>NW_009258117.1:777472-1114033 GCF_000149755.1 Phytophthora sojae
GCATCAAGCCAACCCCACGAAGCCAGAAGTAGCTCTGTCCGAAACCTCGTAGCGCTGCGATTAGTTTGTACCATTGAATGACGTCCGATACTAGCATCCCTGTTTCGTAGCGATAGTCCTCGACGAATACAGTCTCGCAAGTCTTGGCGTTAGATGAATCGATACAATCTCGCGCTCGAATAGTTGTACTAACGTCAGATCGGCGGAATCCAGTGAACGATAATCCACCTCGAGACACTTGCAGATCTTCTTGACTCTCTAGGAATGTCAGATCAACCGTCGCGTTGGGAAACCGAGCTTGAATTCCTCGAAGACGTTCCATCGTGTGCACATACAGCAGTCCGGCAGCTCTGGAGGTGGTGTCAGCCGGAGCACACGATCGATCCAGGTTGGTCCACAGCTCGTGGCAAAGGCGCGGCACTTTAACACGACCCCCATTGGCAGGGAAGCAAATACTACGAGCGTTTGACTTTGAGAGCAACTCCGGTGAGTAATAAAGCGCTTGGTTTGTCCTCCAATTGAAGTTTGTAAACCACTTCGGAAGTAGGAATTGGTGAAGCCGGTCAATATATTCATTCTCTGTCCGCAGAGTAAGCCCCACGGGTCCAAAATTATTCACCGATCGAGAGTTATTTAGCCCGGCGATAGCGTTCACGATACTGTCGATCATTCTAAACGCAACGTCACCATCAAAAGCCTCGCCGGCACACTGAGAATTGTACAACCAACAGTCGGGATATTCTGAAACTTCAAAGTGGTTGACGAAAGCGCGCCAAACGATCGACGTAGAATCAAACTTGTACGTCCAGACTGCTGCGTCTACCTTTCCACTGTACGCATCCTCTTTGGTTACCGCGAAGACGGAATAATTCCACGATGTCCCGAATCCCAGCACTTCGTCTGGGTGTAGTGAAGGGTAATATTTCTCTAGGTTCGATACCCCAAGGCCACCACGAAAAATATCTGAGAATACCAAAACCAGCGACACAAGACTAACAAGAAAGCGCAACCAGGAGAACGGGAGTCCTCGCTTGAACACTTTACTTGCGATAAGCTGTCGGGTCTGGGTTTCTCGGATGAGAACCTCTGCAGAAGTGTGCGTCTCCCGAAAATTCCTTCTGCCCAAGTGGTGGGACGTCCACCTCGAAAGAACAGCGAGTGCCCAGGCGCCGTCGCTGCCACCTGGATGCGGGCCATGTTATCCCCACGTGATCGGTCTACTAATGCCGCTATAGACCGGAGAAATATTAGCCTGGGGCTAACTAATGCCACTTCAGACTGGAGTGGCTAATTCCGTCCATTATTGCAGTATCGCAACTGTGGAGGTATTTTGAGGCTGCTGCAGGTTTCTCTGTCGGCTTGATAGGCCCATGGGCCTCTGTTTCGATGCTGTCGGCCTGTTGCGGCGACTAAAGACCCCCAAGTACCATCAACAGCCCCAAGTAGAACCATTTGAAGCATTAAATATGCGCATTTACTGCCGACACACGGCCGTCATTGGCCGCAGATCGAGATCGACCACGACCCCTTCCGCTCCTGGGTCGGGTTTGCGGTACATGGCTCGAGACTCTTGCATGACCTGGCCCTCATTGATCCCCAAGACGTCCTGCTCCTCAACACCGCAATAGTAGACACTGCGCTTCTCGGCGTCCGCTTGAGCTTGACTCGCTGAGAACAGCACGGCCTGTCCAAACTGCTCCGTCACCTTGTGCACCTTCCCAAAGCGGCCGCTAGCTGCGTGGACATCGGCCGCTGGCGCCTTTCTTAAAGATCCAGAGAACAGGTGCATGTCGTCCAAGTAAATATCCACACATTTCACGCCGCGCTCGGGCGTCTTGCTGTAGTTCCAGAACTTGATCATCGACAGCACCACTGGCGTATCGAATCCAATGTACACGATGTTGCCTTGTTGGGTCCCTAGAGAACTTGCCAGAGAGGCCAGCCACGCGTCATGCGCCTCCCACGTGTTCTTGTCGCGACCGCTTAATAAATTATCAGGAATTCGCGTGTCTTGCTGCCGTCCACTTGAATTGTCCAACTCCGAGACTGAGTACGGCACTGCGGTAACAATCGGCGGCTTATCGAGTATCCGAGCGCCAGCAAAATCGTACAACTCGAGTCCATTTAGGCCGAGGTAGTACGGATCTCCCCATGTCGTCCAGCAAATGATCTTGAGAAAGAAGCCTTGAGGATACAGAGGCGCTTCGTAGTCTTGCCGAACGATTGGCGTCTTGTACGCTCGAGCGTTGAATGGATAATGGACGCGCTCCGAGTAGGTCGGAAGTTTATCCTCGGTCCCCGTGTCTTCTGAAAATCTCACAAGTTGTCCAAAGTCAAAGTCCGCGACGCCTGGCGCTTTACGCAGCAAGAAGCCGGTCTCCCTAGGGGAAATCACAACGCCATCTAACGCCACGACAAGCTGCTTGACACCGCGGTAGGTATCCTCTGGAGACTTGCTGTAGTTCCAGATGCGCAGACCGTAGAAGTACTGAGCCGTCTTGAGCTCGATCCGCACTTCGGGGGCAGCTCCAGATTCCAGCGGGACGAGCCACATGTGCGTGTCATCGCAAGTTAGTAGCTTCGCCATCCATTAACTACATCAAATAATACAACGCAAATGTTATCATCATACTTCTCCGTGAGATTCGACTGTGTGCAAAGCTTACCTTGTCAATTGTGCGTGGATCGCCAACGTATCCCAGCTACACATCAAGTAAAAGACACACATTACATTGGCTCCCAGAACTATGAGACCAGCCGTAAAACTGATCGTACCGATGCTAAATCGCGTGGTGTAGCGTCGACATTCGAAGTGTCTAGAGGGATCGGAGTGCCTCGTGACCCGACGAGCACGTCAACTTGCGTTAGCCCGATGTAATTCCTATCGCCCCATGTACTGTGAAGCTGCAGCGTGAGGCGCCTACCACGCGGCAGGTTTTCGTCCAAACCCACCTCACCACTGCTACTTCCACCTCCAACGCCTTCACTTGTTTTCATTGCATCTGGTGATCGCTGTTGAGGTTCCTCACTGATCACCCAGGAATCAATCGAAGTCCTCAACGTCGTATCTCGACTTGCGAGGGAACGCGTTGCCGTCGTCATAGGTCATAGGTCGTCCGTCGTTGCCTACGCGTAGCTGGTGACTGTCATCCCTGTCGCTTTCCTGGTTCTGTTCGACTGTGCGAGAGCCAGCATCGGACGTATGAGGGCGTTGCAGCTCCATCGATCGATGCACGGACGCCACAATCTCTCGAGTCTCTTCATCTTCCCGCTGTTGCTCTCCAGCCAGAGTCCGTAAAGCCTCATCATTCGCCTCAATAGCCTCCAGAATTGCTGTTTCCTGAGTGAAAAGTATCACCTCGTTGGAGATCTCCATACTGTCAGCTCCTACCAAGCCAGGAGCTTGCCGTATCTCGCCTTCAAAAATTATTTTTCCAGACTCAGCTAACTTGCTCTCACTCCCTGACATCAACGAGGTTGGGACGGATTCGTAAAGAATGAGGCGAGCCTCACGCACTCCGCGGCACGTGTGCGTGCGCGACTTGTTGTAGTTCCAGATCCGTACCATCGATATTGAGACTGAGGCGTTCATCTCCAGGAGGGCGTAGTGCGCCTGGCCTGGTGTGAAAGGTGCCAGCCACATGTGGAAGTCGTCGCATGTAAAGTTGACCCCATCCACGAGATTCTTGGGGACGCGTGGGTCGTCACTGTTCTCTTCCAGCACGTTAATGCTCTCAGGACAGGCAGTCACCTGCCGTACGGGATCGTGGAATTTCACCAACTCGCCGCGTTAATCGAAAATCTCCACCCCATTGAGCCCGACGTAGTAGGGATCACCCCACGTACTCAGAATCTCAATCTGCAGCCACTTGCCACTCGGGAGCACAGGAATATCCGCTATCATCCCAGCGCTGGTGTAATCCACGTCGCTGGCGATAAATTGTGTGGTATCAACAAAGCTTGGTTGAGACGGCGAGCTCTTCAAAATGTCTGGATATGAAGTCGATCTAGTAGAAAAGTTGGTCGCCATTGATCCTTGTCGTAATTCCGCTAGTAGTGCGGAGGTTGTAAACGACGTACGGGCTGTTGACGTCTTAGGTTTCGCTTCAAACGAGTCAAAACCACTGTCCATTCCAAGTGACGGTGCCTCTACAACGTCGGTAGGCTGAGCAAGCCGACTTCGGTTCGTCTTGCTGAACTTCTCGAGGCTGTCCCAGGACGAGAGGGAAGCCAGTGAAGGTGCCACCCCGTTTTGTTCGTATCGGGGTTTCGTATCACTGCCGAGGCTTGAATGCAGCTTTGCCTCAGCTCGACCTGTGTGGAATTCGCTCGTGTTCGTGTCTTTCGCTGTATCCGCAGTGCGATCGACGCCGTAGACCGGTTTCCCTTGCCTCCGTCGGCTAGTCACGTTGCCGGAGGAAGGCTTCTCGTCTGCCATCCACGTATCAAGATTGCTTGTAGACCGGCTCGTCACCGCTGAGCGATCTAATGTGGAGGGGGAGGAGGTACTTGATCCCGAAAGCCACATCGGAGTGCTATCACTTGGTTTCTCAGTAGGTATTCTCTCCGGCTCTGCTTCTGATCGCTGCTGTGATCGGATTGTCTGAGCCCACTGCGACGATTCCTTCACGTCACTTCGATCTGCTGCTGGAGCAGAGCTGTTCTCAAGACGAGCAGTACGCGACGTCTTCCGAGCGGTACCAAGTAAATCAATCCACGTGCACGTGCTGTCGTCTGGGTCTCCAAAGGTTTCAGGCAACGAGCCCGTCCACACGCATTTGCCACTGACCAAAACTTCGATGTCGCGTGTGCACGCAGTATGGGTTCTCTACAGAAATGTCAATGATGTTCCAGTTAGATTGAAAAATAAAACAAAATACCAGAGGCGAGGTGGGGTATAAACTACGCACGCTGTTGTGGTTCCAGATGCAGAGTTTGCTTGGAGCTGACGATACTTCGAATCTAACAAGAAGCACGCCTGCAACACACATTCATCAGAATCTATAGCACAGCGGCACCGGCACAAAGTTTAATTTCCAATACCTGAGTCCCCCAAACGCCCCAGCCACATGTCCTTCTCAGCATTCGTCTGAGCCACTCCATTGAAAAGTTTCTGCAAGCCGCGCACCATATCGTTCGTTCTGGGTAGCGATTTCCCAGTAGGCTGATCGAAAAGTTGTACGGATTCCACATCAACCGGTAGCTCTTCGCCGTTCAGATCATACACGCAGATCTGAGTGAGCCCCACAACGCGCGTTTTACTCCACGTCGACAACAACTTCACGTGAATCTCAAATTGTGATGAACCAACAGCAGAACTTGCGCCCAAACTGAATCCAAGATTGAGCTTTGGGACAATGGGAGCGGGATCCTGCTGAGCTTTCGAGCCTTGTAGATCCACTTCAACCTTTTCTTCGATTGGCATCGCCTGAGGCGTGCTCTTAGCCTCAGCAGCGTACAGTCCTTCGTCCGCTGAGAAAGCTTCTCGAGCTTCTTTGTGCTTCTTCTTGGTTTTCAATTTGGCCTCCACCTTCGCTGACGGGATGGCTTTATCAGGTTTGGCACCCCTCCCTTTATTCGATGCTGCAACCGGTCCATGATCACTGAGCGCGGCCTCTTCCTGGAGCGCTCGCAGCTTGGCGAGGCGCTCCTGCCGCTTGACCTCCATCAGTCGTTCAATCTCCCGCTCTTCGTCCTCTAGCTGCTTCATCATCTTGGCTCGCCGCTCCTCGGCCTCCTTCAGAATTCGCTGCTTCTCCTCTCGCTCCCGTTCAAGGCGCTCTTTCATCTCGTTGGCGTACTCGTCCTCCCATCGGAGCTGCTCTTCCAGCAAATTCTTCATTCTTCAACGGCGCCACAGTCGGAACCTCGTCGACTGACTGTTCTACTGCCGTTGTCTTTGCGTCTGTAGGTGCAGACGTGGACGGATTCAACGTCGACGTGATCTCCTTCCAGATAGCAGGATCGCCAATCGAACTCTGCAGCACCTTCACATCGTCCGCATCTTGCTCACTCGCCTGGAACTTGTGGAGCACATCAACCAACGCTCGCTGCTTCGTTCGAGAAAGATGTTGGATGATCCTCACCAGCTCCTTCGTCGTCTTCGATAGGTCCACAGGACTTGAGCTGCTCTGCTCTGCTGCCGTTGGCTTCACATCATCTTCAGCCTCCACGTCTTCCTCAATGTCGTCAATCACCAGCTCTTCTCTCTTTTGCCGTCGGTCTCTCTCCCTCTCGTCGTCGTCCTCCTCGAACTCCTCGAACGACTCCTCCAAGTAGCTCTCCTCTTCATCCTCCTCCTCCTCTTCTCCATCTTTCTCCTCGACCTCCTTCTGTGTCGTCAGCCGGAACAGCGGCACTCCGTCCTGATGCTCCACCGCGACGCCCATCGGAGCTTGAGGGCGGCTCCACTTCGCTCGTCGCACCGGCCCCTTCTCCTCGTCCGCCGCCGAGCCAAAGTTCAGCGTCGTGGACGGCGCCGACCTGCACTTGGAGAGGGGTTTGGCCTCCTCCCGCTTGGACGAGAACTTGGTGGGCAGCACCGACGTGGTGGATCTCGTGCTGCGTGAGGACGTCGAAGGGATTTGAGCTGCGCCCGCGGCTCTCGCGGGCACGTTGAAGGCCGTGACGAAGGCCTCCTCGCGCTCCTGCAGCCGGTCGTTGCGCTTCGAGGCGGCGGCCAGGCGCTTCTTGACGCGGTTGCGCTCCTCCAGCACCTTGATGTACTGCAGCTGCCGCGTGAGCACGGGGTCCGCCTTCGCCTCGGCGGCGGAGCTGCTGTCGCCTCGGGACGGATGCAAGTCCTGCTGCTGCTGCTGCTGCTGCTTGTCCCAGCGCTTCCTCTCCGCCATCCTCGCTCGATCAAGATCGCTTGAGGCTCTAGGGTCGTCGTGATACGACTCGACTCGACTCGACTCGACAGTACCGAAGTCTAACCGTCACAAGTCGCCAACGTCTTTTCGACGCAGGACTTGGACATGGTGAAGATGTCTCGGTCTCCGCTTTGGTCAAGAAGACAGAGCAGGGCCACGATGCTGATCGAGGTCACGCATTGTGCTGAGACGGGAGGGTGCAAGCATGCATTCGGGCATGGTCTACATGCATTCTGCAGCACTGCAACGTCGTCACTGGACACGCGCCTTCATTGGACCTCCCGGTTCAACCAGTGGGCTCGTGCGGGGCATCTCGCCATTCGCGAATTTGCCGCGTTCGAGTCGCATCTTTTCATCCCTGCAGTCGACTGTGACTGACACGAGTTCCAAGCACGATGAAGTTCCTCAAGTCGCTGTTCCGCAAGACCCCTCGCGAGATCTCCGACCAAGCGAGTGAGCGCGCTACTGCCGCGACGGCTGGCACGCTGCCTCCGATCGACTTGGCCCGGACGACCCGCCCCATCAGAAGCGAAGGCCACGGGGACAAGAAGCCCCGAGTGGGGAAGCTCACGCTCTACATGCTGCTCTCGGGCATGTAAGGCTCAAGCAAGGACGGCCGGCCCCGATAAGTACAACCGAATTGACGTCGCGTAATTAACTTCAGCGATACATTCGCTTATTGTGAACATGTTGGTCTTGATGGTTCATTGCAAGCTTCTGATGCTCAGTTTGCTGTCTCTGGTGGCACCTTGCGCTCGCGTCTGCAGGGAATCGTTGAAAACAAGGTCCAGCAGCCACAAGCGAACAAGATCATTGACTGAGGTGTGAACGCTTCCTGTACCAACGAAACAGTGACCATAGGCTAACGGTGAGATGACGTTATGCCCGCTTCACACAACCAAATCCCGTTCCGTCTTGCAGATGAGCGCGCCGCAGAAGACCCTCAAGCCCTGGTGGGGAGACGGACCCCGCCCCACGCGCGAGCAGATGGATCGCCGCGCTGACGAAGCGTAAGAGTGTTGCTTTGGGTGTCTTTAGGATAATTGAGTTCTGGTATCAACGATGGTTATAGGTCCGCCAAGTGCCTTGAGTATGTGAAGGAGCACGCAGAGCGTGGCAATCCTGCGTCGGTTGTCGCCTACATCGACGAGTTCGCGTCCAGTACCCACATGGTGAATGTCGGTGGCGTCAAGGGCAAGATCATCGACGAGGAGATCGTTAAGAAGCAGCCTGAGGTCATGGCGGAACTCGGAGGGTACACGGGCTACAGCTCTGTGTGATTCGCGAGCAAGCAGCGCGAGGCCGCGGGCAACAAACGCTCGCACTACCACTCGATCGAGTTCTCGCCTGTGTTCGCAGCTCGTGTGCGCGAGATGGTGGAGCTCGCGGGGCTGACGGACCACGTGACAGTGCATGTTGGACCGTTCTCCAAGAACTACGAGGTTCTCCGCGGCCAGGCTGTCGACGTGAGTGCGTTGTGAGTTGACTGTTATCACTGGTTTGCTCTAACGCGCGATGCTTGTGTGCAGGTGTACTTCATTGACCACGACAAGAAGGCGTACTTACAAGACTCGAAGCTCATCATCGGGAGCGAGACGCTGGTCCCAGGATCTGTCGTTATCGCTGACAATGTCGGGCTGGGTCCTGTCCCGGGAGGCAAGAACGAGTACATCGAGTTCGTCGAAGAGAGCCCGAAGTTCTCGGAAGTGCGCCACACCGTCTACATGAAGCGCGAAGACATGATGATGCCAGACCTTTCGGTCGCGACGTTCCTCGGATAACGTGCTGGATCCTGAGCATTTGCTAATAGCAAGTTGCTATCTTCCAAATGATGTGGCAGCGAAGCAGTGGGTTGTTACTTTCAATTCGCAACCCCACGCTGCAAACAAGAGCCGTGGTTTTTGGAACACTTTCGATCGAGATCATACTCAACAAGAATTTTCATCTTCGAAACTACAGAAGTACATCAGCCGTGCCAAGTTAGCGCGGCAGTGCATCAATTTTGTATCTGCAGAAATCCTTTCAGCCGCGGAAAGTAGCAATCGACAGGTCCGGCAGCAGCTTGCGGTCGCGCCCACAGTGAATCGTGTGGCGCACCGCAGAAAACTGCGGGTTGTTCTCGATGAACTCCAGATAGTCCGGGGCACCCGGTCTCACGACGTTGTCTGCAGCGATGACAGATCCCGGCGCCAACGTTCCGCTGCCGAGGATCAGCTTCAGGTCCGACAAGTACACGGTCTTCTCGTGGTCAATGAAGTAGAGCTGCCAGCATTAATAACGTACCACCAGGTCAGAACAGACAAACGAAGGACTAATCTCCCCCACAAGCAGCCACTTACATCGACGGTCTTGCCTCGAAGCGCCTCGTACTGCTCCGAGAATGCGCCCACATACACCGTCACCTGGTTCGTCAAACCCGCGAGCTCCACCATTTCACGCACGCGAGCCGCAAACACCGGCGAGTACTCGAACGAGTAGTAGTGCGAGTCCTTGCCCGCAACTTCGCGTTGCACGCTGGCAAAGCGCACGGTGCTGTAGCCCGTGTAAGCCCCCAGCTCCGCCATAACAGCGGGCTTCTTCTTGCGGATCTCCTCGTCGATGACAGCGCCCTTCACTTCCCCGATGTTCATCATGTGGTGCGTGGTCGTGAACTCGTCGATCGTGGCAATGACGGACGCCGGGTTGCCGCGCTCCGCGTGCTGCTTCACGTACTCCAGACACTTGGCAGAACTGTGACGCATATCACATCAGATAACCCGTGAGTGAGCAAGATGACGTCAACCCTTCACCAACCAGAGCGTGGGAAACTTACTTTTCGTCCGTCCAGCGGTCCATCTCCTCCTTGGTCGGCATGCGGCCGAGTCCCCATGGATCGACCGGCTTCAGTGATGAGCTCATCTTGCGAGGCTGGTGAGTTGTGGTTGCTCCGGCGCAAATTGGTGAATGAGGCTCGAATAGCGCGTGGCCTGGTCCGGTCCCGAAGTCCGACGACAGGCAAATCCGAGGGGAGTGCCTTGCAGTGCGGAACGCATCATCAAAATCACAAAGAGATTATGGTACAGTATGCACGTCTTCAGCGGAATGATGGTTGTCAAAGTATCCACTGCCCTGCTGGATTGAATCCCTGGACAAACTAGGACATAGCGCTGGTTGACGTCATTGTGTTTGTATTGTTCTCCTGGGGTGATGCCGCCTATCAAGTGGACCTAGTGAGCACGTACAAGTACTGGTCAACCAGTAAGTCTGCGTTGAACACGTGAGGGGAGGCTAGCGTGTCCACGTGCTTTGCGTCGAATCCGTACAGTTGCTTCGCCTTAGTGAAGAACGACAAGTCATTTTTCTCGTGGCCTGGCACATGGTGCGCGAAGCTCACGAATACCTGATGCATGAACATCACACCGCAACAACCAACCGACCACAGAGTTAAAAGTGATAGCGATGACTGGGGAGGAAAAATCGCCTTACCTTCCCATCAGACGCCAGGCATGAGTCGATGGAGTTGAGTAAATCTTCGTGCTGGGTAGTAAAAAACAGAGAAGTCATAAACCCCATCAGCTACTGTACCACACAGAGACACACACGCCAACCATTCCGAAAACTTACCAAGTGGTGAAGCCATAGACACTCGGCAACGACAGCCACATCGAATCGACCCTTCGGTGAGTTGTTGCCGCCATCATCAGCACTACTATCCACCACTGGGTCGTCACACTCCTTTCCAGCCGAATCAACAAGGTCTGACGCTGGCTCTGTTGCACCTAGGCAGCTCAGCAGCCCTTTCGTATCGCTGCCCCACAAGTGGCCTCGCACTTCGCGTCTCCCGCTGCCCAGCAGGTGCTCATTGCGCTTGATGTTTGTCCTAATATTCTTCAGCAGTAGGTCGTTCGGGTAGTCTACAGTATCACATCCCAGTCAGCTGTGCGTCCGTCACCAGAATCCGAGCCAGACGCACCCGTCATTACTGCCACCTCCGCTCCAAAATGCAGTGCCACCAGCGACGGCAGCGCTCTACAACACTCAATCCCCCGCACAGTTAACCGTCAGCACTCGTTCCCCCCTATTCTCCTCTTCGATACTCACGATGCCGCGCCGAACTCCACGACACTCCGTCCCTTCACGAGCTCTGGGTGCTTGGCGATGTGCATGGCGATGAACCTCTAGAATACACAATAATCACAATAATGCAAATGAGTTAGAAAGACTGAAGTTGCATCAAAGTCCCCCAGCTAAAGCTTTGAAGTTGACACGCACGGCTCCGTTCCAGACGGCGCAGGCGAAGAGCGAGCCGGGGATTCCGCCGTCGTCGTCGGCCACGGAGATGCGGAAGTGCGGCGCCGACGGGCCGACGTCCAGCTCCTGCACGAAGTCCTCGGGGTCGTACCCGTTGTCCTCCCCGTTCTGCAGGAAGAGCGCCCCCACCACGTTGTCTTCGTCCATTTTGGTCAATGAAGCGCATCATTGCGACAACTATAGAGTACCATGTTTATGGTACATCCACTGCTTCATTTTTTTGCTGTGGAAGATTGAAAAAGGGGACAATCTTCAAATTTAGTCGGTTGCGCTAACGCGACCTTGTATTGTGGCTTTCATCCGTTTCGGCAAGTTGGGTGGTCCGAGATCTGATATATCGGGTGAAGAGCTCCGATTTAGCAGGAGGGGCTGAGGGAAGCAAACTATATCTGGCCCGATTTGCGTCTGGGGGCTGCGAGTTGCGAAGCAGGGCCCAGAAATGCCGCTTTTCGCCGGCAAAAGGGACTGCCGCGAAAACGTCTGGGGCCCTCTCAGATCGGCGTGGCACGACGGTCGTAGATGATCACGCGGGTGATTTAGCTGGCCATAGTGCTATCAAGTGGCTATATACAGTGTACTATTGTCCCCAATGTCTTGCAGTTCTAATGCGTCATGTGAGGTGGGGAGGTATGGCCAGCCTCCCCTCTGAGCCTTATGCTACTAACTCAGGTCAGATATAGCTAAATTGGACTAACCGATCATGAAGGAGCTCCATTTCATATAAATCGGACTCGGAGATAACACGTCAAATCGGCCAGCAAAATAGTTGAAAACTACAAATAGTACTCCGATTAAGTAATCTCGTCGTATTTTTATACAGCACTAAAAATTAGGTGTAACTATAAACGCACATGTGGCACCGAAATAATTCTGTAAGTTTTTGTGCACCTTTTTGAATACTGGATTCTGATTGGCGATAGTAGCCCTCTTTATTTCACACTATCTATATTTTTTTACATTTCAGAGCTGCATTTCCTTTCATGCGCCCACAAACATGCTAGACTGATTATACTGCAATCCCAACAGCTAAACTTTTAGAGTTTTGAAGTTACCGGACAAGTACGTTACAGTCAAACAAATATTTATAAAACACACTAATACTATTAGATATAGGGCTAGTATGAGCTTGACGGGTGCAGCCGTTTGGTGCACCCAAACAGTTGGTTTGACACACAAAAATACAGATTTGACTGTTTTAAGATTCGTATTTAAAGTTTTATGCTCAATTTTAGTATATCCTCTCGTGTAGTATAATAAAGGCTTTCGAACTTTGTTGTACATGAAGCCCTCTTGCCACAATGTAGTGGTTTCATTCAAAGCTGCCTAAATAGGCAGATTACTCGAAATAACTTTTTTTAAGCAACATAGCGCATTTTAAAATCCGACATGACCATATCTTAGGAAATGGTTTTCTCTCTGAATTTGTTTTTCTGGCCGCAAACCCTGATCTATGGGTCCTACAATAGCAATCCAATAAAATAAGAACACATATATACATTATCTGACAATGTTTACAGTTTTCACGAAGTACTGAAATATCTTTTGTGCGAAAGAACATTTAAACAATTGCAAGGGTTGACCGATAAGAGATGAACGAACGCAAGCTAAATAAGGTGCCCGCAATTGGTCTTTCCATTGGGACGAATGTAAATCTTACATATAAGTCAAACACAAACTCAAGCACCCCCGATGCCAAATCCAAAAGAAGACGGCACTGATGTTACGGCGGTAACATATCACAGGGGAATATGCAGCGCGCGCGAGGCAGCGGGGCGACGTCCCGAGGCGGGGCAGGTGGGCCATACTGGCTGCAAAAGCGGAGTATAGCTGGCGTCAACCTGTTCTCGAGGACACGCCTAACAGACGTGTTTAACGATGCTACCGGTTTCCACGCGAATCGGCAGACTCCACGATGCTTTTTAAATGAGTCGCCACCTTGTGTAAGTCCACGTTACTGAGTGTAGGTATCCCGTACCGGCAGTCGTCAGCATCCATCACCTCCATGAACAACAGCGCCTCAAAAATCACCGCGTACCCAATTTGATCGCTCTCTCCACAACATTGTAGTAGTTGAATGTACCGGCCAGAGTGTCATGTTCTGAAACGCTAATAGAACCGAAAATAGTGCACCAAATGTGCAAGGCCGTCTCGCGGTCGCCGCGTTCCATGGCCTCAGCAAGTCGAGGTGCCACCGTATCGACGTTGAGAAACGTGATGACTATACTGCTTAAGGACAGCCTGTGGCGCGCCCAATGAATGTAAATATGCCCGAGGAAGAGATACCCGCGCTGGCGTTGGCGAAATTTGTTTTTTTTTTTTTTGGGGGGGGGGGTGGTCGCGGCGTCCGAGGTGGAGGGAGAGAACTTGCGGTCCGTCATGCTCTGGTCCTCCATTGTCCTCCTTCTTCTGTTGGTACCAGACTGAGGGGAGGTCAATCGGAGTACTTTGGGCAGGATACTGACATTGAGACGACGCGATACTTCATGATGTTCGGGATGTAGGATTATTCGCTTGGTTTGATAACTAAAGTCGACGGTTGTACTACATCTCCGCATGCTCAAATGGATGAGTCTCCCGACATCGAAATTGGTTTCGAGATTGGTTAACTTGATCTAGTAATGGCCTTGAGCCCATTTATGTTATTAGCGTGCGGGCCATGGGTGCTTAAAGCACTTTACTGGGATAGAGATCGCGTGTAGCCCGCGCTCTGTAGTCGATCTTCGCCCTTCTCACGCAAGTATTTGGCGTATTAATGACGCTTGTACAATAATTTCAAAATCACCAAGATGTCTCCTTCATTCAAGTATAAAAATTAAAAGAACTGTTAGAATGGTTATCTTTAACAAATAGTATTGATAAATATTAAAGCATAAATGTAGTTGACCATTGGACGCCGCCCAAAACCACCCTATTGGCCTATATGTCAAGTCCGGCGAGAGTTGATAGACCTAGCATATCCCCACCTCACATCTGGTGAGACCTAATGTGGTCTCAATAAACTCGGCGGTACTTCAAGGTATGCGGCCTCTGATTTGGCAACTTTAGTAGTTTTAGCTTTGTTTTTGTATGAGCTTATCCAGAAGGTACCACCTCGACCCTCAACAAGCAACCTTCTTTAAATCCTGGCATATATCACGAACCTTCGACATGCAGTACCTGTGCAGCTTTGATTTTTAGAGATAAAATTAGAGATTGAGTATGACACCCCCGTAGGGTAGTTTTGGGCGGCGTCCATTAGTTCCATTAAGGCTGTTTTTGACTGGCATCTACTTAAGTCGGCTTAGGCTTCATACAGCATATGCTCAAAAGTGCTGAATTTGGAAATCGGATCTAGGCAAATATTCAATCAAGCTGGATAAGATATATGTCTTACAAGCCAAAAACCGGATGTACAAGTTGAACACGGTCTAAACGTCATACTACACCTTTTCAACGTCAAAATGGCAAATTGCTAGTTCAAAATGACAAAACGTAAGTTCAAACTGTCACGAATAGAGACAGGACCGTCTCACAATCTTATACGAGCACGATTGGCTGATACAGCTCACTGTCAGCCAATAGATATTCGACACTTTGTTTTTCTATATATCCCCATTACAAACAGGTCTAAGTATCGGTTTACAAAGGATTGTCGTTTTGATTTTATATTTTGACGTATTGAATTTTCTTTTTGCCATTTTGAAGTTGAAAAGGTGTATAATTATATCAGTGTTTTGCAATAAGGTTTCTTAACACAGATTATTTACTGGAAGGCCACGAAAAGCCGCCTTTTGCTATGCTAGGTCAAAAGTCTTTAAATCCGTTAGGTCCTTCCAGATGGGGATAAAAACATCGTTGGAAAGCGCTGCGTGTGCTCTAAATGATACGCAATTGCACTTAGGAGGAAGAGCATTATTAAAAGCAGAGCATGCTATGATGTGCAACCACTTCACTGATAATGCTGCTATCGAGTCGATTCTAAAAATAGCGCATGCTCGACCCTTCAAACAACTGAGCTTGAGTATCGAAAATGAACAGCTAAGGGGTGGTCTCATGGGTTGGAAGATAGGAGTGCTAATGACGCCTGAACTAGCAGCAACCACAGCGTGAAAACGTACCAGAGCATGTTCTAGATGCTTCCGAGGGCACCATCAAAGTATGGGGTGGCTTGGGCCACTTGCGGATTTAATTTTGATGAAACCAGCATAATTTGAAGTGACCTTCCAGTAAATAATGTGTTAAAACCTAAGTCCGTATGCGTTGTCGAATTAAGAATAACAATAAATTGCAATGCGCTGTCAAAATCTTGACTATGCTCACTGAAGGTACTGTAGAAGTCAATGAAGATGCCATTTCACTTTAGCCCACGTACGCGTTTTAGGACCATATCACTATCCTCTCAACTCAAACAGTTGCGAAACGTTTCAAAATACTTTCACAATAGTTTTTACTGGGATAGGAAGCAACGTTAGTGCTGCTTTCGCAGACCAAATAGGATTATATCCGTGGTACATCAAGTCAAACGATGACCCCCCTTGACATCCAACTGGTATATTTCTTGAAACCGGTACGACTCTGTTGCCGCACTGGGCCGTCCAAAAGGTTTATATGCGGGGGCAGACTGAACCAGAGGATACCCATCACACGGATATGACCCCGGTCTCGCACTGGGCCGGTTTATATGCGTGGGCAGATCGAACCGGTGTGCTACCGATGACACTGGTATGAATCAGTGCATATATTGAGCAGGGTACGGATGGACGAAGTGAAGTAAAGAGAACGCTTGGACTGTACAATAGCACTAGAGGTAAGCATTTGCATTTTCTAAAAGCTGCAAAACAGATCTAAACCAAGGTTCGCATTTTTAATTTTGTAAAGCATTGCCGGTTTATATCTTGCATCTACACTTTAAGAAAAACTCCGGACAGATGCAGGAGATGACCGGAGCAAGTAAGAAAAGTAATTAATAAAAAATAAAAATGGGATTCATACCAAAATCCTCCTATCCCAGCCGTAGCAAGTAAGAAAAATAATTAATAAAAAAATAATCAAGGGATTCATACCAAAATCCTCCTATCCGGAGCCCTAGTTTAAACTGTATTTAAAAAATATGTGAGTAGCTCACACTGATTTCCTTACTGTTTTTTATCCTACAAAATTGGCACCACCAAAATATGGTACACTGTACCCTCAATCCAATAACACTGGCATTGCGCACCTTGCAGCCACCTGCAGCGCTGCTCGGCCTCAAGGGGAAGCTTCACGCCGCCGTATCTCCGCGCACAGGTCGCCTCTGACGCTCGCGCCTAGCCCACCTCCAAGCTCCGCGCGTGCTCTCTCCTCCCACCCTCCCCGCGCCGCCCAACTCCCGCTGCTCGCTCCGTGATCCATGGGGCAGCACTTTCTGTTCCACCGCGACCTGGTGGCGGCCACGGCCGTGCATCACGCGGTGCACGCGCGGCTCTCGAGCGACCTGCAGTCCGACCTGGTGCTGCTGGGGCCGCAGTGGCTGCGCGTCTACCGCGTGGAGCCGAGTCCGAGCGCCGAGACGTCGTCGTCCAAGGGCCAAGTGCTGCACCTGCTGGCGTCCTTCCCCCTGGCGGGCGTGGCCCAGAGCGTCCACGTGCTGCGCTTCGACCGCAGTCTGCTGAGGAAGAAGCACCGCTTCTTCGGAGGCGAGGAGGTGCTGCTGCTCACGTTCCCGCTCTTCAAGTGGGTCATCGTGGGCTACGACCGCCGCTCGCGCAGTCTGGCCACGCTCGCCATGTTCTCCTTCGAGGAGGACGCTATCGGCCCTGGAGCCACGCTCAAAGGAGAGATGAACGGCCGCGAGCAGCTGCTGGGCCTTGCGACCCACGCGGCCGCCAGAGTCGACCCGCAGACGAGATGCGGAGCCATGCTCGTGTACTCGGACCAGTTGGTGATCGTGCCCTTCCGCAGCGAGTCGATGGAGCTGTCGTTCTTCGAGGAAGACGAGGATGAGTTCGACGATGGAGACCAGGCTGGAGCCACGACGGCGGACTCGGACGATGAAGAGGATGACGAAGAGGAGAAGAAGCTCGAGGAGCTCGTGAACGAGAGCAAGCACAGAGGAGTGACGAGCGATATGAACAACACGCTCAACGCGCTGCTGGACAAGAGTGTCAAGGTGGGCTCGAAGAGGAAGAGGAACCACATGAGCGGACTCATGCCGAACGATATCACTGGACGCGAGTTCTTGCTGCGTCTGCGCGAGCTGGAGATCATGGGAAAGGTTATCGACTTGGCGTTTCTGGACGGATACTTGGAGCCGACGCTGATGGTGCTGCACGAGGAGAACGAGAAGAACTCGACGTGTGGACGTCTGGCGGCTGGATTCGACACGTACTGCATCACTGTCATCTCCATCAACATGAACACACGGTAAGCTCGACATTCTTTTTATTGGGCTGGGGCAGTGCATGCAGTTTGCTGATGGTCGTGTGGCGTATGTTGTAGACTTCACCCCAAGATTTGGACTGTGAAGAATCTTCCGTCAGATTGCTTCAAGCTGTTTCCGTGCCGTGCGCCGCTGGGTGGCGTGGTGGTCTTGTCAGCGAACGCCTTCCTGTACTTTAACCAGACACAGTTCCACGGACTCGCCACCAACGTCTTCGCGAGCAAGACGGTGAACCAGTCGGTGTTCCCCCTTAGCGATGCCGTCTACGAGACTCCAGACCACGAGATGGCGCAGCTCCATATCGTGCTCTATGACTGCCAGTTCGAGTACTTGCACGAGAAGGAAGTTTTGCTGACCATGCCGAATGGGGACGCGTATGTGCTATCTCTTCCGTACGAAGACACTTCCAGCCGTGGTCTGTACGGTTTTGGAGGAGCATCGTCCAGCCGGAACGCGTCGTTATCACTGCGAATGCTTCGCTCTGGCATTCAAGCGCATTGTCTGTGCGTGAACGAAGAGAAGAAGACGCTGTTTGTTGGCTCAAGGTCAGGCGACTCAGTCCTGTATGCATTGGATCAGAAGAAACTTACTAGTGCTGGAGGCGAAGCTTCGAAGCAGCAGGAAGACGAGGAGATGCTGATAAAGGAGGAGGTGGTTAAAGAAGAAGTGACCGCTGAGGTGAAGGCCGAGCCTGCTGAAGAAGAGGAGGAAGACGAAGATGATTTGTTCCTGTATGGTGCAGCGCCTACGAAAGAAGAGCCCACGACAAGTGGTTCTACGGAGGCTGTGAATGGTACAAATGGATCCGCTGTCAAGAAAGAGGAGAACGGGCATGCTGTTGAAGAAGAAAGCGGTCCGTACGATTATGTGCTCCACCAGATTGATGTGCTTCCAAGCATCGGGCAGATCACGTCGATTGAGCTGGGCATTGAGAACAATGCGGACTCGAATGAGAAGCGCGAGGAGCTTGTTATTAGTGGCGGATACGAGCGCAGCGGAGCTATCTCGGTGCTACACAATGGATTGCGTCCGATCGTCGGTACGGAAGCTGAGTTGAACGGCTGCCGAGCAATGTGGACAGTGTCGTCTTCGCTTCCTTCTGCGACAAAGAGCTCCGATGGTCGCAGCTACAATGCGTACCTGATTTTGAGTGTTGCTCATAGAACGATGGTGTTGCGAACTGGAGAAGGCATGGAGCCCTTAGAGGATGACAGCGGCTTCTACACGTCTGGCCCAACGCTTGCCGCTGCAAACCTTTTCAACAAGCAGCGGATTGTTCAGATCTTCAAGCAAGGCGCGCGAGTGATGATGGAGGTGCCCGATGAGGAAACGTCAAACGGAAACGATGGAGCTGAAAAGACTGCCAAGCCAGAGGATGAGGAGGTTGACGATGAAGACGACGGACCGAAGGTCAAGTTGGTTTGCACGCAGGAAATTACTCTGGAGGGTGATGTCGAGTGTGGAGGCATGAACGTTGATACGGCAACGGTGGGAATTGTGTCCGTGGACGTTGTCGATCCGTACATTTTGCTGCTTCTGACGGACGGGTCGGTTCGCCTGCTTATGGGCGATGAAGAAGACATGGAGTTGACAGTTATCGATCCAGAGATCGACTACCTTGACGGCGTCACGGAATCAAATGGAACTGCGGACGCATCCAAACACGGCAGCAGCTCTGCGTGCCTCTTTTACGATTGGGCAGGCATGTTCCGCGAGAACGCTTGGGGTGAAGACGATCGGGAAGAGCGTGCTGAGTCTGCTGCAGCTGAGACTAAGACCGAAAGTAATGGTGATGACGACGATGACATGGACGCATTGTACAGTGCAAAACCCAGTCCGAAGGCTCCATCTAACCGGAGCAGCTCAGCAAAGCCGACGCCGAGCCAAGCTGCTCCGACGAACGCTGATGGCTCCGTGTCGATCCCGTTGCTAAAGCAGAAGGATGCCAAGATGATGTGTGGTATGTGCTTCGGGGATGGCTCGCTGCACGTGTTTTCCCTCCCCGACTTTAAAAAGAGAGGAGTTTTCCCGTATCTCACGTTTGCACCACAGTCGCTCGTTAATACGTTGGAGCACTACCAAGTCGGCAAGAACAAGACTGTGAAATTCTCCGCTCCGGTTCTAGGCCTCAACGCATCGACATCTTCTGCGAACGACGGCCGTATCAAGAAGTCGCACACAATGAACTCGCCGGTGGCTGACATTATCATCCACCGTGTCGGTCCTAGCGAAGGCCAGCATAACGCGCAGTACCTCTCACAGATGGTGATGCTGGTGTTTTTGGCGAATGGCGACTTGCTGATGTATTCTGCAACTCCCAAGTATGAGAGCTTGAAGCCTCGAGCGAACGGAGAAGTTGCCCCAGTGTTCCATTTCGTCCGCGTGGGGTCTGATTTGATCACTCGACCGTTAATTCCGCCACGAGCACGCACGAGCGCCCACAACGAGGCCGGCAATAACCCCGAGGTGAACACAAGTGCAGTTCTAGCCAAACTCCGAGCTGGATTCCGATACCCCATGCTGACAACCTTCTACAACGTGAACAACATGAGCGGCGCGTTCTTCCGAGGTGCGCATCCAATGTGGATTTTAGGCGACCGCGGTCAGCCAACCTTCATCCCGATGTGCGTCGCTGGTTCTGCGCCGCCTGCGCCACGAGCGAATAGTGCATCGAACAAGAGCGCAGCCCCCAAGGTGAGCGTGCCAGTGTTGAGCTTCACGCCTTTCCACCACTGGAACTGTCCGAATGGCTTTATTTACTTCCATTCTCGTGGCGCACTGCGTGTGTGCGAGCTTCCTTCAAGCAAAACGTCGACGATCCTGCCGTCAAGTGGCGGGTTTGTCCTTCAGAAGGCTGAGTTTGGCGCCACGTTGCACCACATGCTGTACTTGGGCAACCACGGCCCCGGCGGTGTGTCCGAGGCGCTTGAAGCACCTACGTATGCTGTAGTCTGCAGTGTGAAAATGAAGCCGACGGACGCGGAGCGAGCCACCGAAGTCGAGGATGCAGACGAAGAGAAAGAGCCTGAAAACCTGGACGCCAACGGAAACCCTGTGGGAAGCAACGTGATGGCGCCCACAGCCGAGATGTTCCCCGATTTTGAGATCGATCAGATGGCCCACACTGAAGAGGAAGTTTACGAGTTGCGTTTGGTGCAGACGAACGAGTTCGGCGAGTGGGGACGACGCGGCGTTTTCCGCGTGCATTTCGAGCGGTATGAGGTTGTTCTGAGTGTGAAGCTCATGTACCTGTACGACTCGTCGCTGATGAAGGAGGAAGTGGCTTCTACTTCGGCCGAGTGGAACAAGAAGAAGCGGCCCTACCTCGTGATCGGTACGGGCTGGGTCGGCCCGCATGGAGAAGACGAAAGTGGCCGCGGACGTCTGCTGCTGTACGAACTTGACTACGCCCAGTACGTGGACGAAGAGGGTGGCTCTACTAGTAGCAAGCTGCCCAAGTTGCGGCTAGTGTTCATCAAGGAGCACCGCCAAGGAGCCATTTCGTCGGTGGTACAGCTTGGACCGTACGTACTTGCGGCCGTTGGCTCGAAGCTCATCGTGTACGAGTTCAAGTCGGAGCAGCTGATCGGCTGTGCATTCTACGATGCGCAGATGTTCATCGTGACTCTGAATGTCGTCAAGGACTTTGTCATGTACGGCGACGTCTACAAGAGCGTCCACTTCTTGCGCTGGAGGGAGATGCAGCGGCAGTTGGTGCTGCTAGCAAAGGACTATGAGCCGCTGGCGGTCTCAGCTACTGAGTTCAGCGTGTTTGAGAAGAAGCTGGCGCTACTGGCTGTGGACATGGATGAAAACCTGCACGTCATGCAGTTCGCGCCGCAGGATATCGAGTCTCGTGGCGGTCAGCGCTTGCTGCGTGTTAGCGACTTCCACCTGGGGGTACAAGTGGCTAGTATGTTCCGCAAGCGAGTGGATGGTCCTGGTGGACATGTGGCTGTAAACGGCCGTGGCCCGCGGGCTCCTCCTTCCTACTACGTGAACGTCATGGGTAATTCGGAGGGTGGAGTTGGCGCTTTGATTCCTGTGGGTGAGCGCGTCTTCCGCCGACTCTTTACGCTGCAGAACGTGATGGTGAACACGCTGCCGCAAAACTGCGCGCTGAATCCGCGCGAGTTCCGCATGCTCAAGACCAACGCGCAACGGCGATGCGGCCGACCTGATGCGTGGAGCAAGAAGAAGTGGAAGAAGAGCTTCCTGGATGCGTTCGTGCTGTTCCGCTTCCTGCAGCTCGACTACGTCGCGCAGAAGGAGCTCGCGCGCTGCATTGGTACCACGCCTGAGGTTGTCATTCACAACCTTCTGGAAGTACAGCACGCCACTGCGACGTTCTTGTAGAGCAGTTAAAGCTTCAGAAAACAATACAACTTGCTGCTGAGTTTATCGAATGTGAAATTTGCACGTAAATTACATGGCCACCTTTGCCGCCACTCGATGTGTGCACTACGACAAAATCCACACTTAAACAATTGTATTATAGTGCTAGTACGTCCCAAGCATGAATTCATTGAGCACTCCTTACGACAACGAAGTAAGTAAAGTAACCCATTCTCCCCATGTGATGGCGATTGGAGTTACTTTGCCTTTGCCTTTAGGTTTAGCGCCTGTCTGTGTTTGGTATAATCCGCAAGCAGGTCAGCGACGCGCTTGTGTTTTCTAAAGTCGGCAAGTTGCTTCGTGACTTCCGGCAAGCTGTAGAACTTGTCCCACACTTTGAACATCCTTTTTCGATCGTTGCTTGTTGCGAGCATGTTTGCAACAGTCTCCATCTTAAAGTCTTTCTCGACATTCTGGACAACGGCGGTGCGGAACCACTTTCTCACGTCGAACACTTTCATGAAGTCGATGATGGCTCTTTCTTCATCGTCGGCGTCGATGCTGTAGTCTCGCAGAGCCTTGTGCTCGTTGCCGTGCTCCAACGCAGTGACGTCTGGCTGGTTCAGGCGTGGCGCAAGCTTGACTGAGTCGGAAGCTGTGGCTTGAAAGTTTACGTGGGACACCGCAGCAAGCACCAAGAGAATGTAAGGATAGCTCAGACGCATCGTATTCGATGGAAGTGCAGTAGGGAAGGACGGCTTGGGTGTTGGAAGTCAAATTGAAAAGTAACCTTCTCAATTTGAGAGTCTCAAACCATAAGTACTGTACCAACTGCTTCGTACGATGAAACGATCGGCTGCACATGCACATGATGTGCATGTATTCAGTCCCACATGTATTGTGAGAACCGGCTAAAGCGCCCATCTGTAGAAACCCCTTATTAGTCCTCAATTATCTAATTAATCAGAGTATAAATCGGGTTCGAAATCGATCGTGATCCATACGCATCGCTTGGCTGCGCGATTGCCCAGTACAAAAGGTGGGCATTCTGCTCGAAACGCGGCTATATCGACTTGGTCTCCATAAAACGATCACCTAATCTGCACATCCACTCACGTATGCACCGCAGGGGCGCGATCGATTTACAAATCGATCGAGCTCAATCAGGGTGCTAATCGATCGATTTACGACCAAAATAGGCAAAAGAAGCGGTTTTCACAATACCGGTCCGGAAAAGAATTAACAGTTAGGTTTTTTTCATAAAATAAAACCTCGAACAAATCGATTTATGATTGGTCGAAGTACCCTATTATGCACTGATCTACCATCTCTCATTGGACAAAACGCCAACATCAGTGATTTGTATGAAAAAAACTCAAACATGATTGGCTGTTTTTCAGGCGTTGGAAGATTCGATTGGTTATGGCGACATAAGACACGAATAAGCTCTCTTTCAGCTTTCTAAAGAGTATTTTTACGCTCAAATGTGATCATTTTTGATAACGCTGCGAATTTAAACCTAACACACCCTAAATTCGACCATTTAAACTGGCGGATACTGACCGCAATGGCGGGAAAACGCATTAAAAAAACAATCGGTGCGATACAGCAGACAAAGGGCTTTACGTCAAGGCCAATTACAGCTCTGTTGGTGTAGTAGAACGTGAATTATGGTCGATTATATGAGCTGTTAATTCTTTTCCGGACCGGAGAAGTACATGTATTTGCATGGAGCGACACGGTCCGCCAGCTGCGTGTCACTTAGATTGTCATCGTGGCGAGCACCAATATAACACTGAACAACAGAGTTTTGACCACGGCTTCTTACGTACGAAATAAATGTTCATGTTCATGCTATTTACCACCTGCAATTGCCGTGCACTGAAACATCATGCATGCACTTCGAAATGCCTAACCTAGTATAACCTAGTAAGCTTAAGAGGCAGAATGTCGGTCGGTAAAGCACACTTGTGAGTCGATCGAAGGTAAGATCCCAGCTGGAATCCATTCCAGGCTGTACTGTAGGATACTGTACACTGCATTACTGTAGCAATGTTGAATGAATGGATTACCGTCAGCAATTGATCTGCTCCGCGTCGTGTCGTCGAAAAATGTGCACACATCAACAGTACTGTACTGTACCATTCGCATTCGCATTATCAGACCACTTTCCGAAGCAATGACGCCGTGGTCATCAACGATTGCGAAACCTCTCCGAGAAAGCGAAGGACCCGCGTCAGCGACGAATAATACCTAGGTCCGCGCTTTCCACCGGCACGATACAGTAGTTTCGACGAAGGCTGTTCCATCCGCCAGGTTACGCCAAGCAATTATACGCGACTTATCCAACTTCTCAGTCACCGCAGAAAACTTGAGTGGACAATATACCCCTCCACAAAAGTACGCCCCATTGGTCATTGGCATATTATCACAACAGATCTCCAGGTTGTTGGCACGACCCTATTGCATGGCTCCTGGACCTGGGTCACTCCAAGTTCGGACCGCAGGCGAAGTAGTATCTACTTCCATGGAGCACGCTCGGCAACGGTGGAACTGATTCGTCTCTATACACGGCGAGCTGGAGGCTTCAAGTAGTCGACAAGCATCCACAACAAGCGTGGACTCCATAACCCCACGCGCTCCACTTCGAAAGCCAACGATATTGTAACTTACTGTCAAACTGCCTCCCAAACGTTGTCATTCCAGATCCCTTCACGTCTGGGTATGGTGTCCATTACTCTCCACTGCAGTCACTGCCGGCTTCGAAGCGCTGATGATCCGTTGCAATCGCTCTGCGACTCGCATAACCTGTTCCTGCAGCTCCTTACTCCTGTCTCCACCTGCTCGTGTCTGCTGAGCTGCCACCAGCTCAATTCGGGCCAGAACTCCGTAGTAAAAGTCTACTTCGTCCCGCAGACTTGAGGCCTTGAGCCGCATCCTGGCATTGTCCCGCAATAACTCCTCCTCCAGGCACCGAGCCACCTCCACTTGACGTTGTAACCCCTCTGCGTAACCTGTGTGCCCCTCGTCTTCCTTGGCCTCTGTTGCTGCTTCCACGGCATCTCCAGCGGCAGAATCTTCACCACTCGGTGCCACAGTCTTTTGCTGTGTGGAGGTCTGTGCAGCGCTCAGTTTAGTACGCTTGGGAGGCGGTAGCGCGCTGGAAAGTGAGCCGTCTCCAGCTTCGAGTAGCCTCTTCTTCACGTCCTTGGCTTTCGACGCCCAGTGGGTCTCTCGTGGCCGCGCCAACTTGGTCGGAGTGCGGATCTTCGTGGGCGAACGCATGCCAGTCGGTGGGACGGACGGAGCCTTGGCGGGTGAGCTGCAGGCACGCGAAGACACCGCTCCCTCAGCCATATCGGTCGGCATTTTCCCGCTAATTTGAATTGAAATGCGAAATATGGCAAACAAAAATAATGCCACAAATAATTTTTTATCTTGATATTTGCATTGGGCTGAATGTGGCTACAGTACCCACATGACACCTGAATGTGGCTACAGTACCCACATGACACCTTTGAGCTATTCCCTTAACTGTCGGTACGTGACGATGGAGATGGCATCGTTGACCCAGCTGAGTAGGTCAAGTGGCACTTTGTGGAGGACGTGGTCGAGCTCCGGATGTTCGTCGAGGAACGCGAGATACTCGGGGGCACCGGGGATCAACACATTGTCGGTGATGATTATCGAACCTGGTGTTGCTGGCGAGGATCTTCTCGGCGTCCGCGGCGTACAAGCTCATGTCGTGGTCCATGAAGTATATCTACACAATACCATATAGGGTTAGTTTAGTTCTCGGTCATGGACCAAGTAAGTGGAGGTGCATGTACGAACGTCGACAGGGTTGCTTTGAAGACGGTGGAGCTGCTCGGAGAAAGCTCCTTCGATGATGGTCACCTGGTTGTCCAGCCCAGCGAGCGAAACCATCTACAGTACAAAACCAAAAACAGCTAAGATGTCTAATAGAATACCATCGATTCACAGACACTTACCTCCCGCGCACGAGCAGCGAACTCCGGTGAGTACTCGAAAGAATAGTAGTGTGAGTCAACCCCACTGGCTTGAGCTGCGTCGCGTTGGGCACTGGCAAAGCGCACGGTGCTGCAGCCTGTGTAGGCGCCGATCTCAACCATGACGCGTGGTTTCTTCTGGTGGATCTCAGTGTCTACAATGGCCCCTTTCGCAGCCCCGACGTTCATCAGCATGTTAGTGGTGGCGAACGTGTCGATGGCTGCGATCTCGGACGCGGGGTCGTTGCGGGTGGCGTACTGCTTGACGAACTCGAAGCAGCCAGCCGAGCTGAAGAAGTTGACAAAGCAAGGTCAGATTTCTGGGTCTTGGTACAGGTTGGTGTTGTAAAGCGACGTACTTGCTGTGGATCCTACCACGCAATAGCGGAGCGATGGCTTTGATGGCACTAGCACTGACGGCGTCAAGCATGGAAACGCTGGTCATGGTAGGAAAGTGTGTAGTTGGGGATCCGCTGGCGTGTTGATAGCGAATTGAATAGTGAAAAGACAGCGTCGAGTGCCTTGACCTCAGTTCGGACCTAGCACACTTCGACGATGCTAGGCAGTAGTGTACTTCCACACACATGCATTCCCGGTAACAGCACAAAATCAGTCTTGTGAAGCTGCATCCATTCCGATAACGCTGGCGTAGGGACAAGTCTGGGATCCACTTGGAACGGCCTGAATCCCTGACTTTCGAGCGATTCCATAGCAACACGCTAATACACCCAGCACGTAATATGGACCCCTACATCTTCAACTCTTGTCACCTACTTGCCTACTCCCACGTGCTTGAAGAACGATAGACTCAACGCCATGAGGATCATTCCGGCGAGTCCGCCATTGGAGACGAGGTAGATGCGGCCATTAGCGTACGTATACGCGGTGGGGAAGATCTCCTTCATCGTGATCGTGGACATCATTCCGGCCACAATGCCGTACAGCGTGGCTTGGGCAAAGTCGCGGACCTCCTTCCCCACAATGAGCAACGCGATGAAGGCCCCGATGTGCTCAGCAACTGCAGCAATGATGCACCACATGATTCCCTTCCACTTGCTGCCTGTCGCGAAATACACCGGTGCTGCGACGGCAACACCCTCCGCCATGTTGTGAAGGCCGACTCCAATGGCCATGGGGAGTCCGAACGCGGGGTCTTCTAGTCCAGCGGTGAACGTGGCGATCCCAGACGGGATGTTGTGCAGCGCGATGGCGATGCCACTAAGGATGCCCATGAGTTGCAGCTTCTGCTTGGCGGCCTCGTCCATCTTGACGAAGCCCTGCTCTCGTGGCGACTCCAGCAGCACGCTGTCCTGGATACTGCCTCGGAGGGACCCTTGCATCTCGACACTGTTGTTAGAAATCTGCTTAGGGGTCTCGGGGTCGACCCCAGGCGTGAGCTTCTGCACCACTAAGTCCACCGCGTAGACGATCAAAATCCCAACGCCCAGGCAAACCGTTGCGGCGAGCCACGACTGGCCGTCGAGTGTGTCGCCGCTGTTCACTTCGGGTTGGAAGGCGGAGTTGAACTCGAGCACGGAGAAGCCGAAGAGGATGACGAGGGACATGAACACCGTGACTCCACCGGAGACGCTGAGCGTCGTCGACAGCGCCATGGGAGTGGCCAAGCGGAGCGTGCGCGGGCTGCAGACGACCAAGCCGCCCACCACGGTGGCGAACGCTGCCGCGAGGTTGAGCTGGAACGCGGTCGCGATGTAGTTGTCACCGCCTGAGCTCATAGTGTGACTTGGTCTTGCTCAAGACCCGAAGGAACGAGACTGCGCTTGCTCTGGGAGAGCACGTTCTTGAATGGAGGAAGCGGTCATCAGGCTCGAGACCGCACTGAAGTGTATCGTCGCCTCGAAACCACGTGCCATCCACACATCCGTCCTGGCTGTAGTAACTAAAAGGCGCAGTGGTAATGCACCAAGTTGATTCAAGTGGCCCGAAAGGACCAGCTACAGGCGTTATGCACAGCGCTTTCTTTCGTGTGTATCGGGGTGATATCTCGGCCGCAACTGGCCATCAGGTGGGTGCGAGAGCTCTGCCTATTAGCCGCCTCGTAGAGAGCAGCGCGAGCTAAGTGACTTGAAGAACTTTCTCTAAGGCAGCTTGGTGATGACACGGGAAGCAGAGGCCACTATGTAAGCCCTGGGGATGGCTACTCTCAATTGTGTTCGTCACTGGCCAATGCAGCCAGCAACAAGCAACAAGGGTGTGGTTGAGTTGCAGGCGCCACCAAGATCAGCCACTTGTCAGTTTTTCGAGTACCACCCTGAGTAACGAGCTGGCTATGAATGGCGAGTCCGGAAGCCCATTTTAGCTGCACATACTGCTATTTCCCCGTTGAACAGCATCGAAGACGAGGTTCTTGGCATCTAGCTATTCACAGCAAGAGGACAGTGCTGCATATTTTTGACTGCACCTCCAGTGATTTCACAGTCATTTGACCTCGGTCGACCGCGCGTCGAGGCAACGAGAGTCGGATTCGACCATCCGTTTAGGCATCAGTGACGAAAGCAGCTTTTGTCGGCATGGGTAGCGCTTCAGATCCCGACAACATGCAGCCTCCACTAGCTTCGAAGAGGGTTGAGCCGAACATCAAACCGATAATCGCTCCCGCTCGTACGCCCGAGCTCAAATCAGAGGTCAGCGCTCGCCGGCTGAGCAGAACTCCACCATTGGCGACACCAGAGCGACGGCCTTCGATTCGTCAGAGCGCGTTTGTTCGAGGCACGAAGCGCCTCGTTCGTCGGTACTACGCGTGGAAAAGCACCCACCAGTATTTGGGGCGATACACCGTCGACAAGCTGCTGGCCTTTGAGGAGTACCAACGCGTTGCTAGCCCCCTGCGAGTCTTCGCCGTCATCGCGCTAACGCCTCTCCCCGGTTTGTTGACCATCGTGTTGATTGCAGCGATCCCTCTCGAGAGCCCCCTGAAGGGGGTAAGCGCGAACGCCAGCTACTTCGTGCAGTCGGCTCTCGCGTACACCGTCATGACCCTCAGTTTGCTCTTCTTCATCCGCGGTGCGCTTCAGCTACCCCAAAGCGTCTACTCTCACCGCCAGTGCTTCTTAATCGGATTATTGACTGCGGGTGGCAACGAGCTTGCCATGGTCGGTCTGTCGATTATTTGGGCGTTCCCTTTGCCGTTCCGTGACTTCGTCGGGATCCCAACATTCTTCACACTGCTGACAGCCACCCACGTTTGGACACTGAGGTCGAGGCTGCGTCACTACTACCGGAAGATGATCAGGTACATCCCTCTCGTGTGTGCGCAGGCCTCCACGCTCTTCATTTTCCAGGGGTTGGAGATATTGTTCGCCAATGTCCCTCAAGAAGCCCAAGGCGTGATCACCGTCACGTTTCCGCTTCTGCGCGCGTTCATGAAGCGGATGATCTGGACCTTCACAGACTGCCTAGACGACATCAGCACGGACGTGACGGTCTGTGTCGTGGAGATTTTCGGCTCACTTTTCCAAAATGTCTGCGTGCAGAACGCGCGATCGCCTGCAATCGGTGCGCTTATCATCATCGTCGACTTCGCCCAAGCGCTTTTGGAGGTGTACATGTATCTCAACCACAAGTTCATAGTGGACGGGTCTTGCGCTATGACCACCGCCGTACGCATTGTCGAGAGCTCGCTGTACCCCACCGTGCTAGCTTCCACAGCAGCCACCGACCGATCAAAGCCTGATCCAAATGAAGCAGCACTGGACATCTCGCACAAGGGCAACTCCAAGATGTTGTCCTTCGAGGAAGCCTTCCCTCAACCCAAGATGACCAACGTCACTTTGCCCAAACGGAAGTCTAGAATTCTGGCAGGAACCCAGATGGTGGACCTGGGGTCAGTGAACCCTGCTGTAGTGACCGCAGACCCGACTGCCGGTAGGCCTCCACTCATCTCCCCAGCCTCGGTAGCTGGAGGCAAATCGACACGAAGAGCGTCCGTGGACGACATCGATATCACACACCGAGAAAACGCAAAGCTCCTGAAGCAAACGCTGCAACTTTTGTTCTCTTCCGAAGTGCTGGTCTTCGCTGAGTTTGCTGAGTTCTCGTGCTCTGTGGTATATGGGCTCTACACGATCACGCTCTACCACATGCCGTACGCCAAGTACAACCTGTCGTTCATTGGATTGAGCGAGAAACAGTTTTGGAAATCAGTGGGCAATACCGCCGTTTACTGTGTTCTTGAAGGATTTACGCTGCTGTTCCTCTTCACACTCATGCGCGGAAAGTATGGCATATCGACTTTGCACCAGCTCGCTTTCGTTCTGGAAAAGTATTGGATGAGCGTGCAAGGCAAAATGTGCGGCAGCCTCTCGCTGATTTTCATCCTCAACACCGTTCATCATGGTACGCACAGGTTCTTGATGAATAGCTTTTTTCCGTACTAACGTTACTTCATTTTCTTTTGCATGAAAACTGCTTAGGCATGGATCTGTCGTTGGAGTTCAACTGGGAAAAAGTGCTAAACGGCACAACAGAAGCTTAATTAACTCTACCACCCGCGCAACTAGAAAGTGAAATGAATAGTAGTCGTTTAGATCAACTATTGCTACTAGCATAATGCTGTCAAGAGCCACCGTTCATGAGCCGTAGGGCTTTTATTGTCGACAGATCTATAAGCTGTGGCATTGAAATTTTGACCATGTAAGTACATACAAAATCCGTGGATACGTATGGACTCCTGTTTTTTTTATTCACAGGTCGAAGACCTGTGCTTTGGCCCCGGCAAAAAAACTTGTAACTTTCCAAAACTGGGTACCAAACCGGGTCTCTCTTTCTTAATTGTAATGTTTAAGCTAATATCTGCCGGAATCGGGTACCCGTCGATAACTGCTAAGATTTATGCGCATTATTTACCAAAGGTTGATACTAATCGTTTTATTATTTACCAAAAACGGCATCAAACACTTACGGACGCTCCAGTACACTGCGTCATGGCTTCGCCGAAGGCGTATCAATTTGCGCCATAATCGACCAAGCTTAGCTGAAGATGACCAACATGACTTGTCTAGGTGCAGGCTGCATTTTTTTACATGTCAATTTGCTCAATACCCAATCACTCCTAGCCGAAGATGGCCAATCTCGTGTCTGTCGCCAAACCAATCAGCTCAACTCGACAGTGACACGAGCATCGTTCGTTTGAATAAGACTTTTTTTCCCTGCGTTGAAGCACCCACTTCCAAGGAATTGGCCCATTAGCGTATTTCTCATTCCGCAACTTACCCCCCCCCCCAGCCCTCAAGTTAAAGGTTTGTTTGTTTGTTTTGTTTTTGAATTGAGGATCATTATTGTCACTTAGCTATAATAACATCCTCAAGTGAAAAGGTCAAGATCAACGCACCATGCGTCTCTCCTTCGTCCCGCAACTGTAGCTCTCTCGTCTGATCGTTAGCACAGAAAGAGACGCGCTATTAAGAAGTCAGATGCAACACCTTAGCTAGCCAGGCAACTCGCGCTATTAAAAGTGTAATGCAATTCGATTATCAGATCGTTAGCACACAACATAGTGCAAAAATGAGCACGGTATACCTTACCTGCAAAATGAATGAAATAGCTCTCTCGTTGCTGGCGCCAACGCAGCCATTGGAGATGACCAGGGTGTTATGTCACCGATGGCCTCATCAGACCAGGCAACCTCAATTGGTGACTTTCGGTTCCTGAGAACCCACCACGATAAAGAAGAGCGGGGCTTGCTGGTTACCAGCCTCACAAAGGTTTGGCTCAAACATCATTTCCGTATCGATACACTTCGATGTGCGCAACTATTTGTTCAATTACGCATTCCGGGGCAGATGCTGCGGCTGCGAAGCAGGCGCAGTAGATGCCCTCGTTAGAGTCAACTAAAGAGTTGGGCTGGTAGTGCCTTTTTAAAGGATTAAAAACTATACAACTTTGGGATTTCCTCAATTATTATCCGTTATCATCGTCCATGAAACTATTCTATGTCGACCTGTGTACCCTCCCGGAGCAACGCTCCGGGTTGCCTATTATTCACAGGGCGGCAGAAATGTTTTGTAACTTATCGAAACCGGGTATCTTCTATCTGAAAGAGAGTACTGGTTAACCTAATCAATTATATCTAATAGCTACGAATGGCTACAAGTATTACTCTGCAGCTCAGCGGTTGTTTGCTAACTTTCACACAAAATCCTAAGGCTACCACTAAAAGCTATGATGCTATACTCAATTCTGTGCTAAGGATTTCACGACTACACTATGCTGCGAGTCCGCTGAAGCATACTTTATCACTGGGCAACTCTTGTCAATATCTCGTGCTATCATGTCGGCTAGCTCGAGCTACGTAAGCTGTACACCTCAAATGTTGAAAGCTTAGTACATCGTCTCACATTATACGCGTTCGCCAAACATGGAACGGATTATAGGTGACATTCTGGCCCATAACGAGCTCTGTTTCGAATGTAGACGATGCGATGAGTTGCGTAAATTAAATTAAAGAGAGAGAGAGCGATCTATCGTCCTGGTGGATGAGCAATTTCCGAACTGCAACTCAATCGGAGGGGGGATTATCGCTCGATTATGGTTCGTGCCCACGGTAGGGCTGCTCACGATAGAGCGTTTGGTTCGTGCCCACGATAGGGCGTGGTCAGGCGGGTATCGATTTACCGCGCTGCAGCGAATCGAAAAGTAAGCTCGACCTACTCCGACTCGTGGCCTCGTGCTCTGGTTCTAATGACTACCTATCCACCTAACTAACTAACTGCTAAGGTTGGCCTCCTTGGATCTCGTTGCAACTGGAAATAAGGTTATCCATTTAGAACTAACCCGCCATACCGCTCATTTTGTGAAACTCTGACGATTGCTACTAAGGCTTCGCGGGGGCTGGGATAGCTCGTTCATACTTGTCTAATCCGCTTTGCAAGCTACTTCGGTGCGGCGCACATGCTGCGCACCAGTCACTCTCTGGATACTTAGATACTTGCCCCATTCAATATGATAATGGCATCAAAATTTATAGCAGCAGGGTTGCGTGCTTCAGCCCTGTTGGGGGAATGAGCACATCTCTTTCCGTGTAAAATTGTTTTGGACTACATACATCACTTTGTGAATCTATCTGCGAATATCGGTATCTATCCAGGGTGCACTTCAACTTGAGTATCCTTAGCTTCCGGTTAAGCTTCGATGTACCAATATATCAATTACGTATACAGCTGTGCCAGCTGAAGCCTATCATCATGTGAAACCTCAGGAATGGTTTCGAACAGTGAGCTACCAAAAATCTGCGTGCTTTTGACGATCTGCAATAGCTCTCTCTCTCTCTCTCTCTCTCTAAGTTTCCAGTTTCCAGGCCAAAATGAGACACTAGTCGTCCTCAGTATCTTCTTGATGTAGTTCAACCAGGGCTTCGCATTAACCACCTTTTGAGCTGTACCACCACAGGTAATACGGATGAATGGTGTGCATTATTATAGTAGCATGCTGCACAGAAATAGACAGGGTGTGTAGTAATACAGTACTATAGTAGTAGATACAGCAGTAGTCTAATGAGCTCCCAAAGATTTACTAGGATAAACTATAGTATCCACATAAGTGCGATTCACAGCTAGTAAGTACGAATTGAGAACTGATCGGATACGATTGATCTCGGAATCAAGTCGGCGGAGTTGGAAGTAGATGGATGCTGCTTTGTAGTTTGCTGTTATACTGTTGTGTAGTCTACTGTAGAGTCGTGTGCATTTCGTAGAGAACTATAATGAATGAAAGTATAGGATGGAGCGCGTTTCGGTGGTTCGATATCTCGGTGGACAGCAGGAGTCCTGTTCAAGCCCATTGCATGCTAAAGTGTTGGGATTCAATGCCATTTCCGGCCACTCTATGTTCTGGTAGACATGGCCCCGTCTGTATTACGACCGTAATAATACAAACTACGACTATAGTAATGCAGCTAATACATAAGCCAGATAGTGGTGCACCCAGTAGCAATACAGTAGGCATGGGGTGCTGTATTAATACCGTATTGAGTATTACCACTTAATGCGAAGCCCTGAGTTCAACACCCAAAATACTCGACTTAGTCGACTGTCAGCAAACGATTTATTTAGCAACTATTCATTCTTGCCAGCAACGTTATCGTGCTACTGTAATGTTCATCAATTAATTTCTGAAGCCTTATTAACAGAAATGGCTCCAAGTCGGGTTCGCATACAAGACTAACTTGCGATTTGAACATGTTTCACTGAGGTCGAGCCATTATTGCTGGTAAATACCAGTTACAGAGGTCAACTTTCGATTAATTCGACCTGTGTACTCTCCCGGAGCGACCTATTCACAGGTCGAAGAGCTGTGCTGAGCCGGCAGAAAATTTTTGTAGCTTTCCAAAACCGGGTACCTAACTGGGTCTCTCTTTCTTAATGACCAGGGTGTTATGTCACCGATGGCCTAATTAGACCAGGCAACCTCAATTGGGGGCTTTCGGTTCCTGAGAACCCACCACGATAAAGAAGAGCGCGGCTTGCTGGTTACCAGCCTCACAAAGGTTTGGCTCAAACATCATTTCTGTACCAGTACACTTCGATGTGCGCAACTATTTGTTCAATTACGCATTCCGGGGCAGATGCTGCGGCTGCGAAGCAGGCACAGTAGATACCCACGTTAGAATCAACTAGAGAGTTGGGCTGGTATCTAGTGCTTTTAAGGATTAAAAATAATATAACTTTGGGATTTACTCCATTATTATCCGTTATCATCGTCCATGAAACTATTCTATGTCGACCTGAGTACCCTCCCGGAGCAACGCTCCGGATTGCCTATTAAAACTGGGAATCAATGCCTATATCTTGTAGACTTTTGCAGCAAAACCACCGAGATCGGAGGCGGTCTGAACAACCCAGTCCGATTACCGCGACACAGGCCACTTGTAGATTCGGTGGTTGTATCTGTAACCCACAAACATTTCCGCAATGCGTTTGTTCTTCAGAGTCTTCGGTCCAATTATCTGCACCAGCCTGTCCAACTTGATTTTGTCCCACTGCTTGAACATAACATCCCTGAATTGATGGTTCTTCACCATTTCCTTGAGCGTCGCCTTGGAGTACGCGCTGAGGACACCGTTCGCAAAGTCCTTGGGGACATCTCTAAACCCAAGCAGCTTCTTGTAGTCAAGCCGTTTCTTGAAGTCGAAGGCGCGGTCTTCATCCTGCCTTCTTGTAACTCCGCAAATGCCTCCGACTCTGGCTTTCAGACGGCACTGCATCCTCTTGGTGTGTCGGGCTCGCGTTATCCAGTTCCGCAAGGCCAAAGGCAGCATGGCAGTGCACCACGAGAATGACTGCAACCAGCAGCAACACGTGGCCTAGACACATGAGTGTTTTTGCTTGGATTCTAGGTGCTTGAGCTCTAGGGGTCGAATTCGATAATCAGGGCACTCTCAGAGGGTGTCACATCTTTCCAGCCCGCCGATGAAGATCTTACCGGTTCTGTGCATTACGCTACAAGCGCATGCTTCACGCTATCGTGCGGTACCACTCAGAGATAAGCATCGTTGTTAGCAGGAAGGGACTGTACTGGTGAGAAACCTGCTGTACTTGATGGAATTTGCAGACCAAGTCTGTATTAGGTATCGTAGTCATTATTGTGAAAACCGATTAGTTTGTCCTGCTAGTAAAGCGCCACTAACAGAGTGTTTGGAGTCTGCTAAATCGGGGATGTCTCAATTATAATCGGAGTATAAATCGTTCATCGGTCTCATAATTATGTTCAGCCTAGCAATTTCGATCAGCATGCATGAACTTCGGCCGGAGACTCGCCAAGTCCAGCGGCAACACCGCGTCGCCTGGATATCTCCGCTTCATGTATTATAGGGTGCGGCTTTTCTTGCTTAGTTCTGATGTTAGTGTTGTAGCCTTGACTACCTAGCCAAGAGCGACTGCAGCAATTGTTGTCTGGCGGCTGTTTTAGCCTACAAGGAGCGAATGCTGGTTGCACATCGGACATTCCGTCTGAATAGCAAGCAAATCAGCCGGCTCTGGCTTAATCGGCCGATTAGCAAATGCAAATCCGACTCATATGCTCTGACTCTGTATCGTCCTTGGTTTTAATCTTGAGTACAAATCGAGGTACCCCCGTCTAATTAGGAGGTCGAATTTATCAAATCGGTGGTCGTCGGTCATATTAAGCCACTAAATCGGCGGATTAACAACCCGACAAGACATTCTAATCGGTTTTCACAATAGATGAAGCTCTCTCAATACTTCTTGTATCGGATAGCGTACTTCTAAGGCGCTTATACCTGGAACATTGATACCGCAATTTATACAGTTAGCACAAGCCGATCACAGGTAGATCCCAGCTGGTCCTAGGATTACGCGGTACGTATTTTAATACGTACCGCGTAATCCTAGGACCAGCTGTGATCTATTTTGAAAAAATTGTAATCGGCACCCCGAATGTCTAATCGGATAGTAAATCGGTCAAGGGTCTGGCTAATTTAAATTTCGATGTCATATTTATCCTGGTAGTGCTGCTCTGTAGTACGAGAATTCCAATAGGGATAAATTCGAGGCTTCACATATGTGGTCCACAGAAAAAGTACTTTTAGCCAACCGCCCCTGTTTGCAATATTGACCGCAAGGAGGTATGAAATTGTAGCTCAAGATTTCAGCAATCAGAGACAATACCAGTTAACTAAATCCATACATTATTCAGCACATTTAACGCAAGCTACGAAGGTATCTCGACTTCGAGGTTGTGCCAGTTTAGTAGAGATTTAATTAGGGATTTTGCATTGAAATACCAGCTGTTTGCTCCCTTGCGCCTTAAATAATTATATTATCAACCAATCATGGAAGCTATACGCGAAATACTGTATGTTAATTGGTCAATGTGACACTCTACTAAACTGCTAATTCGTTACTAAAGTGGCAACTTGCCTTAAATAATTATAGCTCTGTAGGTGCCGACGTATAAGTCACCAGCTTTGTAGAGTGCAATATGGAAGGTGTCAAAGCATTTAGAGGTGGTGCACTACATAGTCAACTTGGTCGGAGCCTTACCAGGCATGAACGACTCCAAACTTCGGGCTATATTAGCCCAAAGGCGTCTCGGTAGCTCTTAGCCGCCGTCACTAAATTAGACAGAGTCGAGTCTCGCTAGCTTGTCCAAGCAGGATTACACACTCCTATTTGCTAACCGATTTCGCTTTGTAGCTAGTTTATACCCTTATGTACGGCAATTCAAATCCGATTAAGATAAATATGTTAGCTAATAAGGCGTGAACATTTCAACCGCGGTTCACAATAACTCAATACTCAAGTAGCTATTAATACAGGCGCCTAACTTTTGGTCCTTCCATTTGTCTCACAGACTGGGCTAAGTGGGGAAAATTTTGACAAAGCGTACCAAAGGTAACGTATACATAAAAAAGATTATTAATTGTAAAAACATTTTTTAAATTGGTCCGCAAATATATTTTAAAATTAATAACCCTTTTTTAGAAGTATACGTTACCTTTGGTACGCTTTGTCAATTTTTTCCACGAAGTATTGGTAAGTAGCGTGTGCGTTCTACTCATAATTCCCACGGACGGTTGGTGGCGTTATACGGCCGAGACACCAATCCGACCGAAGAGAAAGAAAAGAGGCGGGAGAGGAGGAGTTTGAGCCGCGGCAGCTGCTGCAAAGTTGCCTCAAGACACTTATTTGACGCCTTCGTGCCAAGCGTCTTGAGACTGATACTTTGACGCTGGTCTCGCCCGAAGTTTGTTCGCTTCACTGGACAGAAAGTCTTCTCTTTCTCGCTGCGCAGATCATGTTACCGGTATGTTCTTAGTGAAGTGCTAGTTGTTGCAAGGCTCGTCATGGGACGGCCGTTCCGTCCAGCACCTTTTGCCAGTCAAACTCGAGGGACACGTCCATTCCTTCAGCACAACGGAAGCAAACGAGCCTGTGAGCTCATGATACAGCAAAAGACGGCATTTCTAGCCTTTGCTTACCTTGGTGCACGGTATTGAGGATAAAGATGAGCGCGAGGCTGCCGACCAGCTTCCCCTGTACGCTCATCCAGTACTTCTCCAGCACAAACGCGAGCTGGTAAAAGGTCGAGAGCCCGTACTTGGCACGCACTAGGATGAACGGAAACGCTAGCGTGAACCCTTCAAAGGCGGCGTACACGGCGCAGTTCGTCGCCGCCTGCCAGAAGCTCTCCTCGGACAGTCCGATGAAGTTCGGGTTGTACTTGGCGTACGGCATGTGATACAGCACCAGCGTATAGATCCCATAGAGGACGGTGCACACGAACTCCGCGTATTCAGCGAAGACCAGTACTTCAGACGCGAACACAAGCTGCAGGGCTTGCGAGAGCAGCTTGGCGTGCTGACGGTGGGAGATGTCAACATCATCGATCGTCGTCGTGTGGAGCCGCTTGGCTTCTGGGGGTGCAGCTTGTTCACGAGTGGATTTGGCGGTTAAGTCGGGCTCGATCGTGTCGAGGTCCAGCATGTTCTGCGAGCCGTTGGTCAGACACGCGATCCTGGACATCCTTCTGGAGTTGTTAACGTTGAGTTTCTCGGGCTTGGCGAAGACGTCGGACGGGTTCAGCAGCACGGAGCTACCTTTGCGGGAGACGCCCATAACCGCTTGCTTCGGGTCGAGTTTGGCGAGACCGCGCGCTTTACTGGAGCTGAGAGCCCCCGGGAACAGCGCTTCTTCGATGATGCTGACTGCCGTCTTTGTGGTCTGGCGCCCGTCGACGACGAACTTGTGCGCCACGTACATCTTGACTTCCACCACGGCCTGGACGAAGTCTACGACGATCATGAGGCCACCGATTACCGGTAACCGTGCGCTCTGAAGACACGCGTTCTGGAAGAGCGACCCGAAGATTTCCACGACGCACAGTGTTACGTCCAGGCTGATGTCTTCGAGGCAGCGGGAGAAGCGCCAGATGAAGCGCTTGATCACAGCGCGCAGGACGGGGAACGCGACGGTGATCACAGCTTGCACGTGCGCGGGGACGTGCGCGAAGACCAGAGTCACACCTTCGAAGATGAAGAGCGTGGATGCCTGGGCGCAGAAGAGCGTGGATGCCTGGGCGCAGAAGAGCGGGAGGTACTCGACGATCTCGTCTCGATAATACAGCCACTTCCTGCCGATCACCACGCGGTGGAAGAAGAGCAGGCTCATAGCGTACGTCGGAATGCCTAGAAGGCAACGGAACAGGATGGGGAACCTCCACAACGCGCCCAAGACGAGCATCGCCAGCTCGTTTAAGCCCGCAGTGAGGAACGCGACGATAACGCACTGCTTGTGGGAGTAGGCAGAGTTGGGCAACATGAGAGAGGCTCGGATGAAGAACATCAGCGCCAGAGTCATGGTCGTGTAGGCGAGCCACGACTGCACGAAGAAGCCAGGGTTCCCCGTCAGTCCAAGAAGGGGGCTTTGCAGCGGAATAGCTGCCAGCAGGATCATGATGAGAAGACCAGGCAGTGGCGTGAGAGCGATGACGGCGAACACGCGTCCTGGAGTCGCAACTTGCTGGTATTCTTCGAACGCGAGCATTTTCTCGACGGAGTATCGGCCCAAGTACATGTGCTCGGTCTTCCAGTCGTGGTAGCGGCGTAATATTCGCCTTGCTCCCCGGTGGGAAGGGCTCTTGCGGATGGACGGACGTCGCACTTGACCCCTCGCCATGGACGCAGTGCTGCTTTTCCTCCGACCTGTTGCAGCGTCTGGATTTTGAATGTTCGCAACATCGGTAGTCAACTTGGGCGTCTCCTCTTCCGGCTGGTTCAATTGAGATGCGGTCTCCCCTGGAGTGTTCGAAGCTTGCATCGTCGTGGCTGTGTTTCGCAACAGTGCAGGCGGACCTTGGGTGAGCGAGTGTGATTTTTTAATGGGGCTGGTCGTGTCAGAGTGGTAGGAATCGCTCAAATGCCCAGATAGTGGACAAGAACTTATCAACTAAAAATATGAAAACGCGATCGTTCTCGTCTTGTCCACGGAGGATTGCCTACCAATTGGTGTGGGGGGAAGCCTCAAAATGCTCTTACAAATCTACATTGGGGATTCGAGCTTTTGCCGGTCGAACTGCAAGCAATTTTACAAAATACTTCAAATTTTACAGTGCAGAGCAACAAGTCTATTGCATATCACATAGCTGTTCCGTCAAGAACCTTCTGCCAGTCGAAATGTAGCGATAAATCCATGCCTGCAAATTGATGGGAGAGACATGTTGTTAGTCACCAAAATATATCAAACGCAGCTGCTAAGCTAACAAACGTGCCGTGGTGCACAGTGTTGAGGATGAATATGAGCGAAAGACTGCCGATCACCTTCCCTTGGACCCCCATCCAGTATTTCTCCAGCACGAACGCGAGTTGGTAGAAGGTGGAGAAGCCGTACTTGGCTCGGGCGAGAATGAACAGAAACAACAGCGTGAATCCCTCAAAGACCGAGTACACAGCAGAATTCGTCAATGACGCCCAGAAACACCCCTCCGACAGGCCAATGAACGACAAATTGTACTTGGCGTACGGCGTGTGGTACAGCGAGAGCGTGTAAACGCCATAGACGACAGCGCACACGAACTCCGAGTACTCGGCAAACACCAAAACTTCCGAAGCAAACACCAGCTGCAGAGTTTGAGACAGCAACTTGGCGTGCTCTCGGTGTGAGATTTCGATATTGTCGATCGAAAGTTTCGGCGTCGAAGCTGGTACCGCATTTGGGGCTGAGAACGGGAGCGACTGAATAGAAGCCAGGCTAAGCGCGTCTGTATCTGATGACAGACACGCGATCTTGGAGGACGTCCTGCGGTAGTTTCTAGACCCAACACTTTTGGAGAATCTGGTCCACGCATTGGCCGAGTACATCATGACCGAGCGGCCTCTCAGCATCGAGGCCTCCTCGACCTCCTCACTGCGTCCCAACTTCTCCAAGTTCCGCGCTTCTCTCGGAGTGGAAGTGCAATCGGCTCGACCACTTTCAATAATCTTGGCGGCAGTTAGAGTGGCCTGGCTGTTGCAACATCAAATTCGTGCAAGCATTACTCCGGTGATATGCGGCCAGCGAGAGCGACGGACGTACACACGCGGGAAAAACATCTACTGCGCATGCTCATTTCAATCCAGCTGAGAGGACAGGCAACGAGTACGACCGTGGCTTCCAGCCAGCTACAACTACTTCACAGCACCACAGACGAGACCAAGACGATAGCCCTACATGTAGTCCGAGCTCCTAGCTCTAGTTCCTTCTCATTCTCACTTTTACCTGCTAACCAACAAACAACTTGAGTCTCCTACATCGCCGCGCTCTTCAGTCGACTTCCTAGCCTTCCATCAGGTTATGAGCCCAAGACACGACTCGCACTAAAGAGTGAACAAGTCCTACGACCCGGCTGTACTGAAGACTATCGCCCCTGAAACCAAATACCTGTGTTTCCTGATACCCTTGTTACCTGATACCTGATTCCTGCGACGTGTGAGAATCTGCGACGTGTGACAACTTCAACCTGTTGCAGTCGTACAAGCGTCCAGGCTACCCATCCGGAGATATGAATCCGGACGATGAGATGAAGCGCCCCATCCAGCGGAACCTTCAGCAAGAGCTGGAGGAGGCTGCCTTTGAAACCCCAGTGAAACCGGAGCCGCCAAGCGACCAAGTGAGTGCTGAGGTCGCGTACCTGCTAGCAGAAGTCGCCAAACTGCACCAGCAAGCCGCTGCAGCATCTCGTGTGGCCGCCGACCTCGAGAAACTAAGGGCGGACTTTGCTCAGATGATGAGCCGACAAGCGGCTGCGCAGCCGAGGCTCCAGGCGGAGCTAGCTGAGCTCAGGGCCCATGCCAAGGCCACGCCTGAGCTGTATACCGAAATCTCCCAGCTCAAATCCAAGCTGGAAGCGTTCAGAGCCGGTGCGACTGCAGCGCCACCTGGACAGAGGCACCTACACGCACGACACCCAAAATAAAGGACGTGCTGTGCCGCAAATTTGGCGGGAACGAGGTGTACCCTGGCCTCGGTTCCGGGTTTGAGGATTTTATCCTTGAATACGAGCAAGCGATCTCCACCGAGTCGCTCCTCAACCACTCGATTTGGACCTCACAGATCAAGGCGTCTGTGCTGGTTAACTTCTTGGAGGACAAAGCCGCGCGATTCTTCCACTCAAACGTGACGCAGTGGCGCGTAGAAAAGGCGGACTTCAACTACATCGACTTCAAGGCTAAGCTCTGTGCTGAGTTAGGGTGCAAGTTGAACCAAGTGCAACTGTACAAGCGCTTGACGTCCTCCAAGCGTCCACAAGACTCGTGGACCGAATTCCTGGACTACTTGAAGTATGTGAACCGTCTCATGACAGGCGATCACAGTCTGTTACTCTTGGAAACGTTCTGTGTACACGCTTGTCCGGAACTATCCAATACCCTAACCGCCCAAATCGACCGCTCCAACCTCAATTACCTGTTGGAAGCTGATCGCATCCTGTCCCTCTTAGTGGACCTACGCGGTGACGGGCGGAAGCGTGGCCAGCCAGCGCGAGCTCAATCCTCCTCCGAGCAGCCGGATAAGAAACGGAATGATGGGCACCACCAACAGAACCAGCCGCGCGGAGCCAGCCACTACAGACAGAACTCGCGTAACAACAATGGCCAAGCTCATGCCGCGTCGGCAAAGCCCGCTGGCAAGCTAGTGTGTATGTCTGTGACGAGGAAGGCCACCGCGGACCGGCATGCCCAGAGCTGAAGAAGGTGGAGGCTGCGGTGAAACGCCAAGGTCAAGCTCACAGCGCTACTACCACGAACGCCGACACTGTCTGCAACAATGCTGAAGAAGGCCACTTGTGACTTGCAGCCTCGACCAGCCCGAATGGCCGGCCGCTCCCAACTGCCGAGTGGATCCTCGACTCTGGTGCAACGCACCACTTGTGCACCGACCGAAATCTGTCATTTGGTGTGGAGCCTGCGAAATTGACTATCAAGGTCGCGAACTCTAAAACAATTGTGTCTTCTCTCAAGGGGAGCTGTCTACTCCAGATTTCAGTCGGCGTGATCAAGCGCAGCATTCAACTTACAAATGTGTACTACTGTGAGCAAGTCGCGCGAAATCTACTGTCGCTGTCGCAGCTCCGGTCCCGAGGACTCCGTTTCATGTTTGCAGAGACGTGTACATTTCTCTCGCCGGACGGGACCGCCGTCGGTGAAGCCATCGAGCAAGGAGGTCTCTGGGTCGTTAACGCGACTACGATGGGCGCTCTCGGCTCTGACGCGCAGGCACTCTTCGTCAACGTGAAGAAGGACTCGCTGCAGCAGTGGCACGAGAGACTCGGACACGTGAACTTCCGGGACTTGCTGCGAATGGTGAACAACAACCTGGCCAATGGCGTCGAGCTTGCAAACAAGAAGATCACCTTTTGCGTGGCCTGCGCGGAGGGCAAGCAGTTTCGGAGCGCGCAGCCCACCCAGGATACCTCGGACTCGGCTCCCACGGATGAACTCGGCGCGGTGATATGCATGGACTTGAAGGTGGACCTGAAGCCCGATCGCAACGGCCATCGTCATGTACTAACCATCGTGGATCATGCGTCTAACTACAACCAAGCCTTCCTGCTGCACACAAAGGACGAGACATTCGACAAATTTTTACTCTTTGCAAATGAGTTCCAGCGGCAGTACGACCTCAAGATCAAGGTCCTTCGTACCGATGGCGGGGGAGAGTTGTTGAACTCGCTGTTTAAAGAATATGCCGCTCGGAATGGGATCCGGCTGCAGACCACGCACCCGGACACGTCCGCGTCCAATGGGAAAGCTGAGCGCTTCCACAGGACTTTGATGAACTCCGCACGTGCCATACTCTGGGCGTCGCCGCTGCCTCAACGCTACTGGGGAGATGCTGTGCTTTACGCCTCCTATATCCGCAATAGGGCCCCAACCAGAGCAAACGCCGACTACAAGTCTCCGGTCGATGTGCTGACCGGAAAACACCCTCGCGTCTCCCACATCCTCAAGTTTGGGTCTAAGTGCACGGTATTCGTGCCTCGAAAGTCCGGCCGAAGCCTGCCGAAACGTGCTGAAAAAGCTATTGTGCTTGGCATCTCGACCACCCAAAAAGGCTACCGGCTCCTGCTTCCAAGAACCAAGCGGATCATCACCTACCCCGACCTCCAAAACATCGACAAGCTGGACATACATAACCCCCTTACAGCAGAGGTACTCCGTGAGCTTCTCGACGAACACTTCGACGCAAGCGCCACCAGCACTGACACTCCTGTCCGAACTACAGAGCAAGAAGGCACGCTAGAATGCAACGACCAAAGTGAAGAAGAATGATGAAGCCGGAGTTCCTGACGACTTCGGACGGCCAATCCCCGCTGGAGTCCTCCGACTTGTCTTTGGAAGGCGCGAGCACAGTGAAGTCACTGACTTTGAGCTGCCACAGTCGTTTATCGACGCTTTTGCGGGGCCGGCGTACGCCATGATGACAATTAAGGCCGCGGACCGTGAAAAGGAACCCCAGTCAGTGGCAGAGGCAAAGCAGAGCAAGCATTGGGCCGAGTGGAAAGCCGCCATGGACAAGGAGCTTGCTGAGCTGGACGCCAATGGCACCTGGGAACTGGTCGAAGCACCCGACGGAGCCAACATCGTCACGTCCAAATGGGTCTATAAGATGAAATTCAACAGCAACGGCGAGCTGGAGCGGTTCAAAGCCCGCTTGGTGGTACGCGGTTTACCCAGAGGTACGGCGTCGACTTCGAGTCCACATTCTCGCCCGTTTTGAAGATCTCGAGCTTACGGTTCATTGTGATGCTAGCTGCCATCTGGAAGGTCAAGCTCCGCCAAGGTGACGTGCCGAATGCGTACCTAAAGTCAGCCCTGGACAAGCCGATCTACCTCAGGCCACCCACTGGAACAAAAACACCAACGACCATCGCGTGTGGCTGCTCCTAAAAGGGCTTTACGGCTTAAAGCAGAGCGGAAAGCTGTGGAACGACCTCATCGACTCGTTCTTACAAGCGCAGGGTTTCCAGAGATCTCGCATGGACCCCTGTCTTTACTTCCTTTGGCAACGCGGCGCACTCTGTGTTTTGGGGCTTTACGTGGACGACATCCTCATCGTGAGCCAGAACCCGACCCTATCTGATCAAGTGATGGCGAAACTCACCGAGCGATTTGATATCAAGGACCTCGGCGACGCTCAAAAGCGCCTCGGGATCTGGATTGGTTACTCTACGGATGGGATCACTATTCACCAGCAGCAGACTACGGATCTGCTCGCCAAAATGGGGATGGACCAGTGCAAAGCAGCTTCGACCCCTATGGACGTCAACCATCGCTTCTTCGAGGAGAACGGAGACCCATTTCTTGACACCACACTCTACCGTGAAGCGATTGGTAGCCTGCTCTGGATATCAAACTGCACGCGTTCCGACATCGCCACTGCGACCAACTGCCTCTCTCATTTTGTTTCGTGCCCAGCATTGGTGCACTGGAACGGGGTAAAGCGGATTCTCCGGTATCTGCGTGGTACGACCGACGTTGGGCTGTTTTACAAGTTTGGGAACGCCATCGCGTCAAAACTACAGCCAATCATCTACTCCGACGCAAACTGGGCTGGCGATTCGTCAAGTGCAAAGTCAACGAGCGGCTCAGTTCTCCAGATCAACGGCATGACCATCTCGTGGTCGTCGCGGAAGCAAACTACCGTGGCCCTGTCAACTATGGAAGCGGAATATGTCGCTGCGTGCTCTGCTGTTCAAGACTGCATCGCGATTCACCAACTCCTTCAAGAGCTCGGGCTGATGCAGCAGACCGATGAAATCCTACTTCGCGTAGATAACCAGTCAGCGATAAAATCGATGGAGAACGCAGTCACTACGCAGCGCACCAGCCACCTACCCATCAAGTACCATTTCATCCGGGATGCAATCGCCAACAAGAAAGTTCAAGTGGAATATTGCCCGACTCAGCAGCAGCTTGCCGATATCTTCACGAAAGCCACCGATCGCATCATTTTCGGACGAATGTGCAGCATGCTTCGCCTCACAAGTCATGCTTGAGGGGGAGTGTTGCAACATCAAATTCGTGCAAGCATTACTCCGGTGATATGCGGCCAGCGAGAGCGACGGACGTACACACGCGGGAAAAACATCTACTGCGCATGCTCATTTCAATCCAGCTGAGAGGACAGGCAACGAGTACGACCGTGGCTTCCAGCCAGCTACAACTACTTCACAGCACCACAGAGGAGACCAAGAGGATAGCCCTACATGTAGTCCGAGCTCCTAGCTCTAGTTCCTTCTCATTCTCACTTTTACCTGCTAACCAACAAACAACTTGAGTCTCCTACATCGCCGCGCTCTTCAGTCGACTTCCTAGCCTTCCATCATGTTGCAAGTAGGAAAACCTTGCAAGCATTACTCAGCGGTGATATGTTACCAATGAGGTGATATGTGTCATTGCGAGTTCTCATTCTGTCCAGCAGTAGGACAGGCAACAAGTGTAGCTAGGTTAGAGATCTAGCCTCACGTCTCCAAGGGAATGCCCCTATCCATGTCCGTACGGAGCCCCTGCTCCAAGTGTGTTCTCATTCTCAAATATACCTTCCTCAAAGGACTCGAGTCTCCGGCGCTGTCAACTCTTCGAAGTGGTCTTCCTTTTATGACCTCCTTTAGGTTATGAGCCCAACCTACGTCAACTACTGAAGAAGTTTCGTCATACGACTCCGGCAGTGCGGACTACGAGCTTGGTGCCGACGAGTACTCGTGACACCTTCACTACCTGCGACGTACGAGAATCTACGGCGTGTGACGACGATAGCGTGTTGCACCCGTAACGTCCAGGCTTGCTATCCGACATCGATACCGATAAGGAAGCAAGAACAACAAGTCCCGGCGGAGCGAATACCAGCCCATCAGTGACGACCCCAGAACCAATTGATAACCTGCGGCCTACGAAATTCTGCGGGAGGCGATGACTAGGACGTGTTGCACCCGTAGCGCCCAGGGCCTGGACTCCAGGCAACCATCCGAAGATAAGGCATCTTCAGATCCCGACAAGGGATACCAACGGCGGAGCTTCAAGAACAGAGCCCCAGCCACCAGTGAAAAACCCTCGGCTAACACCGAATCAACCGATGGGCAGCCCGATGCCGAGCCAGCACCATCAAGACCGCGTGGACAAGTTTCTGATATCGCAGCGCCAAAGGAAGAATCGAAACAGCTACGGTCTACAAGCGATGCATTTCAAGGAGCAGCAAATGAGCTGCGAGCCGTTGACTTCATCAACCCAGCTTTCTCATGATGTCTAGTGAGTACGAGCTCCAGTGGAAGATTGCGATCTTGCTACCACTCTGCCACAGTGCAGTTCCCAAGTACCCGAGTACCATGCTTCACCTTCGACGTTATGCTTGACGGGGAGTGTTGCAAGTAGGAAAACCTTGCAAGCATTACTCAGCGGTGATATGTTACCAATGAGGTGATATGTGTCATTGCGAGTGCTCATTCTGTCCAGCAGTAGGACAGGCAACAAGTGTAGCTAGGTTAGAGATCTAGCCTCACGTCTCCAAGGGAATGCCCCTATCCATGTCCGTACGGAGCCCCTGCTCCAAGTGTGTTCTCATTCTCAAATATACCTTCCTCAAAGGACTCGAGTCTCCGGCGCTGTCAACTCTTCGAAGTGGTCTTCCTTTTATGACCTCCTTTACTGGCGTCCGTCGACGATGAACTTGTGTCGCAGATACATCCGCGTCTCCAGAACGGCCTGGAAGAAGTCTACGATGATGATTAATGCAGTGACTCCAGGCGACCGCGCGTTCTGGATGCAGATGTTCTGGAACAGCGACCCGAACAGCTCCACCACGCACAACGTCACGTCGGTGCTGATGTCTTCGAGGCAGAAGGCGAACCCCCAAATGACTCGCTTGATCACGGACCGAACCATGGGAAACAAGGCGGTGATCGTCGCCTGCGCCCAGTCCGGGACGTTCTCGAAGACTATCGCGATGCCCTGGAAGATGATCAGAGTGGACGACTGCGCGCAGAGCAGCGGGAGATACCCAAGAATCTGCTGGTTGTAGTGGCTCAACCTTCGCCCCAGCACCAGTTTGTGGGAAATGACGAAAAATACCATAAATGACGGAATCCCCAGCACATCTCAGAAGGGAGTGGGGAATCTCCAGTACATCGCTACAATGAGCATGACGAGTTCATTTAGACACGCGGTGGTGACCAAGATAAAGAGTGCCTGTCGGTGCGAGTAGAAGGACTGCGGCAGTCGCAGGGAGCAGCGGATAAAGAGCAGCAGACTGAAGGCCATGACGCTGTACGACAGCGCAGACTGGATGAAGAACGTGGCGTTCCTCGTCACCCCAAGCAGCGGACTGTTTAGAAGGATAGCTGCGAGCATCAGCATCATGACAAGGCCAGGGACCGGAGTGAGCACGATGATGGCGACTACGCGTTTGACTGGCGTTGTCTGCCGATATTCCTCGAAGGAAATGAGCTTATCCGTGGAGTAGCGCCCCAAATACTGATGCACGTTCTTCCAGTCGTAATAGCGACGAAGCAAACGCCCTCCCCGCGTGATGACACCGCTTTTTTTAATCGTTGACAGACGCGCTGGAACTGCTTCGGTGGACTTTGTTGTCGCCATTCTTTCGACGCGGCGAGGAGAAAGTTGGACGCCTTAATAGGTGGTCCTGCCAGTGTAGACGTCCGCGACTCCGTGGCTGTGAAGCTCAGAGCGAGTTATGGCGAATCGTGATGACGATATTCGGCCGACACCATTGCTCTTATCTCTTTTAGAACGAGAATAGCCGTGGCCAAGCGAATGCCGATTAAAATACGTGAATAGGTCTGCCGATCTGAGGACATCAAGCCGGTAAACTGCTTCAACACGATCCCGAAAAATAGGTTTCTTTAGTTTTTTGTTGTTTCTTTACATTCGACAAAGTTTCCGCGGCTCAAAATCGACCCAATCCGACCTCATCTGAAACCTGATGCGTCGGATCCTAGGGCGGATAATGCAGAAGCTATTGAAGCCAAAATCAATCAATTCATTGTTTTCTGGACAGCTATTCGTCGATAGTGCCATTAAGAATGCCCTCCCAGTTGAACGTAAGAGATAGATCCATGCCTGGAGGCAATACCCACGACAGTCAGATAATATCCCTGGACAGCGCAGAGCCTTCGAAAGAAAACTTACTTTGGTGAACGGTGCTCAGATTAAAGATGAGCGAAAGACTACCCACCATCTTCCCTTGCACAGTCATCCAGTATTTTTCCAGTACAAACGCCAACTGATGAAAAGTTGAGAGACCGTACTTTGATCGAACCAGCAGGAAGAAAAGCACCATCGATACACCCTCAAAGGCTGCGTACGCGAATGAATTGGCGATTGAGGCTCGGAACTGATGCTGCGATAGTCCGATGAAAAATAAATTGTACCGAGCGTACGGGAGGTGATACAGCGCTGCTGTGTACAAACCGTAAAGTACCGAGCACGCAAACTCAGCGTACTCGGCAAACACCAGCACCTCCGAGGCAAACACAAGCCGCAGAGCTTGAGACAAGAGCTTGGCGTGGTGTCGATGGGAGATCTGGACGTCATCAATTACGGTTGACAACTTTGGTGCAAATGCTTCAAGTGAGACGTTGGGTCGAGCTACTGGTTCATCGTCGTTTGGTTTCGAATCGTTTCCATCCGATACGATGTCGTCCAGGTCGATAGCCTCCGCGTTGACACTTCTATCGGATGCGGCAGCGATCTTCGACATGTTCTTGCCATGGATCGACACTCGTTTCGGCTTTCTGATCACGCCCAGTTGAGAAACCATGACGGACCTGCCCGTATGCGTCACACCCACGACCGTGCTATCTGGGCGTTGCTTGGACAACCGATTCGGCTTCTCAGCGTTCACTACGCCGAAGTGAAGCGCTCCTTCGAGGATTTTGACAGCGGTTCGTGTGGTCTGCCGTCCGTCCACTACAAATTTGTGCTCCAGATACAAACGGGTCTCAATTATGGCCTGACGCTTACGCCGAAAGATCGGGCATTTTGCAGACAGACATTCTGAAATAGTGAGCCGAAAATCTCAATGACGCAGACCCCGACGTCCGTGCTGATATCTTCCAGGCAACTCGAAAGCCTCCAAATCACTCGCTTGAGTGCAAAACGCAGGAGGGGGATACCAACAGTGATCACGGCTTGTCCCCACACCGGCGAGTGTGCGAAGAGCACAGCGACGCCCTGGAAAATGACCAGAATCGAGATCTGAGCGAAAAAGAGCTGCAGATACATCCACTTATCTATCCGGACATCTCGCAGTCTCAGTCGCAGCACAACTCTGTGCAGTAATACGAGTAAGATCAAGAACGGAGGGATGCCGATGACTCCGCGGAATGGGATGGGGAACTCCCAGATCAACGCGACTCCAATCATTAGAACTTCGTTCAGTGCCGCTGCAATAACTGAGATAACCGCACTTTGACCATGTGAATATACTGCAAGGGGAAGGCCCAGTGAGCAGCGGATGAACAGCAGCAAACTGAAGATCATGGCGACGTGGATGAGGAACGACTGTACGAAGAACGCGGCGTTGCCCTTCACTCCTAACACGGGTATTTTCAGCGGGATCGCAGCTACCAGGAGAATGATCAACAGTCCTGGCAGTGGAGTTAGGAAGATAACGGCGAATACGCGCGTGTAGCTGGCCACACGGTGATATTCTTCAAACGCGAGCATCTTCTCGATTGAATTTCGCCCCAAATTCATGCGGTCGGACTTCCACTCGTTAAACTGGCGCGTGATTCTTCTTCTCGTCCGCTCCAGGGAACTTTTACGGGTCGATTGGCGCCGCAATGGGGCCGTGGAGGTCGACTGGTCTCGGGCTGTTGTCAAGGTTGAACGTTCGGCACTCGAGGCTCTATGAATCCCACGTGGGGGCTTTTTAGCAGGCTTCGGGTGGTTGACTGAGTTTGGTTGTGCGTGGTTCTGCTCCATCTCGGTCTGGAGGTTATTGTTTGGGGGACTGCGAGGTGCGTTGATGTCACGAGTCATCGATCGTCCGATGTGAAGGCGATGAACCAAGCTTCTTGCTCAGTCCACGACCAACTCGAACGAAAAAAGAATGTGGTTGTCAAACAAGAGGTTGGCCAAGAATACGAACTAACTATTCGGACGCGAAACTCTGAAATAGGCCACCAACACAATTGCAATGCTAAAACCTACGCGTGACATCACAGCAACAAGCAACAAACTCATGTCCCCAACTGCTAGCAAAATAGTTTTCCCCGCTGCAGAAAAAAAGAAGCGGTCGAGCAAATAGAATGCTAAAATGTCGGTTTCAGTGTTGTCTGCATTGCGCTGCATCCTTTTCCTTCCGTATCTACACAGCTCATGATCAGTTTTGAATCAAACCTTTTGATGGACTCATCGCTGTAGTTGATCGACAGCTGCCTCTGATCACACACGCCACGTTGTCAGAATTTGCTGGTCACTCACTCCGCATCTCATTCCGCAAATTCGCCTACAGTACAGAACTCAACTCGCCGTGTCCAAGCAGAATGCGTTCAAGCTTTCTCGTTCTGCTGCTTTTAGCCATCCTGCACGCAAGCAGAGCTGCTGCACCGACGTCTCCGCCCGTATTCCAGCAAGGCCACCCTGAATTGGGCGACAACAGCGAGAGAAGGTTGCTGCGGAGCTTCAGAACTGACGAAGAAAGGGCCGCCAGCCTCGCTGAAAAGCTCAAAAAGCTGCTCGGTTTGAGTAAAACTGCCGCTACCAATGCCGTGGACGATTTCGCCGAAGCGATTATCCAAAAGATGCTGAAGAGCGACAAGTTCAACCGCAACATGTTCAAGAAGTGGGATAAATACTCCTTGGAGCAGATCAAGACGAAAGTGGACCGCACGAAATACGCGGAGCCGCTGTTGGAGTACGCCAAGAAGTTCCGATCCTACAAAAAGTGGAAATAACTTCGGAAAGTCCAGGAGAAACAGCGTCTGATGGCATTATTTAGGCTCAATAACTACCCAAGTAGGACGCTTACGGATTATGGCAAGTTGAGCTCGTAAGGTAAGCTGCGAAGTGAGATTGAGAGTTAGAGTTCATCCTGACAAACATCGTTCCTACCAGCGACCTCCTTGGGCAGCAACTCCTGGGCTACTGCTGCTCCAATAGCTGCTGCTGCTGCTTGCCGGCAGCCAGTCCTCGGTGCTGCTGCGTGCCGCCTGCCAGTCCTCGCTGCTGCCGCGTGCCGCTCGTCCACTGCCGCTGTCGAGTGCTGCTCTGCTGCCTCCAATGCACGCGCCTCGCTTGGTCATTCGCTGGGCTTCTGCTCCAGGAGCTCAGCGTCGAGATTGGCATCGGCACCGGTGCCTGGATAGGCACCGGGATCGGATCCTGCCAGCGCGCAGTGTCGTCTGGTGATGGCGCTCTGACCGCGCCCAACACGGATCAATGATGGCTTTGGTTTGGCTCCGACACTGAGCTTTGGAGATGTGGCCGTCCCAGGGCGTTAGTAGGGTTAGTTGCACTGCAGTCCCCAGGGTTGGTCAAAGCACGCGATCTCCTGGACTTGGCTCTTGCCCGTCACTTGGAGGCGCCGGTGCTCGTCGAGAACTTCCTCGAGTCTGCGGGCTCGGATCGGCAAGCAATGAGTACAGCAGAGGGCCCCCATGCAGACCATCTCCTTGTCCCCCGACGTCTCGTTGAGAGGCTTGAGGACGATAGCGTTGGCCTAGGCCTCGGCGTCCCCCTCGAGCTTGCGCGTAGCATGGCAGGTTGACTGGCCGTTGAGGCAGATGACGCTGTCCGTGAGGTCCTCCGACGGGCCCAGGAAGAGCGACGCCTTGGTCCATTCCTGGCCAGCTGCGAAGATGGCGGGGCCGGTGATGGCGAGGACGAGGGCGGCGAGGAACGAAGTCTTCTGCATGGTGCGGACTTGAGTGGTTGGAAGCGGATTTGAAAGTGACCAGGCGAGAGGTGCTAGACACTGTTAGCACAGTTCACGCTGGCGGTTTGTCTTTGGTCCACTCGCTGCGACCATCGACTTCTTGTGGAGGATCCGACGCTACCTTGAATGACCCAACAGTACCGCGAGAGGTTTAAGCGCTCGAGATCTATTGCCGTCTTCGAGGTACTGGCGTCTTTTGTTCCCCTCGGTGACACTAGGAGCCAAACAGCACCAAAAAACAAAAAAAACGTTTCAGGAGTGAGAAAGAAAAGTTGTCGAGAGCGTATACTGTTCTGTAATCGAAGTAAGCGTTGCATTTGTCTGGCGGCCGAATGCCCTGACAGGGATTTCTTGTACTAAGCTACCTAAGTAGCACAAATATTTTCATATCAAAGAAAGCAGCGTAGGACGTTGCATGCATGCAGACATTTTACTGCACTTTAAGGTTTACCTTCAAAAAAAGTTTTCTTCTCGTCACATATATTTGCCTACGACTGAATACCGAATTTGTTTTGTAGAGGGATACACCCTACCGGAGCTAAAATACCAGACGCCCAGATGTATTTATCAAAATTACTAAACTGAGCACTCTACCTCAAGTCTCTCAAGGCCGAATCTCACCAATGCGGCTGCCGACACAGCCCAACTTATTAGCTTGTTCGCCGCCACCACCCCAACTTGAGATCGAAGTTCAGTAGAGCAAGCTTTGCGTTTGTTCCTGCCGCCGACAGAAGCACCCCACCACCACTCTTCCCCCTTGATACTTTTCTGTAGGTAGGCCCGGAAAGAACGTATCTTCAGCGAAACAAACATTGCAGTGTAGTCTCAGGTGCTCGACCATAGCCTTCTTCATTGCAGCAGTGTAAAATGGTAGGGCCCGCGTCGTTTTCCACCTGCCTTGACCTCCAGACAGGCGAGGGTGACTTGGTAGCGCCCGCGCCGTTGCAGAAATGATCGCGCGCTGAGCGGCCGAGAGTGCAAAAATTACTGGCTTGAAACTGATGTATCCCTCAACAAGTCAAGCCCTGTCAATCTGAAGACACAATTGTGATTGGCTAATACTATCCTGTATACTATACGTGGGTGTATCCCTCTACAAAACAAATTCGGTACCCCCATCCCGAAGTTGTTCTTATCAAACGGCATATATTCAACTCTTGCTCTACAGATGGCGAACAGAGAACTTTGTTTTGATGTGAAAGAACTGCTCTTTGAAAATACACTAATAGTCGCTGGTGACAACACAATTTCCATGCTAGTAATGTTGTCACTGGTGTCGGGCGTTTCCCTAGAGTAAGAATCCACAAGATCAAGAAAAACAAGTGGTATTAACAAACGCGTGAAGTAAAACAGATCGCAACTTAAGTTTTGGTAAGGATTAATCTAGGCTGAGACCAAGACAACCCCTTATTGTCGCCCCATAATATGAGGATGGTTAGTGTATTGCAATACATAATTATTTTGTGAAGACTGGTGCTAGCACATACAATCTTCGAAGGTATTTTTTTACTGCATAAAATGAATTATAAGCTAGTCGTTTCTTTTAGTGCTCTACGCTCTGAACATCCAATTTCCAAGTCCTATACTGACGATATCAGATCCAGCAAGAGAAAATCGAGAAGGCTCTCGAACTCAAGTCGTATTCTCAATATTATCAATAGCACCCTAACGGAAAATATTGGCTGGGTGGCCGGTGCAATCCCTTATTGGCCCCCACCCCACCTCTACAATAAAACCCCTTTCAGATTTACACTATATACACGTCGTGGAGAGGTCTTCAGTCGTAGCCGTTAGGCCTGAAGAGTCGAAGGCTCGATCGAATACTCTTTACGCCGCATTCTAGCGAATCCTGCAGCGACATCCCGCTTGAGTAAGAAGAGCTTCGAATAGATGCAGGGAACGAAAGGCGCCAGTGGCACGAAAAGCGGCAGTGTGTGGATGTACTTGAAACACACCATGAGCATTGGATGAAGCACCGGATCACTTGGAGGAAGTGCATGTAGATGGTGCCGACGAATGGGTGATGGGAAACCTGAGCGTGAACGCTGAGAGGGTGTACTCATGTGCTCACTTTCAAACCCACCACCAACTGCTAAAGTCCTCACAACTTCACCATGCAGAAGACCCCGTTCCTCGTGGCTTTTGTTCTTGTCATCACCGGCTCCGCTATCTTCGCTGCGGGCCAACCCGGCGGCCAAGGCACAAAGGAGGAGAACCAAGTTCTCAAGGCCTTCAACGAAACGTTGGGGGAAGATGCTGACAAATAGCCTCGTCCGCGATGTGAATGGGCCAAGGGCATCACATTAGGGACTTCTACGTCTACGAGGCCAACCACTGAGCGAAATGACCGCTTGTTCCTTAATACATTCAGCCGTCTTTCGTGAAATTTGACCTCTTTTCGTTGAGCTTGAAATTTCAATTGAAAGGCGTTGAGGGCTTTTTCACACTCGATAGTTTTGCATTTTCTGTTTGGTACTGTAAGCAACATTTGAAGGGGCTGTATCACTTTATCTTTTCTCAAAGCCAGCAGCTTCTTTTCTTCTGGTGGATCTCTCGTCACTCTGTTTTTTCTGCCCTAGCATTCATCATTAAAGGTCCTCGATCGTAGCTTTTAGCTGTGATCTAATATACATCCAGACAGACCGCTACCCGCGGTTGATGCAAGCTTCTGGTGGGGTTGCTGCCTTCCTGCTCGTCCTGCCACTTAAGCGGGTGGTTAGACCTCGATCACTTCCCAAAACGCCTCGAGCAGCACAAGTCTTCTCAACCAGCCACCGCTCCACCATGCAGATGCTGCTCTTCCTCGCCACTCTCGTCCTCGCCATCGCCGGCTCGGCCATCTTCGCTGCGGGTCAAGACACGACCAAGGCGACGCTCTTCATCGGGTCGTCGCAGAACTCCGCGGAGAGCGTCGTGTGCCTCAACGGCCATTCGACCTGCCGTGCTCTGAGCGCGCTCGAGGAGGAAGAAGCCGAGAGCATCGTCCTCAAGCCGCTCAACGAGACGTCGGGGGACAAGGAGATCGTCTGCTTCGGCAAGTACTGCTGCACCCGCTGCTACCAGTACCGCAACCGCAGACTGGAGGAGGTCGTCGACGAGCACCGCCGCCTCGAAGTGACGGGCGAGAGTCACGTCCAGGACATCGCGTGCGTCAGTGAGCCCTGGGGGCTGCAGTGCAACTAACTGTCTGAGACAACCTCGTCTCCAAAGCTCATCGTTTGAGCCGAGCTTTCGCTGATCCGTTAGCATTTTCCACGTCGTGTTTGGGTAGTTAGTGAGTTGTGATGAAACCTAAATGCAAGTAGACGTTCTTCGTTTATGTTGACCTCTTTTGTCGTCCTTTTCTCCTTTCGTTCCTACGACACCAACTGGGTCCGCGATCGAAGCCTTAGCTTTGGTCAAAAATATCCGAAAACAGATATGGATCCAGGTTGTTTCAAGCCAACATTGTGGTGAAATCAATTCCAGCCAGCCTGGGCCACACCGCCAAACTGTTGTTCGCTGCAGTATTCTGGCAGCTATTTTTGGGGGGCTGTCGGTATCCGGCTGCGGTGCTGGAGCTGAAGCTTGTTTACGAAATAGCACCCCTAATTGTGGATATTTGCGCCGCTGTATGGGTACCTCAAGCGGTCTCGGTGTCTCAACAGCAGTAAGTTCTCGCGAGGACTACATGTATGATAGATCAAAACTTTGATAAAGAAGAAATGACTGTGGGCTTGTGAAGCGGACAAATAGACCTGGTGAGAACTGTATTGCATATACTTGCAAAATCGTAGCTGCTCCAGCTTGGTACTTGGGAACAGAGAAGTCCCGGGCAGTGCCAGTCAGTCAGATCAGTTGCACTGCAGCCCCCAGGGCTCACTGACGCACGCGATGTCCTGGACGTGACTCTCGCCCGTCACTTCGAGGCGGCGGTGCTCGTCGACGACCTCCTCCAGTCTGCGGTTGCGGTACTGGTAGCAGCGGGTGCAGCAGTACTTGCCGAAGCAGACGATCTCCTTGTCCCCCGACGTCTCGTTGAGCGGCTTGAGGACGATGCTCTCGGCTTCTTCCTCCTCGAGCGCGCTCAGAGCACGGCAGGTCGAATGGCCGTTGAGGCACACGACGCTCTCCGCGGAGTTCTGCGACGACCCGATGAAGAGCGTCGCCTTGGTCGTGTCTTGACCCGCAGCGAAGATGGCCGAGCCGGCGATGGCGAGGACGAGAGCGGCGAGGAACGAGGCCTTCTGCATGGTGGAGAGGAGAGGAGTGGGGTGGGGTGGGGTGGGGTGGGGGCTTGTGCTGCTTTTTGAAAGTGAGGAAGTGAGTGGTGTGAGTCCCCGCACGGTGGTCTCTCGTGCTGGTTTGACAACCGGTGTCGCCTACGTACTTTGGGTGGCCCGACGCAGTCTTGATACCCACCTGTGTGGATCGGAGGAAGGTAGCTCCAAACTAGTGGTACCTTTCAGCTTCTCCGGGTTGCAATAATCTAGAACATGGTAAATGGAAGAAGGCTAAGCCGGTAACTTGCATGTTGCGTGGCTGCTGTTCATGACGTGTGGGTGGTGGCGTCTAACGCATTGAACTGCAGTGCAATCCCCATCTAGTGTAGGGCGTTTTGCTGTTAGTGAAATTTACTAGACACTAACTCACTGTTAGCTGTACGTTTGCTGACTGTTAGTTGACGAGTTAGTAGCAAGAGAATAATCATGATATATATTAACCTTAAGGCTGATAGCAGTTCATGTCTTTCTTACCTACAGAAGAGATCTAAACACTCTGCGCCCTTGTGACCCGTCTTCTAGCGAAATATATTCGGGCCAGGCCGAATTCAGCTCTGCGTCTTCAAACTCGTCGATCATCTCGATCGGAGTGTGACGGGCCAGGTTCCAGGTCGGTCTTTCCCACCCTACCCGTTTTATCAGGTACAGTCGCTGCATATCAACAGTCTTACGTGCGTAGATGCTTTTAACAACAAATACAGCACCGCCATCGATGCTAATAGAGGATCTCGCCTCACTATCAGTTCTGTCCGCACGAGTTGGTCCTTAAAAAATAAAACACAACTTAACGGATGGGACTATCCGTTCTAGACTGGCACTTCAAGTAACTGCGGCTCTGGCGCTGCACTGGCATCTAGAGTAGACTTGGAGCGCGTAGATAAAGTTACTGAAGTGTAAAAATCTTTAGTAATTTCCGTTTTTGTGCAAAAATTAGGGGTGCTCGTTCGGCAAATACATGTTAGCAAAATTTACTAGACACTAACTAACTGTTATTTACACGTACAGCTGACTCTACAGTTAGTGTATACAGGGGCGGACCCAGAACCAAAATCTGAGGGGGGCTGGGCCAAAAACAGGGGGGGGGTAAGTCTATATGCGGCTCAAAAATAGGGGTCAGAAATAGGGGGGTAAGCGTGATGTCTTCCCAAAATCTGGGGGGGGAGCCGGTGCCCCCCCCTAGTTTGTATGTAGGTCCGCCCCTATTAGGGAGAACGCTATCCCCATCGCACCTGGACTTCATTCCACGCGTGGCGTTAAGGTCGTCCACGGTGTCGTGCCCCTGTCAGTAGCTGTGGGGCTCAGTGGTCTAAGACGATTCGTCTTCTTGACAAGCTCCTAAACTAACAAAATTGGTACTGTCCATTCCTCAAAACTCATCCACGGAGGAATAGCTATTGCAAATATTTGAAATAGGTATTGCTGATTTTGCGCTCTGTCCGGAGATTCGCCGCCTAGATTTCTGAAAAAAAAGTCATATTTTCCAATGACAATTTTTATCGAGCAGAAACAGGCTCGAGTGCACGATAAAATATCATTTTTGTCTAATCCGGCGGGAGGACACTGGACGCAGGTTTTTGTGGACACAAACTTGCGCCCATTTATTGACTGGCCCGGCCAACACTAGCGCGATCACCATGGCAGCGACGGAGCCGCAAGTGGTGGCGGACTTCCTGCGGTTCCTGGAGGACCCGGACGTGGCGGTGGCCGTGGCGGTCATCAAGGCGCTCACGGGCGTGATCACGCGCAGCGGCGCCAGCACCATGATGCAGATGGAGGGCGAGCTGCAGGAGGCGGCGCAGCAGCTGCGCGCCTTCCAGGCCGCGGACGACAACTCGCAGGCCACGCGCTTCCACAACTCGATCGCCACCACGGCCGGCTGTCAGCTGTTCCTGCGCTACGTGACGCGCACGTTCCTCGAGTTCGACGACTTCGACCTGTGCCGCTCGCAGCTCATCGACCGCGGCAAGCTCTTCGCCGAGACGTCGCTCTCGAGCCGCAAGCGCATCAGCGACGTCGGCCACAACTTCATCCGCGACGGAATGGTCCGTCTCTATGATCGATGGCCGATCAAACTGTCGTTTTATTTATTTATTTATTGATCTATTTTATTTATTATTGTAGAAAGTGTTGACGCACGGCAAGTCCCGCGTCGTGATTGCGTTGCTGCGCGAAGCCGCCAAGACCAAGAACTTCTCCGTCTTCGTGACGGAAGGAAGGAGCAATGCCTCGGGGTATGTAGCTCTCTTGGATTTTGGATTTTCCAGGGATTATTCTGATGGGGTTTTTTTCAGAGTTGGCACGGCGGAGGAGCTGGCGAAGGTGGGCATTCCCACTACGGTGATTCTGGACTCGGCGGTTGCCTACTACATGGAGCAGGTGGACATTGTCGTTGTCGGAGCTGAAGGTGTCGTTGAGAACGGCGGAATCGTCAACTCGGTACGGATTTCTTTTACTTTTGGAAATTGCTATAGTGGTGGACCTTCGAGCTGATGATATTGTTTTGTTACTATTAGATCGGAACGTACTCGACGGCGGTGATCGCGCAGGCGCTGAAGAAGCAGTTTTACGTGGCGGCGGAGAGCTACAAGTTCGCTCGGCTGTACCCGCTGACGCAGCGCGACGTCCCGCAGAAGCAGATGGCTGCTATCTCCGGAGACATCGCTGGTGGCGAGTCCTCGGATGAGACCATGAAGAACGTGACATTCGCCAGCCCGTTCTTCGACTACACCCCGCCTGGATACATCGCTCTGATGTTCACAGATCTGGGCGTGCTCACGCCGTCTGCGGTCTCCGACGAACTGATCAAGCTTTACCAGTAACCAAGTGGCAATAAGCAATCAGTTCACTTGTTCAGCCTATATTCAGGTTATGATGACTACTGTCCTTCTCCAGATCCAGCTCATGCCCACCTCACTACTTGGTGCCTCTTCTCTTCTTAACCGGCCTGGCTCGTTTCTTCTTGCTGCGGTGCTGCTTTTGCTTCCTTGCATTAGTCCCCGACTGCACTTCTTCGGGAGATGACGGAACAAATTGTCGGACAACGCCTTTAATCGCCTCGTATCCTGGATCCTGTTTCGCTTCTGGCACTCGCAGCCACGCATCCCAGACTTCCAGCATTCTAGCTGAAGCACGGTCTTTAAATCTGGCATTGCAAAGCGCGAACGTTTTGTTAAATTCCCATGGTCGAAGTCAGCAAGTTTATAGTAAAACGAGTGTACCTTGTTGAGTCCGCCACACCTTTCCCGACGACATCATTGAGGAATGGGTCATTTGAGCCAGAGAACTCCTTGTTGGACTTCACCATTTGCGCGTACGCGAGTCCCAAGTTCTTCAGGTTCGAGGCCGGGTTCCAAAACTGACGTGGCTCGAACTGGTACGAGATTTCCATCGGCTTGGCTGCTTCGCTGAGCAGAGACAGATTCCCGGGGTCTTCTGCTATGGTCCGCTCCAGCAGGTAGGTGGCCCAGTTGAGCTCTTTCATGCCGTGGTCACGAGCCTAGCCACGATTCAGACAATATGAGAAACAGCATCCAAACGAAGCAGCCAACACCACAGTACACTCACGATGGTCCACTCCCACGTCTCATCATTGTATAATTCTTCTGGTGGCAGCACCGGAAGGCGCTCGCGGATCGTCGTCTTGACCTTCTGCTGCGACGAATACCACCTTTTCAACGGCGGAATGGTTGCTGATAGACTCTTGAACTCGTCGAGCAGTCCGAATGGCACCAAAGTATACTTCTGGTTGAAGTCTTGGTCGTTGTAGCTTAGTTTTCCGCCCAAAAAGATACGTGCCTGCTTGTTTGAAGGCTGGTGAGCTAAATCGCCAATATTCACGTCTAAGAGTTGAGCCATGCTGAAGCCATCACCCTAACGCACCAACAAACTGTTAAATATTTTGGCAAGCACTGCATAAATCATAGCAAAACATGCTCACCGCGGAACCAAACGGAACGAGTCTGGATCCTGGAAACTGTAGATTGGGGTAGTGATTGTGCTTCGTTGCGAACCAATTGTAGGTCATCATGGAGAGGTTGAGGATCGTAACATCCGGACGTCTTAGCTCACAGCGTTGAAAATACCGTAGCGAAGTCCACTGCAGATCAAAGTTCACGAACAGAATAGCGTCCTGAGGTAGTGGGTCCAGCAGTGCCTGGGCATAGTTTCGAATGTAAAATGCTTGACTTTGATCGCAGAGTTCGTGCCATCGCCAGATCTGCACCGCAATGAGGGCTAAACAAGCCACTTGGCAAACCGTAGACGCCACAGATTTCGCCACTTTGGAGTTTCGACCGACCACTTGAGAGAATAAATTCGCAATATACCCCAGACCGATGCCAAACCACGTGAATACCACAACATTCGGCTGCTGCCAGAAGCGCATCTGGACCCCGTAGATGAGGCCTTCGCTGATCGGAAGGTTCGCCAGTGAATGGAAGACGACCATGTAAAACGAATACATGGCAATCATAAACCATCCAAGCTTGCAGTTCATGCCAGCGCTACCTCGTAGAGTTTGCAGAATGCCGACAGCTATCACCGGAAAGGCGAGCCGGAGGGGGATCTCTCTATCGGACAGGTCAACGCCATACAGATATAACCGCGTCCACAAATCTTCGTTGGCTTCATTGCTCGCGTACAGGCGGAAAGTGCCATAGTCTACTCGACAAATATGATGAATCAGCCCCGCCAGCGTCGTGACATCCCCCCATGATCCAGGCTGTGGGTTCCAGATTGCGGTGATCGGCATGTAGATATACGGCATCAAACCCAGAGCAAATGCCCCAGTAAACTGAGCGAACTCTTTCCACCACAGTGTCCTTCTTCTGCTCCACAGCACCCACGCAATAATTGGCAGCTCGAACAGCACAATGGTGTGCTGGTTGCACATCGCCAACCCACACGCAAAAGCTCCCCACAACGCCGACCTCATATCTTGGCAGCGCGTGTACCGCAGCAACAGGTACACCACCAACGCTGTGAAGGCGTTATTGAGTGCGAACACTTCAGCCCCCACCGCGTACGTCCAAATAAGCGGTGAAAATGCGAACAAAGCCTGAAAACAACAACAACGGCCACGTTAGTCGTCTAAAAAGCATCCACCCAGCCAGCAACTATAATGCTAAACGTACAGCCGCAGTGAAAGCTGCAACACGCCGTCCCGCCCACCCAGTTGGCGCCATCCAGAGCAGCAAACTCAGATAAATAAGCACCACCGCCACTGTATCACACACTACAGAACAAAGGCAATTTGACACAATATGAGCCAACTAGAAATACGTTTACACTTGCGCCAAGCAAGCTTTGCTCTCACCAGCCGAGAAGAAGTTGGCTCTCCACGCCGAAGTCTCCCCGAACGGCAAAAACCTCGTGAAGACGTGGACGACCATGTTGAAGAGCGGGTATCCAGGTGGGTGCGAGACCCCCAAGTGGCACGACTCGGCCACGAGCTCCCCGCTGTCGCCCCCCGCCACGGACGGGTAGAGCGTCAGCGTGTAGCCGAGCAGCGTCCCCGACGCGAGCAACGCCACAGCCGCCACGTCGCCCGTCGAAAGAGCGGATTGCGCAGGTGGCGTTGCATTGCTGTCGGGCTTGTGGACAGCGTCGCGCGAGGCTGCATCGGCAGGAGGGACGGCGGCGCGAGGGTCCTTACGACGCCTCATGCTGGTCAAAAACTGGAAGGTGCAAAGATACGCTTTCCGTCTAAGTACGATTTGGTACGACGCTTCTGTTGGAGCGCTGGCAGCGAAACTGAGTGAGTTCGCAGGCAGACAGACATCACAAGCCACGGACCGAGATGTGGCTAGACCTTGCTGGCATCGTTTACCTGCTGTGACGCGTAGCTAGAACTTGCGCTTATGGTACTGTAGCTCCGAGCTACAATACGCGCATGTGCCACCACTGCTGTGCTTCACCTAATGCTCCGCATGGAGAGCGCATACGTCTACAGTACGAACTGGCACCGATATTGGCGGGATGTGCAGCAGCCCGCTTGACTACATGAAGAACCCACTGCAGACATTATTGCCGCCATCGGACGGGCCAAGTGGACACTGGAGGGAGGAGGGGCTCGTTTCACATTTACCTTGACACACGATCGGCGGCAGCAATGCATGCGCAGCTTGACGATCCGAGCCTTGGGCTGCCGTCCGAGCTGCGAGCTGCACACTAGAATCGAGCACCCAGCGACACCTCCAGCGCAACGACGAGTGATCCATCACCACCTAGCGCCATCTTGCGCTTCCGCAGTGTCGACAATTCGCGAGGCGGGCAGCGCAACTATCAGCCCTCGTGTCAGCACATACACTTCAACCGAAGCACGTCGGAATTCCCGATGCCGGGGTGTCACCAAACACCCTTGCCTTGCCTTGCCAGTACTTGTACAAGCGGATAGTGAAACGCAAGCCGTTTCACATCGTCCCGAGCCTACCGGCGGACAGCTTGGAGTCCAATCGTCCAACTTGGACGACGTGCTGGCTGAGGAGACTCGCGCCAATGGCCAAGGGGCAGCAAAGCCTCGCCGGGCTCCTGCAAGCTGCCGACAGTGGGCTTGACGCCCGAGCGCGATTTCGTGGTGGCCCGTGCCGCCCATCCTCCGAACCGTGTTGACGAATGCCCCAAGCACCAATGGCTGACCGTCAAACGTGTGGCCGCGAGCGCAGATTGAACATCAAACCAGCTGGCCGAGCTGGGCGGGGCCCGTCGCGTCGCCCGCGTCACTGCTCGACGAACGACCACAGCTTGCCTGTCACCGTCGGAAATCGGGGCATGCGCTGCTCGCCGTGCAGCGACGGCGGTCGTTATCTGCTTGCGCTCGGGTGGGCGGCACTGCAACTTGCAGCCGTGAGTAGCGGCGGTTTGAGCGGGAGGAACCGTCTACGGTTTTACGGACTAACTTTGCCCAAATTTTGCTAATTCGTGGCGCTAAACACGGCGTCGGGGTGCTTTAACCTTGAAGTTAGCGTCGTGACCACGAGCCGCGAGGCAAGATAGCGCAGCGCAGGCCTCGCTCGCCTCAGAATGGCGGCGAAAGCCCCGCGTAAAACGGCGTGTTACCCAATGCGTGCTACCCAACACAAGCAAGCAGTCCTTTTGCGATCGGAGCGGCGATTGAACTTCAAAGTCGCAATGACGAAATAATCCACGGGCTTCTTTTCTCGGGCTGACGCCTCGAGGCTGAGGACGCTTGCCCTTCAACCAGCGTTGAAACGGATCGATGGACCGTTGTTTTTCGCCACTAGCGCCCGGGGCTGGTCGCTCCTCGGCACCGACTCAAACAGCCCAGCACCGGTAACGGCTGCAGCCAGAGCGACAGCCACTAGGCCGCAGCCTGCTTGGCTCGTTGGCGACTTCAATTTGCCACCACGCAGAAAAAAGAACCGCGCAAATAGAGACGCGCTTCAAGACCACCACAAATTCCGCCGTGAAGAACGCCGGAGAAATCGCAAGAAAGCGTGCGCTCGCAGTTGTTGTGTCTTGTGTCTTGTGCTCATGGAGCTCCTTCGTCTTGGAAGGCCCAGAGGTGCAGGCATCGCGGCCGCAGGGTTGAGGAGTCGGCCCGCTTTGCTGCAAGCGCGACCCTTTTCTGCCGATAGTCCGGCGGTTTGCTTTCCGCTTGGTCGAGGCGCAAGGTTGAACTTTGCCGTGCGGTGCCGCGTCTCTGACACGCGCGCCGAGACAGTCGACGCCGAGGCCCCACTTCAAAATCTGCGCTGGAAGACGCCGTGTGCCCGTCAAAGGACAAACATACACCCCCACCACCCCCACCACCACCAGCGCCACAACTCAATTTGACCCGCACATCGATCGATTCATTCACCCCCATGGAGACCATCCTCGCGCCGTCAATGGACCTGCAGGGCCTGTGGAAGCAGCCGCCCTCGCCCGCGCTCAACGCGGCGGCCGCCTCGCCCAACGCCAAGAGCAGCCTCGTGCGCCTGCCCAGCCTCTTCGCCATGACCGCCAGCCCCACGACGACGACCGAGTGGTCGCCGCGCCTCGTGGGCATGAGCGACGTGCTCAGCGCGCAGGTGTCGCCCCTCAAGGAGAAGGGCCTGAGCCGCCTGCCGTCCATCGGCGTCATGATCAACCGCGGCGACGCCAGCCCCGAGAGCCTCAGCCCCGTGCAGAAGCACTGCATGGACCTGTACAAGCAGCTGCAGGCCAAGTCCCCGCGCCAGCCCGAGACGGAGCTCAACAGCCTGCTGGCCGACGCGGCCGTGAGCCAGCTGGCCGAGCAGCAGCAGAGCCGCGTGTCCAAGGCCGACCGGGCCAAGCGCGCCAGCAACGCCAAGCTCTGCGGCATGGCCGAGTGCAACAAGCGCGCCAAGGCCGGCGGCTTCTGCATCGCCCACGGCGGCGGCCTGCGCTGCTCCGAGGCCGGCTGCACCAAGCACGCCGTGAGTCTCGGGCTGTGCATCAGCCACGGCGGCGGCAAGCGCTGCACGGTCGAGGGCTGCCTCAACGCCTCGCGCAAGAACGGCGTGTGCTGGAGCCACGGCGGCAAGCGCCTGTGCAAGCTCGAGGGCTGCAACAAGGGCCCCAAGTCGGGCGGCTACTGCTGGAGCCACGGCGGCAAGATGAAGAAGTAAGAGGGCGTCCGGCCGGCCGTCAACCCACCCGCATATTTATCCGTCGAGTTTTGGATGGAGAGAGACGCCGCCAGCACTAGGCAGGCAACCAGCAACGTGTACATTGGTATTTTGACGTATTTAAGAAGCACAGCCATTTATCCTTCCTCCCCATTGCCATTCACTTTCCTTCGCTCCTCCGATCTCTCTCCTGCTGCTGCTGCTTGTCGACGTAAGCGCCACGCCAGTTGCTTGCCGTTTTAACTTGCAGCTCGGGCAGGACCGACCGACAGACACGAACGCAACAGGCAGAGGGCGACCGCCACCATACGCGCATTCGCCTGGCGTCCAAGGCCGCCCGTATTCGCAGGAAGCGCATGGCGCGGTCACCTTGCGCCCCAAGCAGCGTGCTGACTTCTTGAAGTTCACGAAGCACCATTACGGTATCATCTATGCCCCCTTCAATCCGGGACGGTGACGCCGGCGCATTGCGCACCAAGCAGAAATCCAATTTCTTCCTCCCCAGACCGCGCGCTAGGCTTTCCCCACACGTTCTCGCCGTCAGCCCCGTCATGTCACGAAGCCCTTGGGCCGAGGTGCTTGCCTCCATTCACGGCGGCACCACGACCTGGAAGGAGGAAGCATCTCCGCCAGTCGACGACGAATGCCTCATCACATTCGGGGCGCGGCTCTGTGCGCCGGGCGGTTCGGGGTTCAACTTGTGTGGACCCCCAAAACTGAAGGCAATTCCGCCGCTTCCTATCGACCTGCTTACCGCGACCGTCCGTCGGTGTCGTGCTCGCAGTGGCTGGCTGGCTGACTGGCCGGCAGCCGCTGGCGTGCAGCAGTGCAGGCTGCAGCGGCACCGTACTGGGGTGGGGGGAATTTGTGGTGAGGATTCTGAACGAAACATCCATTTTGTAGAAGCTCCAAGCGAAGTTGCAGCTTCGATCGTGCATGTAATACTGTAAAGCTTAAGGAGGCACTGCTGAGCGCTTCAAAGCGACAAACTCACTCACATTCCACCGCATTTACCGAGCGCAGCCTTTAGTGCCGATTGCGTCCATGGTTACTGTCTGTCAGACAAACTTTGTCTTAGTCAGGGCCAACAATGTGTAGTCTTCAACGTGGTCAAGACTCTAGGCTGGGTTCGCCGCGGTTGTAAGCACTGGTGAAAAGAGAGAGCGGATTCATAGCAGTACCTAAGGTATGCGGAACCAATTCGCACCGATGGTTCATCGCGCTCCATCGGATGGGCTCCATCATGGAGCACTTCGCCCCAGTTTCCGCTGCCGAATGGACCGAACAAGCTCTCGTATGGGACGAGGCCCACTTTTTAAGCGCTTCGACTTCGAGCTTTACTTACCTCCAGCCAGCAATAGTTCTTCCGACTGTCACTTTCCAGTTTACCAGCGTTGCCGATAGCCTCCACCCGACGTGTCCTGGCTGGCAACGATGGAAGCCTTGGTCGCTCAAATCGACTCCCTGCTCATGGAAGTCCGACTCAGCAAGACATCGATGCTCGTTCAGGACGACAGCATCCACGGGCTTACGCACCGAGTGGGCTGAGCTCACCCGCGTCGTGAGCGGGCTGACGCAAAATCCGTCCTACGCTCTCGTGAACCGCGTCGTGGATTTCGCCTGCCACTGTCTGGTGAAGATCGACTTCGTCGACGGGAGCGGCCACGCCACGGGCTTCCTCATCTCCTTGGATGGCTTCGTGCTCACTGTCCGCTGGCAGTCTCTGGATCAGTCAAGGAGGCTGTCGAGTGACTTTTGACGGCCAATCGAGTACGCGAAAGACTTCGAAGAGCGTGACCTGACACTGCTGAAGCTGCAGGGGCTGACCGATGCCCCATACCTGCAGCCAGTCGACACGCTGCAATGCGCCGACTCTGTGGCATTGATCGGCTTCGGGCTTCACGCGGAGGATGAACCGCCAACGCCAATCGTCACCACGAGCTGGGTCAGCAATGGGGTCGTCCCCGTTGACGCGGACTGGATCACCATCGGTACCTACCACAACTACGAGGAGGAGCCGAAGCCGACGATGCGGTCGGGTGGGCCTGTGATGGGGCTCAGTGAGGAAAACTTCGTGGGGGTCATGACGAGCGGCAAAGGCTGCAAGATGGTCGCTGAGGGGCTGGGAGGGTTCTGCCCCGTGACGGCCAAGTCGGCCATTTGGGGGGAGATCGAGAACGAGATGCAGCGATGCCGTGAGAAGCAGTAGGCGGGCTGAAAAGTAGCCGAGCTCACAAAAGGTGTGATTTGATCGTCTTTGGGTTACAGCTATTACCCGTGTGCTTCAACCTTATAGTTTATTGATTTTGAGATCCGCTCAGGTACTGACGGCAAGTTTTGACTTGCTCGTCAATAAACTTCAATCTGGCTGAAGGAAATCAAAAACCATCGTTTCCTAGCTTACCAGTCACTTTAGGCAGGCCGATGGACACCTGGGACTGAAAACGTAACAGAGTGTACTATCGAAGGTCAAGGAAGAAGATGGTGCAGTTGTACTGCGCGATCGTGAACGTAGCGGCGGGCCCGTTTCCAGTGGAGATTGACGAAAACGAAATAGCGGAGAACTTGAAGAAGGAGAAGCTGGGTCAAGTGCATACAGAAGACCAGAATGGCCACGTGCATGTCCTTGTGGAGCTGGTACAGCACCCCCCACGACTAGCGGGACCCGATGTGAATGTTACCTCAGCTGACGATCTCCTCGCCTTCTTGGAACGTGAAATGAAAGACTGCGATGCCATTTCGTCGAGCGCTCGCCTCTTGGGCGATGAAAGTCTGCGATTTTCATTGACTGGGCGGAAAGAAGCGGTCGAAGCAGCGTCAAGTCGCTACAGGAATATCATCAATAGTGCCGAGAATCACACATCGGGTGCCATCGAGATTCCTGTTTGTTCTGGCATTTCTGGAATGGGCAAAACTCGCATGCTGGAAGAAAGCAGGACGATTCAGAGGAGCGATCCATCTCCAGTGTCATTGTTCCGTACGGCGGCGCTTTTGGACCCCAACCAGTGGAGACGTCGATGCCGATCGAAGCTTCGTTCTCGTGGCAGCTGCTGTATCGATTTTTTCTCGAAAATAATTGCTCGCGTTCATTCTGCGAATGGTTTCGATGGCGACTGCCGCCTACTGGAGGCCAGCTGACACTTCCTACAGCCTTTGAAGTGATTAAGCGCAAGCTCCGTAGAGGTTCACAGGATCAAGCCTCACCGCTGTATCTCTTCCTTGGCGTAGACGAGTACCAAAAGATTGATCAGATCGAAGCTTCGCGGACGAATTTTGAGATTTCACTTCTGCATGAGCTCGTGGGGGCTGTCGGAGATTTTCTGTGCTCTCAGCCGTCGACGCGTTTGATTGTGCTGCCCATGTTTGCCGGGACAGATTGGAGCATTACTCAAGCGAGTAAAATTTATTCGGCTGTCGTGACAAAGCAGCTTCCGACGCCTCTCCTGTCAATCGATCAAATGTTCGGCGTGCTGAGGTCCGATCCAAGTTTCGCCGACATGCTGGGATATGCCGTAGTTTGCCGCTATCTGCTCACTCTTGGAGGTATTCCGCGGTGGGGTTTCGATTATTTAACGTCGTTGAAAAAAGTGGCGACGCTCCATCTGTGAGTTTGGACACTATCAACCGTAACTTCAAGGAAGTCTACGAAGCAAACGTTGACAAGTTCTTGGAGATTTTATCCCCTGAACAGTGCACTCGTTTGGCAGCCGCTGCTATAGCTGGGCAACCAATCTCCCCAAGTGCCACGTTCGATGGAGATGTTGCGTGGTCAAGACTTCGAGACTCTTCTCTATGTCTGCTGGCTCCGAGCTCAGGAGGTGGACGAAGGATGGATGTCCACGTCCCTTATGCGTTGCTGCAGAGGGTTGGAATGCTCCGTGATCAGCTGACGGCCCGTACAGACAAGGCCTTTGCGAGGTCTTTACATTATATGAAACAGTTTGTGGACGACCCGATGTTCTCACTCCAAGCGTGGCAGTTGTGGGAAAACTTCGGAGCTTGTTTCTATGCTGTGAGAATTAACGCGCTGCTGGTGCTTGGACGCACTTCGGTCACACTCGGGGAATCGCTGCCTGGTGCGCGGATGACCAAAGAGACGGAAGATATTTCAGTGAAACTTGTTCCTACGCGAGTATTCCGAACGAATGCAACATTTGGTGCGTCAACAAGTGAACGTATTCCGGAGAAATGGAGCAGGCTGTACCGAGAGGACTGGACGTCACGTGGCTGCATTGTTGTGAACGGGAATAGCGGGATCGGTGTCGATATTTTCTTTGCGCTTGAGGACGCTTCAAAACCTGGGAAACTTGTTGTCTTCGTCGACGAGAGAAGACGGTACTATGGTAAATTTCACCCAAGCCACGCCAATCTTTACCTTTACTTAGCAAGATGACGTCGCTACCAATATTTATTCAAAATCGGGGCACGCATTTGGTGCGAGGGGTGATGAATTGCGTGGCCAAGTCGAATCTTACGGAGTACAACGTGCCTCAAGGCTGCTTCCTCATGAGTCGAGACGAGACGGCCAGATTCCACGGCACATTGGCGCACCGTCCAGCGTGCTCGCCCATGGTCCCAGTCCACTCGGTGTCTAAAACCGCGCTCAAAACTATACTGGAGGGCGACCCGAAAGCAGTCGATGAAGTTGCTGGTGAGATTCGGAAGAACAAGTCGTTGAAGTTTCGAAGCGCTGATGACCTGGTTAGACATTTCAGTGAAACCAAGGGGGTGAAGGTTACGGTCGATGCTCAGTTCGCTCAATTTGCGAGGTAAGAGACGAATAAAATATTGTGTACGTACTAGTTAATCATTTGTTGCCTCTGGTGTATTTCATGTTTACAGCCACGTTGAGACTCCAGTCACAGGGTCATAGAGGTACGCTCGTTGGTATTCCTCGCTCCAATATTGCACAGGACTGCCATTCTGAGGTGTTGTCGCGTCTGGCGATTGTTCTTGCCATCCACCGTCGATAGTGGCACCATCAAGCGAGAAAGCGCTAGCCTCCGTCATGTTGCTGTCTAAGCTCAGAACTTGTGGCGAGCTTAGCGAGGTTTGCAGCGAGAGTTGTCGCGTTGCTAAAGTTGCAGCTTTTGCTTCTTGTTTCTTCTTGCGCTGCTGCGACTTCTCCTCCAAGAACTTATGCACGAGAACGCGTTGTTCTCTTCGTTTGATGTCCACTCGAAGCAGGATTCTGTACCGGTGAAGCATGCGTCTACCGTCGCGTTTGCCGATCATCCGCTTGAACATGCGCTGGATGGGGCGTGCAGCTCGGTTTTCGACCTCAGAACGGCGTTGTCGCTCGATGAGCTCGGCCAAGGCGCTAGATCGCCTCATGTGCTCTTGTTTCCTCGCAGAATACGCTCTCCAGCAGCGTGCAATCATCCTAACAGCATTGTTGCACCGTGGAAGCTCTTTGGCTAGTAAGCGAGAGATGAAGCGCCAATTATCCTGACAGAGGCGTCGATGCCATCGCTGGATAGTTGCAGCAGCCGAAATCTGCTCCAACACGTAAATGACCGAAGTCCTTCGAGGTGCGGGGATGCTTTGTCGGCTGTGAAGACGTCGTACCCAACGTTGGAGAGTCCTCGCTGCAGTGTCACGCCGACGGAAACGCGCTCCGAATACGGAATTGTGCCATTTCGCCAGAATCCCCCCACGTCGTAGGAACTTCTGGATTGTTGTTGCTGCTGAAAGTTTGCGTTGCTTGTCCTCCTTGTACGCAGAATAGCGCCTCCACGTCGACTGGATCACGAGAATTGCGCTCTTGGCGATAGGAAAGCGGAACTTTACACGAAAACTTTGCCCAAGATGACGAGCGCGCAAGTACAGCGGCCGTGTGGAGTCCCGAATCACACTCCGGATCTTGCGCTGCTCCTTCATTCGTCTGAAAGTGCGCTGCAAGCAAGAGGCTGCCAGTTCACGGTTCAATAGCATCATGCGTCTGTCAGCTCTTGCAGCCACACGGCGGTGAGCAGCTCGCCAGTCGTTCTGGATGCGTGCAGCACTAATATTTCTCCTCTTTTTGTCAAGACGACACTGAAACCCTCGGTGGTGGCGCTGGATGAGCAGTACAGCATCCATAAACTCGACTTGGTCGACAAAGTACCGCACCATTTCGAGCGGCAATTCATAGTCTCGCCATGTTTTATACGAAGCCCAAGCGCTTTGAATCCGTCGTGCTTGTCGTTCTCGACTTCGGTCGAAAAGGTTAGCAATCGCCTGTGCGCGCTTACGAGCTCGCCGCTTGGAATACGAGCGGTAAGCTCGTTGCAGGACTTTTGCAGCGTTTTGCCGTCTAATGAATCCATTATGCGCTGTGCGCCACATTTCAACCCGTTGGATAGTTCTCGCCGCAGCTTCACAGCGACGCAGTTGAACTGTTCGACGATGGCGACGGTATGCTCTTTGGATGATTCTAGCATTGTGCTGCATCTCCTCAAGAGCTCGAATCAATGCTTCTTGCTTAGCGACAGACTCTCGTTCTTTGCGACGATAGTGAAGAAATCGAGCAACGCGCTGAATGGTGATGGCTGCAGCCATCTCTTCGTCCGATTGGCACTCCAACACCCACCGTCGCCAGCAGTTAAACCTTCCAGACACACGATCGATGGACACTTTCTCAAGCATTGCAATAAGTCGGCGTGACGCACTCAGCTGCAGCCTCTCCTTGCGTTGGGCTTCGAGTAGCTTACCGTACCAGATCATCAACGCTTTCCGCAGCATAAAATTGATGCCGACATGAACGACTGCAGTCTTGAATAGCTGCTGGCGAAGAGGACGTGAACACTTGGTGTTGGCGAGCTTTAGCACTGGAAAGTGTCCATGAATCCACTGAATTTGGGTCTTCAATCTGTCTGCATCCCGTTGAAGCTGGGAGTTTGTATGCTGCAATCCCGAACGCAACTGACCAAGTTGTTGCTCATCGGGAATTTTAGGACAGAGCTCTCCGTTCCCTTGGTTTCCAGCCGGCGGTTCATGCACAACCGGGTGTGAGTTATCTCTTGACCGAGCAACTTCTGCTGGGATCGGGTCCAGCTTTCGACAGCGCTTGCGTCTGACACCAACGTCTTGCTTGAATCGGAGCCCAACTTGAAATGGAGGCGAATCATTCGACCGATGCTTGGATCGAGCTTTCCTAGGTAGACGTGGCATTCTTCCGTAAGGGCTGATGATCTCGTCGCAAGACTCTTCTTCATACTGCACGTTTTGCTGGCGTAAAACTCCTTGCAGTGACTTCGCAGTCAAAATTCCGGGGGCCACCTTCCCTTCATAAATGGTGGCCGTGTTCAAGCGAGCTGTGGTCGCTACCGAGTTGGTGCAGTGGAGCATTATACACTTTGCGACCGAAGCCCATACGTCGCTTCATGATAAGAACGCAGCTTAGCTATTCCAGGAATTGATAACACTATTTTGTATCAATGTCAGGGACCTTGTCGCTAATACCGCAGCAAATATGCCATCCTGTAGTCAATGACAACGCAGCAGTATCGCGTGTACGGACAGAAAGAGCCTGGATGGAGCCTCCGAAGTTGTGAGCTCATATTACTGGGGACCCAGCAGTCCCCGTAACTACACTGGAAGAAATCCGTCGCCTATCCCATCAGTTCTCCGAGCGCAGGATGTCCGAGTCGCCGGCGTCCAGGATGCACATGCACGACACGCGGAAGTACTTGCCACAGGCCGTGCCCAGGTCGTTGTTGGTGCCCGTGAAGTGGTGCACGCCCGTCTTGGCCAGCATCGAGTAGTACTCGACCTCGGACTTGCGGAGCGGCGGCGTGTTGTTGGCTAGGATCACGAGCTTGGCCTTGCCGCTGCGCAGGTGCTTGAGCGTCTGCTTGTAGCCCAGAGCCACCTTGCCCGAGCGCATCACCAGCTGCAGGCGCGAGTTGATGTTGTCCGCGGACTTCTTCTGCTCGCATGGAGGCGAATTTCAAGTTGTAAATTTCATGAATATGTTGTTATAGTGTTATTGGTGCATTGCCATGAGGTTCGTACCGACTTCTTCGAGGCAACCATCTTGACGTTAGTTAGAGGCGATTGATTCGATGCTTCTCAGCTGCTGGACGCTCCACAGAATGAGGCACCACCGGCGGCCACCAGTGCGGAGACCGTGGCGGTAGCAGTTGATTGGCTAAAATGGGTACAAATGTTCTTAACCAATGATAGTGAGGTATATCAGGTACTTCAGTTTTGAAGTTCTCAAAACTGACAGTGACCGTTGAAGATTCAAGAATTGTGTCGAGCAAATGAATGCACAAGGAAGTACTTGTTTATAAATTAAAGCTGTTGTGGGGTGAACTCGGTAGGCGTCTTCCCACTTGACGTGCCGATTCTCGACGCGGCTTCATTGAAATTTCGTTGCGCCGGCGAGGTTCGTGTAGTTTACAGTGTGATCATCAGAGGAGGCTGCTGGCACGCACTCAGACCTAGTGCCAACTAGGCCTTTTGCGCGCGAGGTACTGTGGCGAGCGCCTTCTTGCTGCTCGGCCGTGCTTCTCCTCCCCATTCCTGAGATTGCAGCAAACAGAGAAAAATAAACACGTCAGCAGAGCGTTAAGCAGCACACTCCACGTGATGGTATGATGGCAATGCAAGCAGCCGTACCGGGATGATTGGCCCAAGGTCAATGTCATCCGTCTCCAAGCTGGCGACGCTGTGCACGGCGGGGATCATGTGGTCGAAGAGGAACACGAGCGCGCTCGTGAGCTGGCCCAGCGCGGCGTCGCCGAGCTCCATGGGGGTGTGCGGCTTGTACAGCATGACTGGCTTGGTTGCTGCTGCTGACTGCTCTGTGGCTGTCCTTTGCTTGGTTGTTGTTGTCCTTGACAGGTCTTGGCAAATTGGGAAGTGAGACTTGGCTTGCGCCGCCAGCCGCCAGCGAGCGAGCGAGCCATCTTTGTGAATTTGCATACGTCGACGCCCGCTCGCCGCATTAAGAGAAGGCGCTGCTGGATCGCGGTGTCTTCTTTTGCGCGGCGCTTGCTCCGCAGGTCTTTAGCGCCGTGGTGCACTGGTGCAACGACATGGAAGCGACGAACGTCAACTTCAGCTTGGGCGGGCCAATCGGTGCGCGCGCCGCAGCAGAGTATCGGCCAATGGTAGCTTGCCCGAATATCTGTTGAAATCTCAGACTTTGCGAAACACTTGCGCTCAGTATGCACGGTAGGCCTTCAACGAATAGCAGTGCGTGTACGTGAAGTAACCTTTGCAATCGATGGAGTTCATAGCGCTGTGAGTGTACAGTAGAGCGTGCATGCGTGCACGATACCGAGCCAAATACTGCATGTTGTGCTGTCCAAACACGCAGTATTTGCCTCGAAGTACGTCAGTCGGATCTCATCACGACAGCTAAGATTAAGCAGCTTCTGGTAGGCTTGTAACGATGGAATTCAAATGCATTTTTAACGCAAAGCGCTTCGCAGCGGTGGACACGGCGCTCTAGCTTGCCTGTTCACCGAGGCCTGGCGCGCTTACTGCCAGACCTTCTTGGGCTTCCAGTGGAAGTTCTCGTACAGACGCAGCAGGTTGCGCTCGAGCATGGCCACCGTGACCTTGCCCACGAGCGGCACGTACTGCACGCCCTTGATCTTGAGCAGCTCGGCCTCATCCACGTTCTTGAAGGACGCGACGTTGATCACCACCGTGTTCTCACTCACCCACTCGAGCGGCAGCTTGTAGCTCTTCACGGGGACGCCGGTGATGATGACGCGGGACTTCTTGCACGCCGACTCCTGGGTCTCCTCGCTCGGGATGAGCTTGCCGCGGCGGAACAGGTAGAGCGAGTCGATGTCGGCGCTGTACACGTCGGCACCGTCGTTAGCGAGCATGGCGGCCAGCGGGCGGCCCACAATGTCACTGCGGTTGATGACCGTGATGTTGACGCCCGCGAGGTGGTCGCCATCGGGCTTGGACTTGTCGTAGATGCCGATGTGCTCGAGGATCTTGACGATGGCCAGCGGCGTGCAGGGCAGCACGCACTTCTGCGTCTGCTCGTCGTCCACGTAGCGGATATTGCGGTAGAGGTTTCCGCGGTAGAACTGGCACAGACCCTCCACGTCCTTCTTGATGCTGATGCTGTCGCGCAGGAAGTCGTCCATGGTGCCGCCGAAGAAGCTCGGGAACGGGCCGAAGCACGGGTAGTACACCAGGATGCCGTGCACGTCCGGGTCGTGGTTGGCCTTCTCCAGCGCCTCCAGCAGCTCGTCCTTGGGCACCTCGCGCAGCTCGTAGCGGATGCCGTCGCGCGCGCAGGCCTTGCCCGTCCACTCGGCGTACTTCTTGGCGGCCGGGTCGCCGTGGGCCAGCAAACCCACGAGCTTGGGGCCCTGGCCGCCCATCTCCGTGTCGATGTACTCGCGCACGGCCAGGCTGAAGGGCTCGGCGATGGTGGACGCGTTGAGCTTCACGCCCGCGGGGGCAGCGGCGGCGTCGGTCATGGTGGCAATAGTGACTTCAGGTGTGCGGCTGACGTCGGTTTGGCGGATGGCTTCAAGGCGGATGCGTCCCAGCCAGCGGAAACGGCTGTACCGGCGAAGTGGTACAGCCAGTACCGATGATACCGGTTATTGGGGACGCTACAGCTGGTTGAAGCTAAGAACTAAGAATGCAAGCTGCGACGGTCCCCCAAGCAAATGGCTGGCACGCGTAGAGCGCATGGATAGCGATCAGGAGCAGGAATATCTCGGGTTTGACGAGTGGAGTTGCTGGTTGGGGACAAGTGATATATAAATTAAAGGGGCGAAGTGTAGAGGTGTCCAGCATGAGCGAACACCCGAGCGCGCAGCTCAATCCTCGACGTGGACGGCACTCGCGCTGCTTGACTCAAATGCATCGGTGGGGACGGGGTATTTCTCCTTTTTCTTCTTCTTCTTCTTCACGTCGTAGCGTCTTGCAGTTTACAGTACATCCAGCGGGTTGTTTTACGGGGGGATAACCCGCGTAGATCCGTCGCAAAAGCTATGCGGTCAGAGCAGGCGACTTCGTAGCGAGCACCTTGCTGTTGCTTGGTCTCGCATCCTCAGCCCATTCCTTTAGTCCATGCAAAACACGACAAAGGTGACATCAGCGGTCGAAGGAAGCCTCGTGTACCAAGCCGACATTCCACGTACCGGGACGAGTGGGCTCAGGTCCGCCTCCCACGTGACGACGCTGTGCACGGCGGGGATCATGTGGTCGAAGAGGAACACGAGCGCGCTCGTGAGCTGGCCCAGCGCGGCGTCGCCGAGCTCCATGGGGGTGTGCGGCTTGTACAGCATGACTGGCTTGGTTGCTGCTGCTGACTGCTCTGTGGCTGTCCTTTGCTTGGTTGTTGTTGTCCTTGACAGGTCTTGGCAAATTGGGAAGTGAGACTTGGCTTGCGCCGCCAGCCGCCAGCGAGCGAGCGAGCCATCTTTGTGAATTTGCATACGTCGACGCCCGCTCGCCGCATTAAGAGAAGGCGCTGCTGGATCGCGGTGTCTTCTTTTGCGCGGCGCTTGCTCCGCAGGTCTTTAGCGCCGGTGCAACGACATGGAAGCGACGAACGTCAACTTCAGCTTGGGCGGGCCAATCGGTGCGCGCGCCGCAGCAGAGTATCGGCCAATGGTAGCTTGCCCGAATATCTGTTGAAATCTCAGACTTTGCGAAACACTTGCGCTCAGTATGCACGGTAGGCCTTCAACGACTCACCTCGGCGATCGCGACGTTTCATGTGCACAAATGGCTGCCCAGTCACAGGCTACACCAACAGCATAGTGTGGGCCATTCTCATAGTGTGCCCGTCGACTGTAATCGACAGAGGCTGCTGCTGCAGGCGTAGGTGCTCTGTAGCGTGTTAGATCCTCGACGGCAACCTGCGACAAAAGGTGTCCGCTTCTGCTTCAAGCGAGCACTTGCGAACAAAATTCTGTGGTGGTGGCGACGGCAACGCGTACATTTCGGTGTGCTTTGCCGCTCGAAGTGCGCGAGTGACGGCGACGAGGGGGGCAGTGATCCCATGTGACGAACGCGCGGAGTCGGGGCAAGTCGGTCTGCTTCGTGCCCTTGGGGGTCGCTGCATCTATGCCGACGTCCAGCTCACAAAGACGGCAAGACGGGGGTCTAGTTGAATTGGTCTTGAATATTAGGGAACTGCACTCGTGCTTTTGTAGATGATATCTACGCGACCGTTGTCTTCGAGGTTGCTCGAATCTGTGAAATCTGCTGTTCGTTTGCAGTTCATGCTGCTTGGGTGGAAGTTGTTGACGAAACAAAAGGGGAGAAACACGATCCGCGCTAGCCAGCGGTGGTTGTCATCGGGAGGCGAATGTTTGCTTCGAGCTGCTCGGCTTCTGTAGTCGCCGACGAACCTGTTGGGGCCAAGCTTGGGGCCATCTGAAAGAGCATGGTGCTCTTTCAGACGGAGCATGCAACACGAGCGAACAGTGCGGGCAGTTGCACTGGTGCTTGGGTCGCTCGCAGTCTGCAAGTTGCAGTGGGTGTCCACCTCGGAAATCGATGCAGGGCGAGTCAGCCGGTGGGCGACTACAGTTCCTACAGGTGGTTTGGTTGTCAAGTTGGTAGTGTCAACCCAAGGCTACGAATCAACTTCGGCACTTTGATGGCTGCTTGAATCGAGCAGTCCAGGACAGGATGTTCCTCGTTGAGGTGGTCCCGTATGCAGCGCTGCTTAGCGTAGGCAGCCGACATAACCGCAAAAATTCAAATTCAAATTCAGGATGTTACCATTCTCACGCTACAGTGTCATGATTCAGGTCGTGGTGTACGTGAAAGTGGTGGTGCCCCAGAGAACTCGGCAAATAATCGCCTCCGACGATTGCATGGCTGGAAGATTTCCATCATCATGGCCCCAGATTGCTAACGTGCAGCTGAGAGCTAAAGCCGCACTCAGGCAACCTGAATCATGACAACGTAGCGTGGCTAATTTGTCTGTTTCGCTGTTCGGGGCTGCTACTTGTCTTTGAAGGTGGACCAACCTACGACTATAAGCTCAGGTTGATTCGTAGCCTCGAGTTTACAGACTACCGGTACTGCGATATCTATAGATGGTCGATGAGACCTTGGAAGCACAAGTAAGATCTACGGTACATGCATCTCGAAATTGGAGACTCCAATATGTGCCCACATTCATGGCTCTGTAAGTCCTCTCCGCAGTGAACCAAACGGCGGGTTTGTGCCCATGCTCGTGATCGCGGCACGCAAGCCCCGCGCCGGCTGACTCGCCCTGCATCGATTTTCGAGGTGGACACCCACTGCAACTTGCAGACTGCGAGCGACCCAAGCACCAGTGCAACTGCCCGCACTGTTCGCTCGTGTTGCATGCTCCGTCTGAAAGAGCACCATGCTCTTTCAGATGGCCCCAAGCTTGGCCCCAACAGGTTCGTCGGCGACTACAGAAGCCGAGCAGCTCGAAGCAAACATTCGCCTCCCGATGACAACCACCGCTGGCTAGCGCGGATCGTGTTTCTCCCCTTTTGTTTCGTCAACAACTTCCACCCAAGCAGCATGAACTGCAAACGAACAGCAGATTTCACAGATTCGAGCAACCTCGAAGACAACGGTCGCGTAGATATCATCTACAAAAGCACGAGTGCAGTTCCCTAATATTCAAGACCAATTCAACTAGACCCCCGTCTTGCCGTCTTTGTGAGCTGGACGTCGGCATAGATGCAGCGACCCCCAAGGGCACGAAGCAGACCGACTTGCCCCGACTCCGCGCGTTCGTCACATGGGATCACTGCCCCCCTCGTCGCCGTCACTCGCGCACTTCGAGCGGCAAAGCACACCGAAATGTACGCGTTGCCGTCGCCACCACCACAGAATTTTGTTCGCAAGTGCTCGCTTGAAGCAGAAGCGGACACCTTTTGTCGCAGGTTGCCGTCGAGGATCTAACACGCTACAGAGCACCTACGCCTGCAGCAGCAGCCTCTGTCGATTACAGTCGACGGGCACACTATGAGAATGGCCCACACTATGCTGTTGGTGTAGCCTGTGACTGGGCAGCCATTTGTGCACATGAAACGTCGCGATCGCCGAGGTGAGTGCTCATGCTGCTACACCATCGAGCGCTCGACGATTTCCACATTCACTACGCTTGAGGCTATCATCTCGTCTTGCTTGTCCAAAGCTCTGACTTCGAACTTGTGAGGTCCCACCCCCAGTCCTCGCAGCAACAAGTTGCCGTCGTTCAAGTGCGTCTTCTTCACGAAGATGTTATCGTCCATCGCCACCTCCATGATGTCTACATTCACAGCAGTGTACTCCAGCACGATTGATTGACCCTGCTCGAACTTCGCACCTTCCACGGGATACGTGAGTGTCAGCTGTACCCCAGCCTCAGGAGAAGGAGTCGCTGGTCTCCAAACGTAGACATCTTGCTCGTAAGTTTTCAACTCTCCGATCAAGCCGGGAATCGGGACAGTCACCTCGAGGTGCAGCTTGAATCGCTTACGCTCCGTCGCAGTAACGTCGTCCAGAGTGAATCTCCTCAGAGGAATGGGGAACCGCACCGTTCGGTTGAATGAACTCACACTTTTGATGCCACTTTGTTCCTCATCTTCCCCGCCTTCCAGCGCTAGAAACCCAACCTCGGACTTGACCACCTCATCGTCCAGAGATACTCGATACCGAAACACCTCCGCTCCATATTGCTGCAATGCATCTGCTGGGAAGTTGGCGAGCTTCCACTCAAACCAAAGGCCTTGTGGGGTGATCTGAGCGTCGTCCAAAGGGTTCAGTATCTGCACCGACACATTCGAGATGTCGTATGCCGAGTACAGCCCTTCGTAGTCCGGTAAAGGCACCACCAATGGGTGGAAGAAGCTGTACACGCACGCAATGAGGTACGCCACCAGCACCGTAGTAACGCAGCCCACAAACAGCAACTCTTCCAGCGTCGGCACGCTCGCGTTCCGTCCATCCTGCTTCAAACTTGATTCCTTCTTCGAGGACAGATCATTGCTGGCCACCACTTTTGGCACAGCTGCAGCGACTCGACTCCCTGCTGAGCCTCGCCTTGCCTTGGTTATTCCAACCGCCTTTACCTCAGCTGCGCCGCGCTGCTCTCCCAATTTCTTCTGCTTTTCAACCTCCTTGAGCTCTTCCTGTTGCTCCTCCACGTCCGACTCCACATCAGTCACAGCCGTACAGTCGTCTTCGTGCTCAGCCTCCGAGTCGTTCGTGCCTTCAGGCTCGCCTGCAGCGTCCACAGGTTCCTTTTCTTCCTCTGTCTCGCACACCTCTACGTCGCTGGAGCCCCCCTCGCTAGCCGTCACCTGCTGGTCTCCCTCGGAATCGCAAGACGCGGCCGCCTCCGAGCCACTGGCCACACCCGACGTCGTGGTGTCGGTCTCAGGACCCTCTTCGCTATCGGACACGGGCTCCAGCACCGGCGGATCGTCCTCTACGGCAGCAGGGCCGTTCACAGCAGCAGCAGAGCAGGGTCTAACTGTGGCAGCAGCGCCCAGGTCCGACGTCGACCCCAACAGGAAGGCCAGCACTGCGTCGCGGTCGTCCTCCTCGGCCCCAGCCATTTGTGGTTCGCTGATGACCATCAAGTTGATGATCAACCGCGTATCTCCCGAGCGTATCTTTTTGGTGGAAGATCGCAACGCTTGAGGAGATTGGTGTGCGGCACACCAACGTCTGGTCACCCGCCTTTGACTCGAACCCACTATGGTTGGCTCGTTGAAGCCGACATAGGTACAGCCGCGACCAGAACTTGGCCGCAGTTGACTTGGGAGCTGTCGTGAGCCGTCGGACTGCGCCACACGGCATCGGAATTCAGCACGCTTTCCGACTGTACTGTACTTTGACGTTGTATTTTTTCGTACCTGTAATATCCACCGCGCGCTTGATTCAGTCTTGATAGTTTGTCTTGGTGGCTGGTGAAGGACACTTTTGCCAGCTGAACACGCAAGCTGTTTTGCCTCACTCTGCTGTTTTGCCTCACTGCTGTTAATATGTGAAACAGGCATGTCTCCTTGGGCACGATGCTCGTGGCGAGGAGCTTTCAACCGGCTCGTTTCGAGTGCCGGAAATTATGCCCATTAGCGGTCTCTTAAACCCCGTATATCGCCAAATAGCTACACCCAGGTGGTGCCTGAAAACCATCCGTCCACATACAAACGCCAAATTCTGGAGCCCAAACCCAGCAGAAAAAGTCGCTCCCTCGGTGGATTTAACGCGTGTCCATCCCGTTTTACGCCCTGAAATACGGCGTGTCATGTCGCGCCGCAGACAAGAAAAGGCCTGGGCCCTTCAAGGCTCTTCCTTCCCCACTCCACTCTCCCTCTGGCACCGTCGAGCCTACCGTAATTCCACAAGATGGCGAGCGGGCAGTCGGTGTTCAAGGGCGCGCTCGGCTGGGACGACTGGATCTGGTGGGTGGCCATCGGCTGCGTGGCGCTGCTGATCCTGCTGCTGCTGGTGTGCTGCTGCGTCTGCATGCAGCGCGCCAAGCGCAAGGGCCACGAAGAGGCCATCGCGGCCGTGCAGGCTCGCCAGCGGCTCACACAGGAGCGCGAGCGCGCCGAGCAGCAGCAGCAGCAGCAGCAGCAGCAGCAGCGTCTGCAGCAGGCGCAGAACGCCTACCAGCCCCCGGGCTACGCGTACTCCAAGCAGGTGACGGCGGTGCCGCTCGCGCCCGCGCCGAACCGCAAGAACCTCGGCCCGCAGATGGCCGCCAACGGCTACCGAGACAACGGGTCCCAGCTGCACAGCGACCAGTTCCCCAAGGCGTACCCGCCGCTGCCCGGTCAGCAGCAATCGGCGGTGGAATCGCCGGCGCACCGCAACTACCAGCCCCCACCGAAATGGTACAACGCCCAGCGGAGCAGTCCGTTGAGCCACGGCTTCGAGGCCAACGCGCCCCGGCTCAGCTCCGGCAGCTTCAGCTACGAGCCGCACACGAGCTCGCAGTACCCGGACAGCATGCGTTACGACGACCCGTACGCGGAGGGAGGGGGTGTCGACGGCGTGCCCTTCATGTCGGTCACGTCGCCTTCGGCGTCCAAGAGCTCCAAGGGCAACAACAGGAAGAACGGCGTCAGGCTGCAGAACCAGGCAGCTTCGTCCAACAGTGGACACGACCAGATCCCCGCCCCCGTGGTGGTGCCCAGGTACACGCAGGCGCCGTCAACGCCGTCCGAGGCGCGAGCGAGTGCTGGATCCTCCGGGGTGTCGGGGGGAACGCTGCAGTCCCGCATCGATGCATTGCGATCGGCGGACAGCAACGACATGGTGCACTCACGCATCAGTGTCGCCCCTGATGAGGTGCCAGACTCCTCTTCTGCTAGAGCGGGAGGGGTTATGTGGAGTGTACAGATGCCGAGAGCATTGGCCGCCCAGGAGTCGTACGCTTCGGGACCGGAGCGACGCTCTGGATTGCTGAAGGGAAGTGTGCTGTCGCCCAACTCGTCGGCGATGTCGCCGTCCCCGTTCTCGTCCCCGTCCGCTTCATTGCAGAGCGAACAGAGCTACGAGACCTTTGACCCCGACGCGTTCAACAGCGCCAAGTCCACGGAGCTTGGGGCGATCATCACCCACGGCTCGAGCAGATCCATTGGCAGCGACTACTCTCACGGACAGTTCGAAGACGCAGAGAGCTTCAGACCGGGAGGACGCAACTTCAAGCGACAGAGCAGCAGGAACGAGACTGCGGCCAAGCCTTCGCGGGCAGAGAACGTCTCCATCAACAGCCGCGGATCCGTCGAATTTTGAGCTTAGTGATAGACGACGAGCTGGGAGACAGGCCTCCGTCGAGACGCCACACACCACGCGCTGAAGGCCGAGTCGGGCCAAAGTCGTATCATAGTAGCAACGCCGTATCTAATATCACTCTAGTTTTTGAACAAACGCCGCGTTAACTTCAATCCTCCGAATCTTCTACCACCAGCGAGAGCGCGCACTGCCCGATCCTGTCGACAAGGGCGGCAGCGACGCAGCAAAACTACTGAGCCCCGCACTCAGACCCGAGCCAGCTCGTCCATCATCTGCATCCGTTGCTCTACTCGCAGTTTGTCGAAACCCCATGTTCCCACTGCTTACATAGCTATTATAGCTGCCCCCTCCATCCCCCCGATTAGCGAAAGCCACAGTCTGCTGCAAGAACGTATCGAAAGCTGCACTCGGCTCCATCGACAACGGCTCCGCACTCTGTCATACAAACCGTAAAAAAATAACTTCAGTCATATCTCTGTCATATCTCGCTCATATCTGCGACTTTACGCACCGATTCAATGCTCGCCACCGTTCGGAATTCGGGGTAGCCCGTTGGCCCCGTCGTCTTGGGTCTAAAGTTTCTAGGCAGCAGGTCTCTCTTGTTGCCGACCACGAGCTTCGGCAGGTTGTGCAGCGTCGAGAAGTCGTGCTCCTTGCCAGTAGAGGGCACTACGCAGCCCTTGAGCTTCTGCATGCCAGCCAGCTCCCTGCTCCAATTGCGCAGATGTTCTCCGCTCTTGGCGTTGCTCAGATCGTGCACGAATATGACGCCGTGCACGTCGTGGTAGAAGGCCCCGCGACTGAGCTCGTACTTGATGTGGCCCCCCACGTCCAGGAATTCCACGAACACCTCGCGGCCCGAAGGTCCCAGAGGCTTCAGCAGCACGTGCACGTCGCACCCGGTGGTCCAGAGCGACGCGGATCTGTCATAACTGATATCGCCGGGCGAGTGCGCGCGGCAGATCGAGCGCAAGAGCGCCGTCTTCCCCACTCCGGAGTCCCCCACGACCAGCACGCGCACACTCGGCGTCTCCATTTCAACTATGGCGTCCCAAAGGTATCAGCTTAGAAATATGGGTCTCATTTTAACCAATAAGGCTGCGTTAAATATATCTAACCTTGGAGGTATGCGGATGCGTGATACCTTGCTCAGATAAGAGATCGCAGGTCTCGACGGCGCAATCCCGCGTATCGTTATATTCAGATCATCAACATGGCGGAGGAGTGGGCGTACGAAGAGGCCTCGGACGAGGAGAAGCTCCAGATCGCGCAGCGCTTCCTGCTGGCCAGCCCGCCCGGCCAGGTCCACGAGGTCCTGCGCGACGTGGCTAAGCTCGTGCCCGCCCACGTGCTGCCCGACGCGGCGCTAAGGGGCGCGCTGCACGCGTACAACGTCAAGAACTGTCTGCCCGTGGACGTGCCGGACGCCGACTACAAGGCGCGTTCCCCTCTTATTTGTTCAAGGCATCAAGAGATAGAGGTTCTGACGACTGTCTTATTTGATACTGTAGATCTTGATCTGCGAGGAGGGGGAGGTGGACGCCGCTCACTACATCGACCCCATCGGCAACCGCATCCTGGGCTTCGACCACATCAAGCAGCAGGTTGTGGCCGACGACGTGGCCGAGATCCCCGAGGAGAGGATCTCGGACTTTGAGAAGGAGCGGTGAGGAGCTGTTTTGGTCGGTGATATTGGTTTATGAAGGGCCTTTGACTCATGATTTTTCTTTCTTTCTTATTATTTTGTAGCCAAGACGTGCAGAAGACGTTGAAGTCGTACTTGCAGTTCGAGTACATGCACGGGTGAGCAATTCTCAAGGTGGTGCTAATTACTTTTTAATGTTTTACTAAAAAAAGGTTTTGCTTTATTTTATTCTTGCAGAGGAACTGCCGGTGTGTATGTTGTGGGCTCCAAGATCGTGGTCAACCTGTGCACGGAGCGGATCAACCTGCGCAACTTCTGGGGAGGACGCTGGAAGTCGAGGTGGGAGGTGGACTTGACGGCCAACCCGGCCAAGGTCAAGGGCAACATCCAACTGCACGTGCACTACTTCGAGAACGGCAACCTGCAGCTGCAGAGCTCCAAGGACGTTGAGGTGGAGATCACGGTTCAGCGCGTCGGTGGTCTGGGCGACGCTCTGCTGCGCGTCATGAAGGAGGCGGAGGACGACCTGCAGACCAACCTCGAAGACATGTACATTAACATGTCCGAGGAGACTTTCAAAGAGATGCGTCGTGTCATGCCCGGTACGTTTTAGCTTTATCTCGCTGGTCTGAAGCAGTGTGCTGACCTGTATATTTACTACTGCAATGTGTACAGTGACGCAGACCAAGATGGAGTGGAGCTTGCACGCGCATCGCACGGCCAAGGACCTCGGACGCAAGTAAAAAAATTGTGAGCCCCAGCTGCGCTAGAGCTTTCGCGCAGCCAAACAAGTCCAAACACCGAAAAGAATTACACGTTGAGTACACAGTACGAGACTCGAGCGCGAATGGCTTATTTGTTGATCATCTGTAAGTTGCTCTTGTTCCATCTAGCTGCTGAGCTCGAGCGCCTCTAGCATCTCGTTTTCTCCAGTCTGGAAATTGGCGAGCTGCCACGACAGCTTCCAGATGTGCACGGTACCGGCAGAGTCACCCGCGGCGAGGAAGTTGCGCTGTCTTGGGTTAAAGTCAAGAGCAAACATCGGCGCACTCGCTGTCTTGGAAGCTGCAGTTGCCGCAGCACCCTTGGATGCCGTTCCTGATGCCGAAGACTTTGTGGTTGTTTCTGTTCCAGATCCAGCGACCGGGTCTTTGCCGCTGATGATCAGCACGGGGCTAACGCGATCGACTTTCAGGTCGAAGACATAGACGTTGCCATCCTCGCTGGCTGCGGCGAAAACCATCGGACGAGTACGCGACCACTCCGCAGCGTAGAGGTAAGCTGCTGAAGGTGTGACATCGACAGAAAGCAGCAATTCGCGCTGCAATGTTGAGTACACACGGGTCGTACCATCAGCAGATGCAGTGAGGAACAGACTCTTGCGGAATGGCGAGAAGCTCGCGTCGTACACTGGAGCTGTGTGAGGCTCGAAGACGAAGTCCATCGCGCTGGGGAAGATCGTTGCCGGATCCAGCCTCGCTTCGTATACAGTGGCGAGGGTCACCTCTTTGCTGCGCTTGGCAGACGCGTACGCTTCCACTTGGCGTCGAGCTGCTGGGACTTTGGATGCGGGTAGCTTCATGACCAGGCGAGCTGCGGTTGCCGTCCACTTCTTCTCGCCCTTGAAGTCCGACGAGCGGACGTTGGACGCAGCCTTGGCGAAACACCGAGCGACAACCCCGCCTTCAGACCCCACTACGAAGGCGCGACTGGCCTTGTCGATGCTGCTGAAAGCGAGAGCTTTGCCGCCGATGACTGGAGAGCGGGTTTCATCATTGTTGCTCTTACCACCATTAGCGCCTGGTAAGTGCATGACGTAGCCCTCAACAGGGAAGGCAAGTTTGTCTTTAACTCTCCAAAAGAGAATTTTGCCGTCGCCACTGACACTCGCAACCTGCAATGAAGAACAGAAAATAAGTGGACGGACTGAGGTACAGGAACGAAGGCGGAGCTCTAACTTACGTTGTAGTCGTTGGTTTGAATGTCGTAGACCCAGGCGACCTTGGTGACAGGTTCACGGTGGAAGTAGTCGCCGATTCCTGACGAGAAAAATCGATAGTCGACTGGTTCGGTGTCCCAGACGAAAACCTCTCCGTTGAAAGACCCAGCGGCGACAATCGACGGGCTTTGCGGGTGGAAGGCAACGCACATGAGTCCGCTCTGCAGTCATCACCAGCTCAACAGAATCAGCACTATCAGAAACCAACAAGATTAGAGAAATGCATACCGAAGTTTCGAGCACGAGCGAGGGTTTCTGCGGATTGAGGTCGCTCTGGAAGACATTCCACAGGCAAAGTGCCGAGCGGTAGTTGCACCAGCCAGAGTGATCGAAGCGTCCGTACGCCACTGCAATGACGGATCCCGTCGCATTCCATGACACTCCAGTGCACGAAAGTCGTAGCGAAGATGGAGCACCAGCGCCATTTGATGTTGCAGTCGCTTGCTGCGGCTGGAAGTACGTGTCATAGTCGAACTGCAGTCGAAACAGCTTGCTGACGTTCTTCTCTTCCGACTCCTCCAAGTACCGCTCCAAGCCTGCAACAAGTTTTAAGGAAATAGTAACGACAAAGTTTTTAATGGGTCACGAAATTGGTCTCGTACCACTGAAGCAGGAGCTGGTGTGGCCGTTCTTGGCCATTTCTCGCAGCATGAGCCCGCCCACATTCTGCAGACACTCCGATACCCGTCGCTGGTCTTCTTCCTGAGTGTCGGACGCTGCATCCTTGCCCTTCCCTCTAGCTGGTGCTTGTTTCTCTTGACCTGTTTGGGTGGAGGCTGAGGCGGTGGCGTCGTCCGTCTGAGCCTCCTCATCGAACATCTCGATCTCCACCGTTTGCGAGAAAACCTCGGCGACCTGCTTGGTCCGCTTGGCCTTGAAGCGCGCACTACCCAACGTCACGTCCTGGAACATTGTCTCCGTGCACTAAATACAAAGCGTGTCGAGTGAATACGAGTGTCAACGTGTCTGCGTCCTTTCGCGCCCGCAAGATACAAAGATATTTTTTTTTAAAAATGAACACGGCCAGAGAAACCAGAGTATGGAACTAACAATGAAATCTATGAACAATCGTTACTAGTCTACTGTACCCTGCAAAGCTACAATGAAGCCTCAGCTGGAAAGGGTGCAACAGGCAATGCGCTAATGTACCTAATCTCGCTGTGGATACCGTGAAAGCAAAATGATTGTTTCCCCATATAGTACAAGTGTTTTAATAGTACGGGGAAGAACGATTACCCAATGTCACAATCTTGGCTTGATAGTTTTGGAAGAGCGTTGCGGCAATCGCTGCGATACTTGCGGTCGAATTTTAATTCGATGCTTCTTTTAAAAAAGAGAGCTTAGAAGCCGAGTTTATAACGATGTACCCACTCCTAGATCTCGGGAAGCACGAATGACATCGTCCAAACAGATAAGACTGGATTGTACGTTCGCAAGGAGCTAACTCTCAGTTCAACTACTAGTACATGTGTACGGTATACATGTATTTTAATACATATTGCAACGTGTTTAGCCCCACACGCTCGGGGTTGGTCGCGACCGTGCTGATGCGGTCTGAAGTCCGTCTGGCCGTCGATGTCAAAACGTATGACACCGCGCCGGTGGGTGTCCGACTGACAGCCACACCTATTTTATTTAGATGAACTAGTCGCGGTATCTGCTACCGTCTAACTACAATACACGTCTACCTGCCGTGCACGAACTGAGTTCCGATCTTCTCGCCGTCTCTAGCCACTCGGGTGTACGCCCACTCGCGCCTACCCTACTCGTCGCAGCCGTCGATAGACTTGGAAGCCACGTGCTTCCTCGTTCGTCACTCCACCGTCGTCCACTGCCGTGTAGCCGTCCACCGAGTCCGTGGGGGCGTCTAGCCACGCTTCGTCCACCTTTCGTTCGTTCGCCTCGCGCCCGCTCCCGAGCGCGCTGTTGCTGACTTGTCCGGCTGCTCGCTAGCCGTCCAAATCGGAAGTGAGCTCACACGTCGAGCTCGCAGTACTCGTGCTACCTGGGGGACCGGGGTCCAGTGCTGCCGATCCTGCCGACCACGCTGTCCGCTGGATACACGCCCACTCCGGCACCAGCTGCAACACCGCCAAATGGCGTCGCGGCCGAGCTCACCGTCTCGCTCGTGGCCGTGACGTCCACCTTCTTACAATATTAAAAAGCCTGTACAGACAACGACGGATAAATCCGGACTCACTGAGAGACATCCTCCAAACTGTAGGACAATCACAGGCCCCGACACAAAAATCCGGAGGGTAAAAATACTAAGATGTGATTGGATGATTTACTAGCTCACAGTACATAAAACGAAGATAAACCGTATGGAAACACAAAAAAGATACGTGTATTAGATCGATACCTCCGGGTAGCCTTTTCAAAGCTACGAATTATCGTTTTCTTCGATATGGCGTTCCACGCAGCACTAGTGGCATTGATAGCACGGATACGTTTTTCTTTTGCCGTGCCTCCCGTAGCTTTAGCACTATTTTTTAGCTTCGCTTTGAGTGGCCCTATGACACCGACATCAAGCGGTTGGCACAACGCTGTGCTGTTCGGTGGCAAGGGGGCCACTGTGGCGTTCGCCTGTTCCGCCACAAGCCCCAGGCCTTCTTCTGATACATAACAATAGAAATTGTCGAGAAGAAGGACAGAGGGAGCATAGATATTTCAAATTTTAGGAGTTTTTCTACGTAGATTTTCCATACATCCTTGTCCATCCATGCATTCTCTTGAGCCGCGTAAACATGCTCATCTGGGAACTCCTTGAACTCGTTTTCTTCAATCCGACCGCCTGGAACTCCACGGATGATGAATAGAATTGGCAATTTCGCTCCTAAATTAAATGAAATAATCACACCAAACATTAGTACAACCTTATGACAAGTAATACGAGTAGTTTTAGAGAATGAACGTACCATCATCGCGAATTGTTAGCACGGCAGTCATACGACCTGCGTGCTTGCTGTTGCCCAGTCAGGGGCTCATATCATGGCCGATACCTGTAATAAATATCGATACTGTATGGCCGGATACTTGTATCAGTATCACCTGATATTGGTGGTGGTGCTGTATTGAGATCCATTGATACTTCGGCATATAAATATCGATATCCTGCGACCTAGTGTAGATTTCACCAACCAGGTTATTTCCATGTGCGCTACCGCACATAGTTACTTGCATATAGCCACTTCTCCCACCCAACAAGCCCACGGCAAGTACAAGTCTACTACTACCATCTCGGTTCGGTTGCGTGCGCGCTCTCTAGAGAATGGCCGACGAGGATACGTCGCCCAGTGATCGTGGCCGTAGAGATAAAGAAGGCGAAGTTGGAGTCGAGTTGGTATTCCACTATCTGTGCGTCACTCAAACCAGAACATGTTTGTTCTTGTCTGGGAGTTCATCCATGTACTTGCTACTCCGATTCCTGACACAAAGAAGAAAAGCAGCTCGTTCACCCACATCTGTCTCGTGTGCGCAGCACACAAAAAAGCACGGACCCGACCTCTTCTGGTCTTAATGCGGCAACAGACGACTGCTAACCCCAGGAAGCACATGCTCAGAGCTCACAAGGATCATCCCTTTTCGGTTGAAAATAAGCTTGAGAATCTGTCTCGCCAAACCCCTATCTACCGTGTGCCAAGAGCGATGTGTCAGTCTTAGTGGCTATGTGGAGAACGAGTTGCGAACCCAGCTTGATAACGACCGGGCGGAGACGATGTGCTTGATGAAGGCTAGTTGGTCCGAGTACAAGGAAGTGCTGCAAAAGAATAGGAGACGGCGACATCACCCAAATTACTGCAGGTACCATCTTTATCAGTATATGTATCATTATATTGATATGATATTGATATTGATATTAGTATCGGTATCGCTGATATCAGCTTCGTCAGAAGGCCGAGATACCCGATACGGTACCAGCTAAACTCGAGCTGGTATGAACCCCTGTGCCCAGTATCCGTGCCGAATCCTTCCGTCCTTTCATGGCCCAGCTCTTGGTAGGTGGCATGTCAAACAGAATTGCCGTCTCATCAACGTTTAACATGCCACCACCTTGATATGACCCATACTTTTACCACACCTCAAAGTGCAAATTTTGCACGGGTTTCTTCAAGTTCTTCATAGGATTTTTTTTAGCTTCTTGGGGCTTATTGAGAAGAAAATCCATAACATAATGAGCCGTAATACGGTTACACATCAATTTTGAAGAAATTATTAGGTATAAACATAATATATTACCGTTTGGCGATTCGTTGCACCATTCTTTCTAGCGCGCTCTCCCCATTTTCCTTGCCGCTAATGTACGAATGCATCCAATCTGGCTCAGTCTCCCACCGTGTAAAAGCACGCATGTTTGTCACGGGATGCCAAACCGTCTGTCTTCAAGCATACTAGTTTATAATTAAAGTCTTTTCTCACTCATCAAATCGGCGCGTGAAATACAGCTGTGGTCAGACTGTCTGAGAGTCAGACATGTTCAATATTATTGTACTGTAGTATAGTATTATTGTAACAATAACACTTATCGAGACTATCATTGATACGTGCCAAATCACGCAAATCCTGGACCATCCCAGTGGTGTACACCCTACGTACTACACTCTATAATATGCTATACTGTACTTAGTACGAAAGGTATCGCTCTCTGTGCTCATTACGCAACCTGCCTTCTATCGTACAAGCCCCCAATACTGCGCCTCGCCCCAACTTGAACCCAAGAAATCCATGCGTCTGAGGCTTACTGACGTTCTACTCGCGACGGCTGCCGCTCTGGTCTTGGCCATGGATGCTTCCTCGGCAAGTAGTGGCGTCACGCTGTCCAAGCCGAACATGGTTCTGCCCAGAGCGGATGGGGGCGTCAGGAGCAACCAGCGATTCCTGAGGGCGCATTACGCTGATGATGGTGAAGACGAGGAGAGAGGCTTCAAGGAATGGCTGGCGTCGCAGACGATATTGTTGCGTCTTGCGCGGGCGGATAATGATGACAAGGCTCGGATTATCTCTGAAGTTCGGGATCCTGACCTCTTAGCAGCCCTCTTCAAACAAACTAAGTCCCACCTGCACGACGCATTCCCGTCATTCAAGGACGGAATGCATGCGAATGACTTTACTGCGATGGTACAGAGGTCCGAGCTAGACAGTGAGACGCAGGGGATGCTGATTAGTGCTTACTCGAAGTATTGGAGCACCAATCAACACCTCAAACCTCCCAGCAGATAAAGTGTTAATCAACTTTTTCTTACCTGCAGTTTTGCAGGCATACCAATACTAAAGCGTTTTAAGAATGGTGTCTTCGATTAGTATTCGTCTTCTCTTACTGGTGCCGAGAGCTTGTGAGTAGGGAAAGTCCTTCAGAGTTACCGACATTTCGCCTATAAGAAAATTTAAAAGACTATTATTGAAAGTTCGTACTTCAGAGTACTTATTTTGGGTGAATGTGTCGTTGAAACGATTGTAATAACACCCCCACGTCAACAATGCATGTCATTTTCTTCAAAAAAACAGGAGAACGGAAAATATTTTCAGTAAACATTTTCCGTCTTCCTGACAGAGCAAATTCGACGCTCACTTCAGATATCAACGAAACGAGCGCTCACAATCTTGCTGATCCATTCTGGCTGGTCAAGCTTTAGTGAACGTTGCAACCAGAAGACATTTTATGGGAAATGATCCTGTAGTCTAAAGCGCCCTGTAATGCTAAAAAAAACACCAATTGTTGAATTCGTAGAGGAGATACTTTTTTTGTAAAATAATCTTGCCGTCAAAACCGCCTAAGGCGATCTGAGGAAGCCTTCGTGCATGTCTGACACCAACTTAACGTTGTGGGTCTCAAAGAACGCTGCGATCCGTTGGAGCTCGTACCTGCTGCCATACGTCCGTAAAAGCGTGTCGACGATAATTTTTGGGGACTCGATGAGCGAGCGTGGAGTTGGAACCTGTGATTATGCTGACATTTCGAGCTACCCCAAAGCGTATTTGATTCGTTCAGCTCGATGGAACTTTGGTTCTTGCGCAACCGGAATAAGGCCTCTCGATTTGGATGTCAGATTTTCACCAAAAAATAAATACTTACGTACACCGAGTGTATTTCCGCGATTAAACGTTTCTCGAGAAATTCTACAAGAGAAGTTTGTTGAAGCAATTTTTTTAAGCAATACCAGGGTTTTATGAAGACCTTATGAATCAATTACGGCGACAGTGGCGCAGTTGACGATACTCGCTACACCACAGTTGACTCCGACGAGCGGTGTAGCTCGAATACAAAACCATAAAAGCCTACAATTTAGGCGATGCTGCATGAAAACATACATTACGCCATTGTTTGATTGGTTAGTATAATGATCGAAACAGCTACAACCATACTTGGTAATAAATGCTGCTGGTCTGGCTTCTGTGAACACTACTACAATCATGGATAGCATAATTGAAATAGTAGGCACCAAGTGTACATGGTGTTAATCCGCACTGTGTACGCGAGAGCGCCAGAGCGCTGCGTTGCTCGGAGCTGAAATAAACCCGTGACGGGCCGACTCACGCATCCCCGGGTATTCACCCTTTCGACAGAGCGGAACGATTACCTTGAAGACGGCAATAGATCTGAAATCTGGAAACCTCACGGTACTTTGGGGTCATTAGAGGTAGTGCCGTTCTTTCTCCACAAGAAGTAGATGGCCATAACGACTCGTTATTAACGGATGACAAAGCATGAGCATGAACGAGCACCACACAGGTGATCACTTTCAAATCCGCTTCCAACGGCACAAGCCCGCACCCACCTCCATCATGCAGAAGGCCTCGTTCTTCGCCGCCCTCGTCCTCGCCATCACCGGCCCCGCCATCTTCGCTGCTGGCCAAGAATCGACCAAGGCGGCGCTCTTCCTCGGGTCGTCGCAGGACCTCGCGGACAGCGTCATCTGCCTCAGTGGCCAGTCAACCTGCCGCAGCCTTCGCGAGCTCGAGGGGGAAGCCGAGGATCTGGCCAACTATTCCATCCTCAAGCCGCTCAACGAGACGTCGGGGGACAAGGAGATGGTCTGCTTCGGGCCCTGTTGTGCCCGTTGCTACCAGTACCGCAGTCGCCGTCTCGAGGAGGTTGTGGACGAGCACCGCCGCCTCGAAGTGTCGGGCAAGAGCCAAGTCCAGGAGATCGCGTGCGTCAACGAGCCCTGGGGACTGCAGTGCAACTAAACCAACTGAACTGGGACGGCCATGTCTCCAAAGCTCATTGTCCGAGTCAAGCCATTATTGATCCGTAAACAGTCTGCCACGTCGTATTTGGGTAGTTAGTGAGTTGTGAAGAAGCCTAAATAATGCAGTCAAGAAGTTGTTTCTCCAAGATTATTCTAACGTTTCTTTTATTGTAATAACCGGTCAAAATGCCCACCTGTAGCAACCGCTTATTAGATCTCAATCACCTAATTAATCAGAGTATAAATCAGTGTATAAATCGATTGTGATCCATATGCATCGCTAGGCTGCACGATTGCCCAGTAAAAGGTGGGCATTCTGCTCCAAACGCGTGGTTTCACATAAATCGATCGTACCCATTCACATATGCATCGCAGGGACGCGATCGATTTACAAATCGATCGCGCTAAATCAGGGTGCTAATCAATCGATTTACGACCAAAATAGGCAAAAGAAGCGGTTTTCACAATAACTTCCAGCGTAACACATTTTGGTTTCAGAATGTTTAACACTTGAGTTTGCCTTTGCAAAAACCTGTTTCTCGTCGTTTTTGCCCGGGGCGGGTTGGTCTTGTGGTACAAGTGCGCAGTTGTCGGCGCAACATTGGTTGCATGAAATCTTAGCACGACAGCATTTCGAAACTCGAGTATTCGGGTAGAAGTCTTGTTGACTGTGACCATTGGTTCAATGCTTGTCAGTCGACCACAGCCGGTGAATTACACAGCTTCAGTTTCTGGTGAAAAAAAATAAATTAAGACTCGAACCGCTACGTTTCCGATGCTCTAGGCATAGCTGGATGCCTTAATTTTTATCGATAAAGTGCTTGGAGCAGTTACGACAATTACTCCTGTTAAAATCTCATACAGGAGCTTGACGCTTCGCATCGGGAACCCCAAAAGCTATGCCCTTATTCTGTTACTCAAAGATGTCGATATACCAGCACGTCCCGAACGCGCATCGCTTCTTCGGGTTGCCGTTGGGGTAGTGGATTCCGTTCGCTAGTTCGTCCATGCTCCCATCTGCAGAAGCAGTTGCCGCAGTGCCGTCGGTCTCGCTTGGTTGGCGCGTCTCCGAGCCGACACCGTTAGTACCACGACGACTCTCAGCAGCGGCCGAGTCGATGGGGGTGAAGATCACAACGATGAGGGCAATGGCGAGGCAGAGCGAAGAGCGTATGTTTGCTTTGGTAGAGCGGGTAGACTTGCGCTTCACAGTGGAATTTAAAGAAGTGAATAGAAGGTTTATAGTTTTGGCAACCCACCAACGTGTCCAAATATTCTAGGTGGTGCTTCTGTCGAATGTGACGACACAACCTACAAACGAATCGCGATAAGCGTTTTTAGTTGTGTGGCTGGGGGCGCGATGAATTACGATGATTCTTAGGTTCTAGTTCTCAAAGGTTTATCTTGTCCGAAGCTTCCTGACGGTGTTGGATTTGTCTTGTGCTCCATAACTGCAGCTTCAAGCCTCTATGGGTCTTGACCAGTCGAAAAAGAGGGGGGGGGTCATCCAAAGTATTACGATGATACACTTAGCCAAGTCACTTTTTTCCTGACCTCTCGAAAATTAGGAAACCTTTCTTGAGCGAAATCGAACCGTAGATTTGGTCGACTGTCGTCAGTTTTGACCGCAAGAACTCTGTTTCCGTTTTTTTTGGCCATGAGCGTAGTCGCCTACATCGAAAATACCGTCGGCATCATATTCAACTACCTGCGGGTAGAACGCTTATCGACCTCGGTCGTACACCACATAACCGCTCGGTAATCACGATTGAATTGTTTCTGATGCTCAAAGTACTGTTAGCTGCCTTGTTTTAAAGAGCTCGGAACGCTACGAGACTGCTACAACAATAGGTTTGCTACCATCTCGCACGGGCACTTGGCGGGTCGCATCGAAATTCCAGAGGCGCTCTCCTTACTTGTTGGCGTAGTCAAAGATGCCGACATACCAGCACGTTCCAAACTCGCAGATCCTCTTCTGGTAGCCGTGGTGGTAGTCGGTTTCTTCCTCAAGAGCGGTCTTGCTCCCTTCAGCAAGCAGACGCAACCGACCCAGAGCTGTCGGTCCCACTCAGTTGGCGCGTCTCCGAGCCAACATCGTTGACGCCACGGAGACTTTCAGCGGCGGCCGAGTCGATGGAGATGAAGGCAACCGCAATGAGAGCAAACGCGAGGCCGAATGACGAGCGCATGTTGTAGGCGGACTTGTGCTTTCCGATGGAAATTGAAAAGTGGTCAAGAGGTTTGGCGCCGATGGGATGGCTCACGTGATAGTCGCCCACCCTAAGCACGCGCAAGCCTGCAAATTCTAGGTGGTTGTTTGACTCTAACTTACTGTAGATGCGGTACAAGCGTCACCTCAAATAAGCGAACCGAGAGCTCCCTATTCGAGAATTTGAAGATGGTGATTGCTTGGACGAAAGTTACGTTAACAGATTTGTCTTCTGGAAGTGATCCGTGGTGCCAACGCTTGGCTAACATAATGCGACGCTCGAAATGTGTTATGCTGAGCATTGGTCACGTCACAGCACCTTAGAACAGACCCCATGACTGAATAAACACACGCATGTAGTTTTTGATTTATCGTTTTGTGCCATCTGCCTACTGCCAATTGCACTTGCCTACCTACCAACCTACCTACCAGGACGGAGTGGACGCCGCCTCGCCGCAGCCGACACCGCCCGAAGAAATGGGCTTGGGGGCCTTGCCACGCATCGCGGCGCGGAACAGGTCCGCCTTGTGCTGCTTGAAGAGCGTCTTGAGGCCGCCGCCGTTGAGGAAGGCCTCCTCGAGCTGCGTGAGCGAGAAGGCCACCTGGTGGTCCTTGACGCTCACCACGCGGTTGCGCAGGTCGACGGTCACCTCCTCGCCCTCGGCCGCCAGCTCGTGGAACTTCTCGTCCGTGACGACGATGCCCAGCAGCGCGTTGTTGGGCTGGTTGCGGGCGTAGATGTAGGCGAACGACTTGGCGATGACGGCCTGCACGCCGACGGCCTTGAGGCAGATGGCGGCCTCCTCACGCGACGAGCCGCTGCCGAAGGCCGTGCCGGCCACGATGATGTTGAAGCCGTCCTTGACCTTCTGCGGGAACTCGGGGCGCACGTAGGCGAACGACTTGGCGGCCAGCACGTCCAGCTCCGTCTCGCAGTCCTCGGGCCACAGGGGCGAAGACTTGTTGAGACCCATGAACTGGGCCGGGATCACGGCGTCCGTGTCGATGTTGTCGCCGAACACCTGCACCTTGCCGCTGAACTTGGGCGGCAGCGCGGCCTCCAGCTCAGCCACAGCGGCCTGCTCCTTGGCCTGCTGAACGCTCTCGTCGTCGCCGCCCGAGGCGAGCACGGGCTGCGGCTCCGTGACCTTGTACGACTTGGTCGACTTGGCCGGCGACGGGGTCGACGCGTCGGGCTCCACCCAGTTGCGGTAGTTGTCGAAGTCGTCCTTGTTGATCTTGTCCAGGTACGGCAGCGGGTCCACCACCTCCATGTCGAAGCTCGAGGCGGCCACAACCGCGGCCGAGCTCAGGTTACCGATAGAGCCCTTGCCCATGCGGTTGCGGAAGTTGCGGTTCTGGCTGGAGAGCCACACCTCGCCCTCGCCGGCGACATCGGCACCAATACCCACGCAGAAGCTGCAGCTCGGGACGCCGACCGTGAAGCCAGCCTCCTCGTAGATGCGGATGAGACCCAGCTCCTTGAGGCGGTCGATGATCTCGAGACTGCCGGGGGTCACGCGGCGCTGGCCGTTGGCCGACGGGCGCTTGCCCTCTAGCATGGCCTGCTGCAGCACCATGGCGCCGAGGATCAGGTCCTCCTGCGTCGTGGTACAGGCGCCGATGAAGCAGCCGTCCAGCTTCATGCCGAACTTCTCCTGCACGCTGACGCAGTTGTCCGGGGACGGGTACAGCGCGATCAGCGGCTTGACGTCCGCCAGGTTGATCACGTGGTGGGCGGCGTAGTTGCAGCCCTCGTCGGGCTCGAAGAACAGCGCCTCGTCGAAGTGCGACTCGCGCGCCTCGAGCACGCGCTGCGTGATGGCGTCGGCCTGGAACACGCCGGCGATGCCGCCGAACTCGGTGCTCATGTTGGCCACGGCGAACCGCGCGTCGTCCGAGAGGTACTTGAGGCCGGAGCCGCCGTAGTACACGGCGCGCTCGAAGGCCACCGTGTTGCGCTTGAGCTCTCCGAGGATGTGCAGGATGACGTCCTTGCCGCCGATGCCGAAGCGCGGGGCGCCCACGAACTCGATGAAGCAGACCTCGGGCACCTTGAACCACGTCTGGCCCGTGACCAGCGGCATGACGACGTCACCGGCGCCCAGGCCGGCGGCGAAGGCGCCCATGCCGCCGGCGCTGCACGTGTGGCTGTCGGCGCCGATGACGATCTGGCCGGGCTGCGCGCGCTTGCGGGCGAACTCGGTGTGCATGATGGTGGTGTTGGCCGGCTGGAAGTCCGTGAGGCCGTGGGTCTTGGCGAAGTTGGTGGACATCTCGATGAGCGCCTTCTGCTTGGGCAGGTGGTTCACGCGCGGGTCCACGGTGTGGTCCAGCGCCAGCCAGAAGCGGTCGGGCCGGTGCAGCGGCGGCCGCCCGATGGCCGCGTGCATGGTGTCCATGGCCTGGAAGGTGAGCTCGCTGGCGATGGTCCAGTCCGCCTTGACGCACAGCACGTCGCCCACGCGCACGTGCGGCTGCGAGAGGCCCACGGCGTGGTGGCACAGGATCTTCTCGATCACGTTCATGCGGGGCGAGGCGGCCATGGCGTTGTTGTGGCTTGGAGATGCAGGCGGAGCAGAAGGGCAGAAGGGTGCGAGTCCGGTGGTGCAACGCGAAATGCGGGCTTGAGCTCGAGGAGCTCAACGTGGACCCTCCATAAAGGGATACGATTGGCTTTGGCAGGGTGATTGCGCATACAAAAATGTAGCCATGTGACGGTTCAACTGACGCAGCAGCCAGACTGAAGGCTCGTGTGGCGGGGGCGATGGTGCTCTCTGCATTCTACTGTATCTACGTCTCAACGTGCTGGTTTGACATTGCTGCTGCAGTATCGAATGAGGGCTGAAGTTGCAGGGCTTTGATGGCGCTTCGATTACTTTGATTACTCTGGGTACATTGCCCCTTTGCCGCTTTGTGCAGTTGCTTCAGGTTCGGGTACATGTACGACGGGTTTTTACGGCGCAGCGTCGGCGGAGTAGGCGAGTCCGAGGTCGAGGCGGACCTTGTCCATGATCTTCATGATGCCGAGCGACTCAGCGTGCGAGTACTCGCTCCTCTCGGTTCGGTTGCTCTGGATGGCCTCCGCGACGGCCTGCGCCTCGTAGAGGAAACCCGAGTGGTGGTCGGTTGGCGTCGGCCACGGGAACCGCGAAGTCTTCTCCGTCTCCTTCCCGTTCGCGTCGTACGTGACGACTGAGACCTCCATCGTCGCGTGGGCTGGCGGGTGGATGAAGATCCGGCCCTTGGTCCCCGTGATGGTCACGGTCTCACTGATCCGCGCCAGGGTCGAGTACTCGACCGTGGCGAAGCGCTGGCCGCTGTACTCGAGCGTGATCGAGCTGTACACATCCACACCCTCATCACTGAGCTTCCCAGCGGCCGCCACCTTCTCAGGCTCGAACCCGAACACCATCGTGGCAGACGCCAGCACGTAGACGCCGATGTCCAGCAATCCGCCACCGCCCAGCTCCTTCTTCCAGATGCGGTCGTTGTCCGCTTTGAACGGGACGCCGAAGGCTGAGTGCACGTGGTGGACGTCTCCGATCCCGCCGTCGTCGAGCAGTTGACGAACGAAGCGGATCGAGGGGAAGAAGCGCGCCCACATGCCCTCCATGAAGAAGAGCTGCTTCTGCTGCGCCAGCGTGATGACCGCTTCCGCCTCCTTCGCGTTCATGGCCATGGGCTTCTCCAGCAACACGTGCTTGCCATGATTCAAAGCCAGCGTCGCAAGCTTGCAGTGCGTCGGGTGGATCGTGCCGATGTACACCACGTCCACCTCTGGATCGGAGCACAGCGCCTCGTACGAGTCGTATGCATTAGGGATACCTGCACGCGGTGACGTCAGGTTGTCGTTTGAAAGTTCGCGCGGAAGTTGAACTCGTTACCGTGCTTTTTGGCGAATTCCTCGGCCTTGTCCAGTGATCGAGCAGCGCAGGCGTGGAAGATGGCAGTCTCCAGAGGCTTCACGTTGCTGACGAAAGTGCGGCCGCAGCCGAGAATGCCCCAGCGCAGTGCGACCTTCTTGTCGATGGAAGTCATGGCTACAAGTTCTGTGTCGAGTGAGACAAAAACGAGAATGGCGTGGCGACCTGAGGAACTCACGCGGTCGAGGGCTCTGAAGGCTACGATTGCTCACGATGTTGGTTGTGGTTGAAGTTTAGAGCTACTGAACGTGCATACTGACTGCCTAGCTACTCCTAGGCATCGGCCGGGTATGCCAGACTAATGTCTTCACGGATTTTGTCCATAATGGTCATGATGCCCAAAGACTCTTCCAGCGAGTATTCGTCTGCCTCGAGCTTCTCGGACTGAATGGCCTTCGTCACAGCTTCGCCCTCGTGCAAGAATCCAGAGTACCCGTTGTCTGGGTCCGGCCAGGGGAACGTCTTTGTTGTCGCTTCCTCTTGGCCTGGCCCGACACTACGAATGACCGAGACTTCCGTCGCCAAATGGGCCGGTGTATGAATGTGGATGCGGCCAGTGGTTCCTGAAATCGTGACGGTCTCACTGAGCTGCACCAGCATCGAGTACTCGATCGTAGCGAAGCGCTGGTCGGTGTACTGCAGCGTCACCGAGTTATGGATGTCCACCCCGCCGTCGTTTAGTGTACCAGCGGACGTCACCTTCTCGGGCTTGGTGCCGAACACCATCGTCGTGAAGGCGAGAGTGTAGATGCCGATGTCCAGCAGCCCTCCCCCTCCCAGTTCGTTCTTCCACAGACGCGCCTCGTCCTGGGGGAACGGATAGCCGATCTCGGCGTGAACGTGACGCACCTCGCCGATCTCATTGTCAGCCAGCAGCTTGCGCACGAAGCGGATGCTCGGAAAGAAGCGCGTCTACATTCCCTCCATGAGGAAGCGCTTCTTCTCCCTCGCCAGTGCAATCAGCGACGCCGACTGCTTCGCGTTCATGGCCATGGGCTTCTCCACCAGAACGTGTTTGCCATGGTTTAGGGCCAGCGTTGCGTGCTCGCAGTGCCAAGGGTGCAGAGTGCCGATGTACACAACGTCGACCTCTGGGTCAGAGCAAAGAGCTTCGTACGAGTCGTACGCGCGAGCGATACCTGGTCGAAGCAGACAATAAACCACTTCAGCACCAAGTTTGAACTATTGTAAAGACAGACATGGAGCGCACCGTGAGCATTGGCGAATTGCTGCGCGCTTTCAAGCGACCTGGCCGCACAGGCCTGGAACGTCACGTGCTCCAGCGGCTTGATAGCGCCAGCGAAGGCGTGCGAGATCCGGCCGCAGCCAAGGAAGCCCCACCGGAGCGAGGACGTCTCAGCCATGGTTGTCAAACGGACAGAGTTGTCGGCACGGTGAGAATGCAATTGTGGCAGGCTGCTGTGCTGCCTAGCGCGACTTCACTGCGATGATTCGTGGTTGAAGAGAAGGCGATCCACAGCTGAATCACGCTGACAAATCCCATGCCCTTAGCCCACGTGCGTTCACGCAAGCCCGAGCTGCTCTACATGTACATTATTGCACCGTGGCTCACACCAAAATGATGATCCACGTGCAGACGCATGGTGTTAAGTTCTCTTAACGCTGCTTCTAACGCTTATAGGTATTGACGTTGTAGCTTACAGGCGACGACAGGATCACAACATTACATGCAAGGACAAGTGCCAAGTGGGTTTGATGAGTAGAGCTTTCAACGTTACGCAAGTTAACGAAATATAACGTTAAAAATTTACCGTAGTCGCTAAGATCTTCACGTAAAGATACCGTTATTGGCGACCCTTCCGTGTGCGGCTCAGGATGCCTGCAACACACTTCGCGATACTCACGTCGGCGATTGCCATGAGCTCCCAACCGTCCGCACCTCCTGTGCAGAGGTGGCCGCCGGATCCAGCTCACGACGCTCCATCCGTCCATGGTCAGAGTATTCAGTCATCCGCTCCACACTTCGCGATACTCACATCGGCGATTGCCATGAGCTCCCCTCCATCCGCACCTCCTGCGCCAAGGCCGCCGCCGGATCTAGCTCACGACGCTCCACCCGTACATGGCCAGAGTCTTCGACCTCGCGATGAGCGCCGAGCGCTCGGTTCAGCCCCGCCAAGCTTTCTCAAGAGCAAGAAAGAGTCCTACCAAGCATACTTGATGCCACGCGCTGCGTATAACACGAACCAACCGGCGGCAGTTTACGCATCGAGTCCACCCCTTCGCGATCGGCTTGTGTTCGACGACGAAGCCTTGCTTGCGGAGGCGGCATCGCCCCCTCACGGGTATGCTACACCTGCAAAGTCACCCGGCACCCGTTTTCGGCGGGCTACGCCCACCGGTGGACCTCCATCAAGTTGCGAGTCAGTGGTTACGAGAAGTGCTTCACGCAAGCGACTTGCTGCTAGCATGGAGAGAGAGCATGGCGGGGCTACATCTGGCGATCGATCTGCAACTCGTGAAAGTGCTCAGCGGAAACGAGCCACTCAAACCAACAGTTGTCGTCGCGGGCTATCGCCACACCGGGGCCACCGCGAATGCGATGGCATGACGTCTCCCGTAGGCGAGCAGCAAACGAGCACTCCATCGAAGACACACCAGAGGTCAAACAATGAGAAAGGCAAGCGGACGTCTCGAAAGAAGAAGCAGCAGCAGCAGCGAGATGACGCGCAGCTCGATCGCAGGACTGCTCCATCTGGGGTTGAAACTGGGTCCGTTGTTCCGAATGCTAGTTCGGTACTTCCACTAACCTCAGCACCTGTACTTTTTGAGATGTACAAAAAGCGCAAACCCCAGAATTGGCAGTTTATCCAGCTCGTTTGCAAAGATGAATTTCGGGGAATGAACAAGCAACATCTCCGGTCCGAACACGCTCGCTGTGCGTATTGCACCAGGTGCAACAAGGAAATCAAGTTTGAGAAATCCTGCACCACTTACGTCTCGAAGCACATGGCCAAGGTGCATCCCAAAGATCTCAAGCAAGCGGTTGAAGCCATCGAAGCCCAAAAACGGGACCAAACGCAGACCTAGTTTTCATCAGGACGTTGGAACGATGCCAAAGCGCTCGGCATTCCAAGAACCGGCCACTCCGGAAGAGCAGGATCGATGCGATAAGTTGGCGTCGATTTGGATCGCGAAGTCAGGTCGACCTTTTACTATCGTCAACGATAAGTACTCAAGGATGCTCAACTCGATTCAAGGATATGTGAAAACTGTTAAGCCTTGGAAAGCGCGAGAAGGAGTGGAGATTGTGGCCGCCGAGTTGCGTGTTGTGCTCAAAGAGAAAGTTGGTGTTGACTGTGTGTATTATTCAGCTTCAACGGACATTTGGACGGCTCGGAGTAAACGCGGCTTCATAAGTTTCACGCTGCATTATTTGGACGAGAATTTCAAGATGCATTGCTGGATCCTCGAGATAAAACCGCTTCCCGGAAAGCACGACGCTTACAAAATTGCTGATGCGTTGCAGGAGTGTTTGACTGACTGGGGTCTACGCAAAGAATTCTGCGTCAAGTTTCTTCGCGATGGAGCTTCGAATGGACGGAAAGCGTGTGAGTTACTGGGCCTCGATTCGATGTCGTGTCTCGCCCATACGCTGCATCTCATCGTGGGTGCTCGGATTGTCACGAAAAAATCTAAGAAGTCTTCTACTGTGCTAATGGCGGCAGCAACAACGGGCAATGATTTTGAAGCTGCACTTGATGAAGAAGCGTGTGAGGCAGTCGAGGAGTTCGTTGAAAAATCGTGCGAGGCCTCAACGACAATTTCGCGTACTGATCTGGACAAGCTGCGTGCTGTAGTTGATAAATTTCGCAAACTGGCTACATTTTTTAGCCACTCGACTAAGGCCATGGATTGCTTGAGAAAGCTTCAAACCAAGGAGTTTCTCCCCCAGACCGACTGTGCGACCCGTTGGAACAATACTTACGCGATGTTGCTGCGAATGATTGAGATTCGTGGTACATTGGATGGTTTTTCGAGCATGTTGCCACAACAGGCGAGTTTTCGGACTCTACCGCTGAGCAGCCAACCGCTGAGCATTGGCTGGTGATACGATGTTTGATTGTTTTGCTTCAGCCGTTTGCAGACGCCACCGATGGGCTAGGCGGCCAAAAGTACCCTACACTCGCTATCGCAGTTCCGGTACTTCGTCAAATCGAGAGGAAGCTCAAGAATACCGAAATGTTCGATGCGACCATTCGCTCTGTTGGCAAAGAAGACTTCGCGGGCCGAGTCAAGTTGCTTATGGACTCCGTGAGGAAAACGTTCATTCAACTCTTCACGGATAGATTCACAAGTAAGCTTCCTGAAGAGTTACTATGGATCTCGGTTCTAGACCCCAGATGTGCTGAGCTCATGCACCAATCGCAGCAGGAAGCGGCCATCGCCAAAACGCGTCTGAAGTCGGCGGCAATAGTGATGGCCAAAGAGATCAGTGCCGGCAATGATGATGGCAGTGCTCTCGGTCGCCGTTCTTGCGCATCGGACCCACAGTCAAGCGCCAAAAAGGAGCATATAGCCTGGTTGACGGATGTTTTCAGTGGCGGTGTTGGAAATCGCGCAGTCCAAGAACCACCAGCGGTCAATGAGAGCCTGAAAGATAAATGTGAGTCTGAGATCACGCTGTACTTGAGTGATGCACAAGGAACTGCTGCTACGGTGAATCCATTGAAGTGGTGGACCAAGGAGCGCCGAGCGAATTACCCTATAATAGCAGCTTTAGCGCGGAAGTGGCTTGGGTGCATCGCAACTTCAGTGCCGTCTGAACGAGCATTTTCCCAAAGCGGAAATGTGGTTACGTCAAAACGTTGCTCTCTGGATCCTGAAATCATACGTGACATCATGTTTGTCGGAGAAAACTACGCGGACGACGATGATAATTTACCGAGTGATGAGAGTGACGGCAGTGATAAGGATTAAATACGTAAGTAAGCCCGTAGCACGTGAGTTAAACTGTCAACATAAAATATATAGTGATCCCGTTTATTGTATGATCGTTGCACCTTCAACAGCTAAATTCCTTACCCGGTCAAATCTTGCTTTATCCAGCAAGCAGCCCACTGCGGTCATACTGCGAAATGTCCGGAGTACGATGCGCACTACGCTGGATTTGTCGTTGATGTCCTTCTTGAACATGGTCACCTTGGTAAGCAGCCACCGACGCATACAGCAGCATCGGTGTACCTGGCAGCTACAGCTTCTTCGCTTCACTGAACTCTCCCAGGCGCGTCGCCCTACGTAAGCAGAACTCAAAGCACCTTGTCAGTCATCGCAGCAGTGTATATCGTCCTTGCAACATGCCCTACTGAGCACACCGCGTGGAGCCCGCGCACAACGTAGTTCATCCTCCGCTGCTTCTTAGACTACCGATAGACTCACCACGACGAATAGAACATGCCGTCGTGCACAGTCACGCACTCGGGACGAATCCATCAGTCCAGCGATGCTCACCGCTAGCGACGATGCCCGCAGTTGGGCCCTTCAGCGGGGGAATAAAATGATGCGTGGTCTACGGCACTCGTAACGCAGTGTAGACGGTTGATTAGACGTCCAGCGTGTAGTCGCACGAGAATACTACGTACCATATTAGCATCTTCATCCCGCCCGCAGCAGCAGCTTCCAAGCTTCTCGCCTCACTAGACTTGCTGTTGGTGTGAAAATGAAGTAGTCGGACCAACCGAGGACAGGGACCAGTAGATTTTGATTTTGATCCAATCATCTGAGCTGTTCGTTATCGCTCGTTATCTAACGTAAAAAAACGGATAACGCTAACTTTTTCGTTGTCCAGATAACAGCAAACGTTGAAAGGCCTATTGATGAGCCCCCACGGGCTCTCGCAAACTGCCATGAGATGATAGTGCAGACGTCAAGTTGACGAAGGCGCGGTTCAAGCGATGGGTCCATGGCATCTGATTAACCTCCACCGCGGACGTAGATGCTCTGCAGTCTGCCAATTACATTGCACTACAGGTACTCAGACGTTGTGGCGTGACAAGACTGCCAGCATCAATGATGCGTGGATGCACGTTTCATCATGCAAGCATTTGCCCCTGAAGGGGCTCGTCGACTTGAAGCTCTATTAGTATTTTAATATTAAAATAGAGCTACGCATTATCATAGGGTACATACGTAGACCAAGTAAAAATACTATACTTAAGTATCCGTTGTAACAAATCATCGGGTGCGATTGACGATTTTCGTGTCAGCGTATCCTTGTCCATTTCGAGTTTTTCGGTTTGAGCCACACATAATAACGGATCCCATGACCGCCCCTCTTCGCTGGGGCTTCCTCGGCTGCGGCCGCATCTCGTCGGACTTCGTGAGCGCCATGAAGTCGCTGGACGACGTCGTGTTCCAGGCCTGCGCCGCGCGCTCGCTCACCAGCGCCCAAGCCTTCGCCACGGAGCACGGTACCAAATCAAAACCTCAAACTATATTAAGATGAGGACACAAAAGTACTCAAACTATTTTCGAGTATTATTTGCATAGGCATCGCCAAGGCGTACGACTCGTACGAAGCGCTGGTCTCGGACGCCGACGTGGACGTCGTGTACATCGGAACGCTGCACCCGTGGCACTACGAGCACACGGTGCTGGCCCTGAACCACGGCAAGCATGTTCTGGTGGAGAAGCCCATGGCCATGAACGTGACTCAAGCCTCGGCCGCCATCGCCCTCGCCCGAGAGAAGAAGCTCTTCCTCATGGAGGGAATGTGGACACGCTTCTTCCCCGCTATCCGCCACGTGCGCCAACTGCTGGCCGACAAGGAGGTCGGGGACGTCCACCACGTCCACGCGGCCTTTGGCTGCCAGTTCGACGCCGACAACGCCCGCATGTGGCACAACGAGCTGGGCGGAGGCGGCCTCCTGGACATCGGCATCTACCCGCTGGCCTTCGCCACGATGGTCTTTGGAGCCGAGCCCGAGAAGGTCACGTCGACCGGCAAGCTGAACGACGGAGGAGTGGACATCCACAACTCGGTCACGCTGGAGTACAGCGACTCCCGATTCGCTACCATTGAGTACACGATGCTCGCCACGATGGACGAGACGCTGACTATCACGGGCAGCAAGGGACGCATCCACCTCCCAGCGCCGGCTCACACAGCCACGGAGGTGAGGCTCGTCAAGTACGCGGAGGACGGCTCGCAGAAGGAGACCAAGTCGCTGTTCCCGTGGCCGGCGCCTGCCCCCGGAGTCACCTTCAACTACGGCGGCTCGGAGGGCTTCCGCTACGAGGCGGAGACGGTGATCGAGGCCATCCAGAGCAAGCAGCTCGAGAGCAAGGAGTACCCGCTGGACGAATCGCTCCAGATCATGACCATCATGGACAAGATTCGCAAGGACGTGGGACTCGTGTACCCCGCCGACTCCCAGTAGGTCTGTCGGTCATCCTTGTCGCTCGCAGTGCATCAGCGGCATTATGAGTTTGTTGTGTAGTGCCACTAATGCATTGCAGCAGTGTAGCCCAACTTCGTAAGAAAAAAGCAAATAAAAATGTGCTTTGAGGAAGTGAGATTTTAACCTGCAGTCTACCGCCGGGATTGCATGCTCTACCGACAATGCGAGAATGTGAAGCCAGGACGGCTTCAACCACGAATCAACACTTATTCAGAATTATCCACTCATAGACAGAAGGAGCACGTGGTCCTGACCGTGCGGCTCATTGAGCTTCAACATTACTCGAGTCGGCTTGCAAACTAAGAACACTTTCGATTTATCGTTCTGGAGGGGAAGCACTAACTCCATGGGTGGCGACTCGCAACCTCCGCTCCGCTGGGGGTTTATCGGCTGTGGCAACATCGCCAACGACTTCGTCAATGCCATGAAAGGCACGGCAAATGGGACGATCAGTCTGGCAGCGTGCGCAGCTCGGTCGCTCGAGTCCGCTGAAAAGTTCGCCGCGACGCACGGTAAGACCAGTAACTCTACACTTCTGGCTATTCCAAAGCCTCCGCTAATACTTTGTAATGTGTTGCAGGCTTTGCCCGTGCGTATGGGTCTTACGAGGAACTTTGCGCTGATCCAGAGGTGGATGTGGTGTACGTCGCCACGATCCACCTCATGCACTTCGACCACGTCACGCTCGCGCTAAACCACGGGAAGCACGTGCTGGTGGAGAAACCCATGACGATGAATGCCAAGCAGACAGCCTCAGTGATTGAGCTGGCCAAGGCCAAGAAGCTTTTCCTCATGGAAGGTAGGATCTACTGGTTCAAAGCTTCCGGCGAAGAAATGATTGGTTGCCCACATTGCTCTGTGAATTCGCAGGAGTGTGGACGCGCTTCTTCCCCTCCATCAAGTTCGTTCGTCGACTCCTAGCTGAAGAGCGCATCGGAGCCGTCCACCACGTACACGGCGATATCGGCATTTCCTTCGTGAGCTCCCAAACCGAAGCGAACTTCCGCAGTTCGTCGGGGGACGGTGCGCTTCTGGGCATCGGGATTTACCCGCTGTCATTCGTGACAATGGTCTTCGGCACCAAGCCGCTGAAGATCACCGCAACCGGGAAGACAAGTTCAGGAGGGGCCGATGTCTACGGCTCAGCGACTCTCGAATACAGCGGCAACCGCTTCGGCACCTTCAACTTCACGGCGCTAGCGGAACTGGGCAACAGCGTCACGATCACGGGCAGCAAGGGTCGAATCCGTATCCCATCGCCAGCCCACAGCGCGACGGAGGTCGTTGTCACGCAGTTCCTAGAAGACGGGTCCCATCAAGAGACGACGACCAAGTTCCCGTGGCCAACACCTTCCTCCAGCATCGCAACGCCGTTCAAGTACCCAGGGTCGGAAGCTCTCGTCTACGAAGCGGAAGCTGTCACCGAGGCAATCCGAGATGGTCGACTGCAGTGTGAAGAGTACCCCCTCGAGGAGTCGTTGGCCATCGCCGAGATCATGGACGAGATCCGAGAGGCTATTGGGGTAGTCTATGCAGCGGACAGCGGAGGCAAGCGCCATTAAACAACCTTCAACTGGTCGCAATTCCAGTGGTGCGGTCGAACACAACACTCAATGAATGGGCGGCACAGGCGATAACGAGTCGTCCGTTTTCGTTATCGTTTGCCATTATTCGCCGGCTATGAATACGATTAGGGAACGATCTTAGCGGTTGCATGTCCTCCTTATCACGTAGCCTGCCTGCCTTCCCCCTTGGACGGCCCTAGACGCCAACTTGAAACAGCTACCTGGCCAGGCTTGATGAGTGTAAGCCGAAGCACGAATGGATTGCCCGCGCGACTGCTGGTAGCTCACATTGGCACGGGCTTGAGTCTGCCCACAAGAGTCTCACTCCCACGAGTTTCCAGCATCGCCAGCAGCTCGGGAGCCCCTACGATCACCACAAGTCGTGATGTCTCCGACCTTGGCACCCAACCTGGCAGCAACATTACTGAGAAGACCAGCAAACATGTCGAATTGCACGTCATGGACGAAGAAACAGCAACAAGCAGTGTGTTAAGCCGATGCTTCGAGTGGCAGGGGCCTTCGCTCAAGTATCAGGGGCGGTATTCCATCGACAAGCTGCTCGCGTTCGAGGATTATCAGCGCGTTGTGAGTCCACTGCGTGTGCTTGGAGTTCTCGTACTGACTCCGGTTCCCAGTCTCATTGTCGTCGTGCTGCTCGCTGCCATCCCGCTCGAGAGTCCGCTGCTAAGTGTGGAGGAGAACGTAACGTACTTTTTGCAGTCATTTCTCGCCCACGCCGCCATGATCTTCAGCTTGTCGCTGTTTGTTCGGTGTTCGCTCGGATTGCCATCGAAACTCCATTCCCACTCGGAGTCGGCTCTGGTCTCGGTACTCACGGCGACTTGCAATGAGCTTGTGATGCTCGGAATCGCCGTATTGTGGAGATTTCCAGTTCCATTCGACCCATTCGTGAGATTCCCCACGCTAATTGCGCTATTCGGCCTCTTCCAGAAACTCATTATCGGCTCGAGACTGCGCCATTACCACCAGCAAATGATCCGTATCGAGTACGCCCTGCTCGTCGTGTTCCACATCTTGGCTGTTGTGTTCATCAAGGCGCCGAGCTCAGTACAGGCGGGGCTCACGGCGGCGTTCCCGGTACTCTTCGCCATGAACAAGCGGATGGTGTGGTGCGTCTCCCATCCGCTGCAGGACATGAGCACGGACGTCACGCTCTGTGTCGTGGTGATTTTCGGCTCGCTGCTTCGAATGATCTGTCTTCAGAGTGTCCACTCGCTGGAAGTGGGTGTGCTGTTGGTGCTTCTTGACGCGGTTCATGGATTAATCGAGACGTGGCTTTACCTGGGACACAAATTCATAGTCGACGGACGCCAGACGACTCGAACTGCCGTGAAGATCGTGGAAGGAGCACTTTTCCCCAGCGTCGTGAGCTCGAATGACGTACTGGGAATAGCCAAAGTCCTACCAAACACGTTCGCCTTCCTGGGAGATGCACTCAAAGGTGCCTCGGTGCCCGTCGACAGGCCGGAACGACTACTAAAAACATCTCGAGTGGGCTCAAAGAAGCACAAACACAAGAAGCTCAACAGTGACTTCACTAAGAGATTCAGTGCCAGCGTCGTGGTGATGGATACAGAGCCTTTTGCTCAACTGGGTCTCACTACCGCCCCATCTCGGAAACCTACGCCCTGCCTTTGGTTTGTATCGACGACGTGGACATCCCTCATCGCGAGCACGCCAAGTTGTTATCGCAGGCGCTGCAGCTCCTATTCGCCTCGGAAATGCTCATCTTTGCCGAGTACTTTGAGTTGGCGGGTGCGGTGGTCTATGGTTTGTATTCTTTTGCACTCTACCACTTGCCGTACGCCAACTACAACTTCAGCTTCATGGGCGTCTCTACTAGAGAGTTTTGGTGTTCTTTCGGGAGCACAGCGGTCTACGCCGTGTTCAAACTACTGTCGCTAGCGGCGTTGTTTGCGCTGGTTCGCACCAAGTGCGGTGTCTCGACGCTCTACCAACTCTCGTTCGTTCTGGAGAAGTACTGGATGAGTGTACAAGGCAAATTACTATCTGCGCTGCTGTTCACGTTTTTTCTCAACACGGTTCACCACGGTATGACGGACGGAATCTTTGCTCATATCGACATGCTCTTTTTTCAGATAAATAACTTTGAAACATCTTGGATATTGTTGGAATGGACTTGTCACTGAAGTTCGACTGGGAAAACATCTTGAACGGCGCATCCGGTTGACCAGCACCAACTGCTGTAGTGGCGAAATGGCTCGTATGGTTTCAGTCGTGATCCAATCCGTGAGGCCGATACAAATATTTGTTGTGCTCTATGCTCGCTGGACTTGTGATGTACAAGTTGTTGATGGCTCATATCGTTCTCAGCGCCTATAGCATATTGGCTGGCGATGGAACGAGGTCTGGGGATCCATTCTCATTCCACATCGTGCTGTCTGAAGCATAGAGGAATCGCCACTCTCCTGAAGCGAAGTCATGGCCAAGTGGGGGATCTTCGTCATACTATGGATGGCCCTCCTCGCCTCCATTTCGGCTGATCACGACCCGCGGATGCGTCGAGCTGAAGTTGTGGTGCGCAAAGCGAATTCATCGTCGTCTGGAAGCTTCGACCAAGAGCTGACGAGCCCAGGCGAGCTTACGCGCGCGATTTCCAAGCTCAAGGACCACATTCGGTGCTTCAAGAGTCTGTTCAACGCGGAAAAGTGTATCATCTTGGCGACTAAACCCTCGTGAGCAAGGAGGTAGGCATCATAATCCCACGCGTCCAGAACTAATGTCATACCTCCATTCGCTCGAAGATGGACTTGTTCGATTGCCTCGTACGACGAGGCTGCGCTCATAGCCTACAGCCGACGGAAGCACCACCTCGAACATATAACTTCCTATCGCTGGTAAAACCTCTTAACAACTCTTCAATTTCCATCGAGAAGCACAAGTCTGCCAACTCTAAGTGAAAGCATGCGCATTTCAGTCGGCCTCGCGTTCGCCCTCATCGCTGTCGGCTTCATCTCCATCGACTCGGCCGCCGCTGAAAGTCTGCGTGGCGCTAACGATGTCAGCTCCGAGGTTCGCCAACTGAGCGAGACCAACGGTTCTGGGTCGACTGCTCCGCTCTCGTCTGTGGATGCCAGCAAGGCTGGGCCTGAGGAGAAGACCAACTACCACCAAGAGCAGCGCTGTGGGCTCGGCCAATGCTGGACCGTCGACGTCTATGACCAATAAGCTCGAAGCATCGGCAGAAGCATCTTCCAGAGTCGCTGACGCGAAGATTCAATCCACGCCTTCAGCTTGTCGCAACAGTGTCGTAAGTGTGAGTGTACCAGAAACTTTAAAAATGTCAAGAATGAAAAATTCTTTGAGCATCAGATAGCTTGATGGTTAGTATGTTTTTATCGGTTCATCAAACTACTAATGCGCGGGAATGAATTTTAGTGTGAGAGGTACCTTAGATGACGCCTATCAAAGAAATCAAGTGGTCAACTGTCAAGCATTCTGATACGTACCGGCGAAGACGACGTACGCGGTCATGTTCGCGTCGAGAAGAATACAACCCACGATGAATGGAAGTACCTCCTGAGCTGTATCCAATCCGTATCCAAAAATTGGGGTTTTCGGTTTGATGTTCTCACTTCGCAATTGACGTCCTCAACGTCACGCTACCTCGGAAGCATGACCAACTGGACCGTTGTTGTGTCAATTTGGATGGCACTCTTCTCCTTCGTTACGGCTTCGCATGAGCCACGGACGCTTGAACAAGTCGCCGAGCTGCACGATGCAAACTCGTCACTCACCGGGGACATCGACCAGGAACTTGTACATGCAGCCACTGCGATCCGCCGCACCTCCAAACCGCCAAAGACCAACACACGGTGCTTCAAGAGCTTATTCAACACGGAGCAATGCGTCACCCTGGCGCCCACATCGTCGTAAGCGAGAATGAAGCGACCAGAACCCAGTACCTCTTCTTCCCCAAGAATGAACGTTCTAATTTGAAGTCTTCATAAACCTTGGAACCGAATCACCAAAATGCCCTCAACAAGCCACCACCCAAAATGGATGGAATTCCCGCGTGTTGGCAACTTTCGGACAACTCCACGGCTTCACTCACTTTCCAAGTGGCACCCTGAAGCTTCAACCTCTTTAGTCATGCGCGCCTCGCTTGCCGTCATCGCTGTTCTTGTCGCTGTCAGCTTTTCACCCGAAGTTGCCGACGCTGCTGCAGCGTTCAGGGGCGGAGATAACATTAACTCGGTGGAAGGGAGCAAGTCTGCGCTGGAAGAGTATGCAGGACTGGGCCACGCTTGCGACTTTTGTGGTGATAGAACGGATGATTTCGTGATCTATCTTCTCAACCGCGTCCAGACCTCCTCCTCCACCTCCACCGCCACAGCCGCCCCCACCTCCAAGCACAGTCCTCGCTCCCTGCACCCTATTGACATCTTCTGAGGCATCACAACGGGTGCTGCCAGCTTGTTCAATTACAAATTGGCCACTTTTAGTTTTCACTCTTTCTTGGGGTTGCCTTTATTTTGGTTCTTATACAGATCAGGTCTAGGATTTGAACAGGCTGATTATGAGACCGAATCGGTAGACCTGAACCAAACAGCCACAGTAGTGGAACATGGTACTACTTGTCACCATTTGTACGAGCTCCGTTCAGCTTTCCTGCCCAAGCAAGCATCCATAATGCTACTTACTTGTACATGAAGGCTGAGCATTTGGACCCACTGCTTTAAATGAGAAGGCATGGTGCAATTAGCGGAGCCTATCATTGCATTAGTCGCTTCACAGTGTACCGTGGTGAGATGGTGGCTACCTAAGCCGCGGCGGAAGGCGTTTGCTCAGTCCAATTAATAAAGACGATGGACTTACACGTTTTCTAAAGAGTGCAGTGACTACGCATTTTTACCAAACCAATGCAGCAGTTCAACGCTGGCTCACCTCGGTCGATCATCATTGCTGGCATCTAACTAAGTACTTGCAAATATGTTATTTGTATTAGTTTTCCATTGAGTTTGTTGCCGATAGTTTGCGGCTGCAAGAAGCGAATACATATCCTTTGACCATACTGGACGTGTGCCTTTGACCATGCTGGACATGTGCTTCGTACTGATAGCAAACGATATACTACTTCCTAGAGCAAGAAGTAGTTTTTAACCCCTTCCAACAGGTAGCTGTAGAAACTGCGTTTAAAAATCTAAAATATAACCTAAGTAGTTGATCATTTGTTTTCCGTTCTATTTCGTCCGACTCAACTGAAGCGCTTCAATCGCCAGAACTGAGTGCTTGCGCATCTCGATCGGTATGGTCTCCAATTCAGCGTGTTGCCGCAAAAATAAACGTGAGATTGACTTGCTTCGGCGCTCGCAGGAAATTCCAGCGCCGTCCCTATTACACTCGCTCCGAGATGTCTACACTACCGACGCATCCGCCCACACCACCGGTGTTCACACCCATGCCGCCAAGCACGTCCTGTTGGTCACATTGCTGATGCTGCAGCCATGAGGACGTGGCTGCCCACCGCGCGGTGTCGACTGCCTTGAAGTTTTCATCTGTACAGTAGACGGCCCGCTCGCCTGTATGCCAACCCTTGACACGTTGCCAGCGCTGTGCTGCGCGAAACACAACACCAGCACTGTTCCGCTGGCCACATCCGTCCCGCTGCCGTTTTGAACGGCCATACCACAATCTGCAGCCGCTTCTCGTGCCTCGCTTCTCTTCGACACGCCGGAGATCTGGACCTTGCCTACAACATGTACACCGCATCGACATCGTCGTCGCTCGTCGCCTATTATCGTGCAGGCCTTGTGTCTGGCCCAGCACGCCGTCGCTGTCGGTATCCTTGTCCACCAGAAGCACCACGCCGCGCCGCGCACGTAGATCTTCTTCTCCACACGGACATGATCATGTCGAAGCATCCGAGCCACCTCAGGGTTGGCCCCCTCGTGCGCGTTGGATAGGAGACGTAGCACAGCCTTCACGCTGAAGTAGACGCTCGGGGTCCCTAACGTGCTCAGCGCAGCAGTGACGAGAGGAGGCTCAGTCCATGGCGGTGCTAGTTTGGCTTGCGCTTGAAGGCTCGGAATCACGGAGCCGTAGGGTGCTGGACATTCCTCCACTGAAGCTCGCGTAGTAGAGTGAGGCAGGACTTTAGGGCCTCAGTTCACAAACAAATGTGATCCAATCACTGGATCAAAGATAAAGTACGGTATGATCAAATCCAAGACCTGTTCTGCATAAGACCCATTTAAAAATCTTCCTTTCTTGGAGTTGAATACCAACATGTACGTACTTGTGAGCAGGTTGAAGTGGAGATGGCTACATTTAGAGCGTCTTGACGCGGGCCAGCAGATCGGCCCTGACGTCCGTGTTCTTGTCGTGCGTGTGAATTTCGTTGTTGATGAGTTCGCTGTTGCCGCTTGTTGCTGGCGAGAGAAGCGATTGGAAGTTCCAATAAGGGCCGACAAGCAGTTGTGCATGATGGCACGCGTGGTGCCCGGCGAATGGGTTCCAATGCCCAACAAGCTCGGTAATACCCTCCGAAGGTGGAGACGACTGTATCGATGGGCCACGGTGTGGATGGGCTACTTGGCTTTCTCGCGCGCAAAAGAGCGTCCTCGAGGGGACTCGAACCCCCAATCCCCGCCTTCGGAGGGCGATGCCTTATCCATTAGGCCACGCGGACGGCACACGAGCTCCAGTCAAATTTGGCTAAAGCACCGACACCACTACCAGAAACGTGGCGACTAATTGCCAAGGTATCCAATCCCATTGATGTTTTTATCGGTAGCAATTCATCAATTCAAAATTGAATTCAATTTCTACCTCCACGCGATCTTATTTTTAGAACCGGATCGCTGGTACACTGTACCATTCTTCCTATCCCCTCGCCGTCTGAGGCCTCCGCTGTATTTTTAGATCCCCAAAACAGCAGCAGCAGGAGAGCGAGCTAAAGGCGGCATCTGTCGTCGCTTCGCTTCACTTCCGCTTCGCTCGCGCGCCCCCTACTGAGCCAGCGCCTCGCACGGCAGTTGGGCCCATTCGACGCGCCTCCCTCAGGCGCACCCCGCCGTGTGGCTCCCCTCCCCCCTCGACGCCCACAAGGCGCGCTAGAAGAAAAAGTCCGCAACAGCCATGAAGTGGCTCCGCTCGGCCGAGATGGAGTACATCTCGCTCATCGTGAACGAGGACGCGGCCCACGACTGCGTGCAGAAGCTGGGCGACCTGGGTGTGCTGGAGTTCACGGACCTGAACCCGGAGCTCACGCCGTTCCAGCGGCGCTACGTCAACTACGTCAAGCGCTGCGACGAGATGGAGCGCAAGCTGCGCTACTTTGAGGTGGAGCTGGCCAAGTTCAGCATCGCGCCCAAGCCGGCGGGCTCCGTCGACCAGTTCCTACAGGGCTCGGCCGACATCCGCTACGGCTCGCAGGACACGGCGGCGCGCGCGCTGGACACGCTCGAGCGCCTGCTGGAGGACAAGGAGCAGGAGCTGCTGCAGCTCAACTCGATGCACGAGAAGCTCACGCGCGAGTACAACGAGCGCAAGGAGCTGCAGGAGATCATCTCGCGCGCCGGCGAGTTCTTCGAGATCGAGAGTGAGACTGCATACCCTCCTCACGTTATTTTTGTCATTTGAGGATGGTGCTGACCTTTTATTGTTTATTTAATTGTTGTTGCTGCTGCTAGTTCCTGAGGTGCAGGCGCGCCGCAACTCGCGCACGGCGTCGCGCTCGGGTGGGTACAGCTTCGTGGAGACGTCCCCGGGACTGGGAGCTGGCGAGGACTCGTCCACGCTGCGCTTCCGCAATGTGACGGGCGTCGTGCCTGCCGATGAGCGGCTCAAGTTCGAGCGCATGATCTTCCGCACCACGCGCGGCAACTGCTTCACCCGCTTCTCCCCTATTGAGGAGCCGCTCGCGGACCCGTCCAACGGCCAGCCCGTGACCAAGCACGCCTTCGTCATCTTCTTCCAGTCTACCTTCATTGAGAACAAGCTGCGCAAGATCTGCGACGCCTTCCATGCGCGGCTGTACTCGCTGCCGCCGATGGACGACCGCGCGGCCATTGCCCACCTGATCCAGAGCAACGCAGGAGAGCTGAACCAGAGCAGCCACATCCTGCGCCGCAACCGCGAGAGTTGCGTGCTGCTGTGCCGCGACCTGGCGGAGACGCTCGAGTCCTGGAAGTGGTCAGTGCTGCAGGAGAAGGCCACGTACCACGCGCTTAACATGTTCCGTGCTGACGTGAGTGGCATGCTGCGCGCGGAGGGCTGGGTCATCAAGGAGGCGCTTCCAAGCGTGCGTCATGCTGTGACGCGAGCGCACACGGCGGCTGATGACAAGTCTATGCCGTCACTTGTTGACACTGTAGCCAAGCCGTGGCCTGTGCCACCCACGTACTTCGAGACGAACAAGTTCACGGAAGCCTTCCAATCCTTCGTGGAGACGTACGGCTGCCCTCGATACCGTGAGGTGAACCCTTCGGTGTTCACCATGGTGACGTTCCCGTTCCTCTTCGGTGTCATGTACGGCGATATCGGTCACGGCCTTTGCGTGTTGCTCTTTGGTCTGTACTTGATCCTGACGGAGCGCCGTCTCGAGCAGCCAGGGGGTATGGGCGAAATGGCGGCGTCGATTTACGGCGGACGCTACATGCTGTTTATGATGGGAGCCTTCGCCATGTACGCTGGCCTCATTTACAACGACTTCTTCTCGCTGCCGCTGAACTTGTTCGGCTCCAAGTTCGCGTACCCGGACTGCCTCGAGTCTCACGACCGCGAGGCCAAATGCGTGGCCGAGTACATTATCGACGGCAAGATGTCCTACGTTAACGCTACGGACGTCTCTGGTGGTGATAACGTGTACGCGGTTGGTCTGGACCCGGTCTGGAAGACGTCTTCGAACGAGCTGCTGTTCTTCAACTCGTTCAAGATGAAGATCTCGGTGATCTTTGGTATCGTCCAGATGACGTTCGGTATCCTGCTCAAGGGCTGGAACAACCTGTACTTCCGCGACTACTCGACCTTCTTCTTCGAGTTCGTGCCGCAGATTGTGTTCGCCGTCTCGCTCTTCTGCTACATGATCGTGCTGATTGTCATGAAGTGGAGCATTGACTGGACCGAGCGCATGAGCCACGAGGTGTGCCCGTACAATTTCGCCGGCGAGCACACGGGTTGCCGTCCCCCTTCGCTTGTGAACACGCTGATTAACATCGCGCTGGCACCTGGCAACGTGGTGGACCCGCTGTACGAGGGCCAGCTCGAGACCCAGCAGACGCTTCTGATGATGGCGTTTGTTTCCGTGCCGGCGATGCTGCTGATCAAGCCCATCTACCTCAAGTTCCAGAACGACCGCGCTGCGCCCCCTGTGAGCCACCACGTGGACTTCGACGACGAGGCCGAGGAGCGCTTGGTGTCGCACCACCACGGCAACTCGAGCGGCGGTGGTGGCCACGGTGGCCACGGCGAGGAGTTCGAGTTCGGCGAAGTGGTGATTCACCAGGGTATCGAAACCATCGAGTTCGTGCTGGGTATGGTCTCGAACACGGCCTCATACTTGCGTCTGTGGGCCCTGAGTCTGGCCCACTCGGAACTGGCCACCGTGTTCTGGGAGAAGACGATGCTGTCCACCATCAACAGCGACTCGTTCATCGCCATCTTCATCGGCTTCGCGGTGTTCGCGGCGACGACGTTCGGCGTCATCCTGGCCATGGACGTGCTGGAGTGCTTCTTGCACGCGCTGCGTCTGCACTGGGTGGAGTTCCAGAACAAGTTCTACAAGGCCGACGGCCACAAGTTCCACCCCTTCTCGTTCAAGCAGACGATCAAGGACTCGCAGCAGCTTTAGATAGCAGACGCAATGAGTGGAGGGGGCTCTCGAGCGCATCGAGAGTGAGCGACCCTGGAAAGCAAGCTCCGACCAAGAAAAAAACGATCCATCGACGCGCAGGTGGGCCGGCGACCGACAAAAAGAGAAACTGAAGTTGAAGTGCAGACTCTGGATTATAGCGAAGAGGCAGGAGGAAAGAAGAACAGGTCTGCAGTGCATATGGAAGCGTTCGCGTCTTCCCTTTTTATAATAGGACTTGCCAGCTTTTGATCATCATGTTGTGTCTGTCTCTCCTGCAACTCCTGTGCAAGTCCAAGGAGTCTCTCCAGCACTTCTGCAGCCTCTCTCTCTCTCTCTTACTTGGCAGACTTGGCCGCCTTCTTCTCCATCTCACTGCACCCCCCCCCCCCGACACGTACACACATTAGTCCATGTCTCTCTACCTACTTCTACCAATGCATTGCAACTCACATCTGCTGGTACTGCTTGCGCAGAGTGCTGCTGGCGCTCAGGTCCTGCACGCGTTCGAGCGCCTTGCTGTCCGCGTAGAGGTATCCGGCGCTTCCGCCAATGAGGACGCCGCCTGCAATAGCGAAGAACTGCACGCGCTTCGGGAACGGCCCAAGGGCTAAGAGAACAGCATAGCACCAAGCACAAGAGTCAGCAAATGGACCAAAAGCTCTGAAGATCTCACTTGTGTCATAACGTACTGGTGATGGCAGCGGTGACAGCGGCTCCAATGGCGCCGCCGACGCCCGAGCAGTACTCGATGTCGTTGCGTCGTCGGTCCATCCAGACCTTCTCCTCCAGCGTCAGGCGGTGCGGCGTGCGCGGAGCGGGAGCGGTGGCGTTGGCGGTGGCAGGCGTCGAGCTCATGGTTGCTGTGTCTATGATGCGGTAGTGTGGGCAATGGGACCAGCTTATGTTGCGACTATGTTGCGCATTATGTAGCGAACATTAGCGCAACGTGCAGCACATGGCCGAGAGCTGAATATTTGAGCTCGCTGAGTCACCTCTGGCGCCTTGCGATGACGAGCCTCTCGCCTCTTAGACTGCAGGAGGGCCAGTCGAAGCGAAAGTGATGGTGTGTGGTCAGAATGAACTTGCAGTACAAGTGCAGCGTACAGTAGTAGATGAATAGATCTACCTAACTTACCGTAGCGTTGCTAAGGCCAACGTGGCGTTCTGCAAACAGGGCGCGACCTTCTCGTCGTCATCGGCACGATGTCCGTCAATGATTTCAGTAGTTGGTGGTAAACTCGGCGACCGGAGCAACTGGTTGCAGCGAGTAGACTTTGAAGCGAAACTTTAGAAGGACAAACGCAAATAAATTATGTGACTACAGTCTACGCCTTTCACACACTATCCTCTCTCAGTTGACGCTGCTGGTGTCGAAGAGCTTGACGTCGTAGCCGGGGTGGCGCTTGAGAGCCTTGGTGGCCAGCGACGGGGTCGGCGTCTGCGGCGTGCGAGCAATGCAGGCCGTGCGCGTGACCGTCATCGTGGACGACACAGCGGGCACCGAGGTGCTGATCTGGCTCGGGTTGGACGAGTACACGTCCATGAGGAAGTCCATAGACTCGTCAAAGTCCGGCACCGTCGGCTTGATCTCGACCGCGGCCGCGTTCGCTTCCCACGACGACGGGTAGGTCGGGTTGCCGATGAAGGCGCTCGAGATCGTGGACGTGCTCAGCTGGCTGAAGTCCGAGCTGACAGTGGACACCAGCGTCGGCGGCATAGCGGCCGACACGTACGACGTGTGGTGGTGGTGGAACGACGAGCTCGGCATCGCTGGCAGCGAGGTGGCGCGAGCCAGGAGGATAGGCGGAGCGGCCATGGAGGTCATAGCCGGGGTCATCACGTGGGCAGGCATCGACGTGTAGCCCATGGTAGACGGGTGCTGGTACACGCGCGTTTGCATGTTGCCGTAAGGGGAGACGGCGTGCTGCGGGTACCCGACCATCCCCTGCACCATTGCCATCGGCGGGGTCTGCAGCGTGCCGTTGCGGTTGCGGAGACCGCGCATGCGGCGCGCGAGCTTCTCGCGGTACTTCTGGGCGTGCGTCTGCGTTTGACGAACCGTGCGGGTGGCGACCATCTCGGCGATGGCCTTCCAGGGGCCCTTGGGGAACGTCTCCATCGCGCGCAGGAAGCGCTCGTGCTCGGCCTTGGTCCAGGTGCCCGAGGCCTTGACGACTTCTCCGTTGGCGCCGAGCTGCTGCTGCTCGCGGTCGAGTGACTCGGCCAAGCGGACCGTGCCGTCCTTGACGATCAAGAGATCCTTCCGGTCGAGCTCGATAATCGACGAAGTGGATAGACGCAGGTCATCGTAATCTTCACTGGTCTCGGGCTTGTCCTCCTTGTTGCTGCTCACAGTGGTGACGTCCTTCTTGCTGACGTCGAACTTGGAGTCCTGGGAGCGGAGGTGCTGCTGCTCGGCCATTCCGAAAGACATTGGAGGTCGCTGGTTGTTCTTGTGCTGGCGAAAACTTGAGTGAGTGGGCGACTGACTCGTTGGCGTCTGTCTGTCGTAGGTATGTGCTGTAGATCTGGAGTTGGATCTGGTTTGCTACCGACGAGCGAGATATGAAAATGTGTCGGTGTGTGGTTGCTGTTGCTGTAGTGGTAGTCGCGTGCGTGGGGCCGGCGACTGGAGCTGTTTGGGACTGAAGGGGTTTCTACAACTGAAGCTGGTTGGTTGGTGCTTCAGGAGTCAAATTCGAGAATGAGCTGCTTCCGCTTTCGTGAGACCCCTCTCCAGTGTCTGGTTGCACCGCTGGCACAAACGCCGACAGCCGTGATACTATCAACGCCGATAGCGCCGGGCCGCCGTGGCCCGCGTGCGTGACTGACTTGAGCGCGCCGGCTGGCAAGCGGGTCGAGCTGGTTGCACTGTCTATGGGTTTTGCTCCGACCCGGCGCGTCGGACGATGTGCGTGCTAGGGGGGAATTTGCCGCGAGACGGGTTTTCCGTCAAGTCAAGCCCCGCGCAACCATCAAGACGTCGCCGCAAGGCGAACAGCGCGCGTGAGGGAGGAAAGAGGAGGCGCTTCGTTTGCTCGGGGGCCGGAGCAAAATCCAGCATTCGTAATGCCGGAGCCGTTGATCCTCGGCGCCGTGCACCGGCGGGGCCGCCTGAACCGGGCGCTCGAGAGACCGAGCGAGATATGCCGGAGAACAAGATGGCGGGACGCCATCTGATCTTGAAGCAGCGAGCGTGTCAATCGAGTGTCACGTTTGAAACGGATGGCGCGCATAAAGAGGCCAAGCGGCAACTCTACGAAAATGCATCATAACAGGTAAATGTCGTTCCATAGGGTGAAATCAGCAGCACAACTCCGTTTCGTGCATGCTCTATACAGGTTCCATGCTAAACAGCGGTATTGCGCCCGTATCCTACGGCCATCACGCGGCTGAAGAGGAAGTTGCCTTTGTGTTGCCTTTTTTGCGCCGAGCAGTATCGAGCTCGCCTGACCTCGCTAACGGCCAAAGCAACAGCGAGTACCCATAGAGCCAAGCGTGTGCATCGGAGGTGGGATGTCCGAGGGCAGTAGCGTCCTCGACGGACGACCGGCGGCACCATGCGCGTGAGGTCTGCAGCGTCAAAAGATGAAGCTGTAAGTGGCCCGCGCGTGAAATTTTGCAGAGCTGCTTGACCGCCTGCGTCTCGGCATCTGGCCGCTCCAGGTGGGGACTTTCACGCGCGCGCACTCTACTGCTGCGCTGAGTTTTCGCTGAGCTTTCGGGCTCCACCTGGTGATGCCCGCTGTTGGGATGAAAGATGCGGAGATCGGGCTCCTCACCCACCTGCACGACCCGAAACCAGTCCGTACAGACTAGAGCGCGAGAACGAGACGAGTAACAACTAATACCCGATTGTACCGATGAGATCAGGTATTAGAGTCAATGTAAAATTGATAAAGTGGTGTCAGCTACATATGATTCCCTTTTAAATCTGGATGTACCACGCGTCTCGTTCTAGTCTGTACTCGGAACGCAGCCGCCTCAGTACGCGAGCGAGAGTTCCCATCATGTCTGCAAACAGCTTGGTCAACTTCCGATGCCATTCGCCCCGTCGGTTGTTGACTAACTGGGGCACATCCTTTCTGCCACTCGCATCAAGCGGTTGACCCTACGGAGTACCACGTTCGCGACCGGAGCGGTGCAGCGCGCGGTCGACCGAGCCCCTTCTTGCTCCGCAGCGCGCGAGCATCGGAAAAGCGGGGCGGCGCCGGCCCGGTCTTTGACGATTGAGGAACGATTGATGAACTCCCTACGGGCTGGCGGAGTCATTGGCAAGCCCCCATGGTGCGCTCTATCTTGGTTAGCAACAGCAATGCGGGAATCCGCCGCAATGCTCTTCAATGATGAGGCCCGCGTTGGAACGACCGTGACAAACGCGTTGCTTGGGTTTGGGCGGACCAACCAACGCAGTGAAAGTCTCCATTGGCACCACTTCCTTGACTTGACGGAAGATTCGGTCAAGCGAGTGCGGCGTGGCACGTGCGTGGCGGTACGGTACAGTGCCAACGGATCGCCCTGTGAGCCGGTTTAGTTGCTCCCGACACTTGTCAGCGACAATAGCTACAGTACACTGTGCATACCTCCGAGAAAATCAACTTAACCACTGCAAGGAGCCGGAGTCGTCAATGAGTCTGCACCGAGGGCTAACCACCAAAGTCCACCAAAGTTGAAGTGGCCGTCTTATTCGCGCTCAAAGGCTCTATGCACTGACAGGTCGGCCACCTCTCCCTGCCTATGTGCTTGACCAACACACTGTTGGGGATCTTTTCTGCGTCGGTCGACCTTCGTCTCACTTCGTGTCCTCGACAATCTTCAGGTGACAAGTTGCGTGTTTGCCCTTTTGCAACTTCCCACTCCCACCCATCACATCCCTGACGTCGCAGCGAGCTCGCCTACAGGGCCTTTACCAATGCAGCAACGGCGAGTGGCTCGACGGAGTCCGGTCACTGCGCTGCCAGCCGCCGAATTTCAAAAATTTTCACGTCTTCTAAAGCTTGATTTGCACTTGGAGGACCACCAATCGAGGGAGCTTTCGGAGCGGACTTCTCGGAGGGAAGCCAGTCGATCTGCTGGCAGGAGAAGCTGCGCGAGAGTAGTTCAAAGAACTGATGCTCCATGGGGTTGCGCGACCGATGAGCCATCAAAACGAGCGTCTCCGTCGTCGATAGCGCGTCCAGAGATGACACGAGGGGCGCGTATCCTTCTGGATCGTACACGACGTCCGAGAGCACCAGCACGTCCGGTTGAGACGGCAGATCGCGCGGAGGATCTCCCCAGAGATGCGCTCTTGCAGCAGGGACGACGGCACCACCTCCTTTAGCAGGACCCTTCGTCGGCTCGCCTTCGGTTTGGTCGAGAAAGTTCAGGCGGATGTTGTACTCCAGCAACGGGATAACCTCCTATGTACAAGCAAGCATCGTCAACGCAGATCAACATGATGAGTCCATCGGATCGGCAAGATGAGGTCAGGAGCATGGAGTTGCTCTAGGAAGCCGGCGCTTGCGTACCTGCATGTCTGTTAGGGTGACGCTGGCACCTAGCATGGCGCAGAAAATGCCAACGAGGCCCAGGCCACTGCCGAGCTCCACCACTTGCTTCCCGACGAGTATCTCCCATCGAGCGGCCAGGTAGCGTGTCAACACTAAGCACGAATCCCACAGCTTGCCTCCGATTCCTAAGAAAAAAAATCAACCAGCATTAGCTTTGTGTGACTTCCATCCCCAGCGTTGAGGCCCTGTCAAAAAGACTCGTTACTTACCCAGATTACCGGGCGACTCGGCAAGAAGAATGTCATGATGCAGCCCATCCATCGCCACGGCACGACAGCAATGCACACCGAGATCTCCAGTCACTCCCTCCTCCAGCTCGCCACCAGCAGGCACAACGGTGAACGGCAACGATACCACGGGAAACAAGTTCCACGTGACCTTGGACATGTCATGGGCGCGGACCTGAAGCGCGACTGGTGTGGTCGAGTCTGCACGTTCTGACGCATCGACGGCAGCCACCACGGCCACCCTGAAGCTCGCCTTCCCTCGGTCATTCAGCGTCACCTTGCCCGTCGCGTCCACACTCCCTGCATCGCCGACGTCCGACGAGTTCAGCGGCTCCTGGAACACCAACTTGTACTTATCCGCGCTGTTATTTCGCAGTGAGCACTGCAGATAAATATGCTCCCCGCTCTTCACGTAATCCCGTCGGAAGAGGCCGAACTCGTTGCCGATGTTGACATTCACGTCGAAGAACTGGTCTAGCGGAACCTGCGACGGCAGCAGACACCTACCTCGAAAACAGCAAAAGCACCCACAACACAAAAGAAAACATTAGCGTCCAAGTGTCCGTTTAGCCAGCCCCAGCGCCTGCTGGTGCCCGCCATCGGCACGCACCCGAAATTGACCCGGAGCTGCTGTTTGTCGTGCACCATCTTGCCCATCTGCTTGACCTCGCTGGCAGCCACCTCGCGGTCCCGCGCCAGATTCTTGCGCAGGCGCCGCCTGGCCGCCACGCAGTACTGGAAAACCGTCGGCGCGCTCCTCTCGCCGTTGTCCAGCACGGCGTTTACCAGGTGCAGCGCCGCCTCGAAGCGCTCCAAGTTCTCGAGCGCCACGAGCTTACGGAGCGTCGCCTTCTCGTTCCCCGGGTCGTGCTTCAGCGCCAGCGTCGCGTCTGGCAATAAACAATAACACTATTTTAGAGTTTTGTAGAGTTTTAGAGCGTCGCAACGTCCGCTACGGACCGTGCAGCGCCGCCGCAAAGTCGCGCTCCTGGGTGGAGGTCTGCGCGCGGTTGGAGAGCAATTGCGCGGCCGTCAGAGCCTTCCACGAGGCCGCGCTGGCATCAATAGACGCGGAATTGGACGCGCATTCATCTCCTGCAGTTAGCAGCGCGATGGCGCGCGTGTAGCTCGCGCGCGCGGCGTCGTAGCGCCCCTCGGAGTAGAACGCGTTGCCCTCGGCCTGCAGCTGCTTGACCTGCTCCATTTTCCACGAATGAGAGGACGGATCGCGAAAAACGGCTGGTTGAGGGCTAGGGGGATGGGCCAAGATACTTTTTGGTTTGACAAGCATGACGAGCTGGATGGCAACTTGTTAACTGGACATTGCATTGCTCCTGGGGGTGAAGCAGGAGAGAGAGAGAGGCTGCAATGGAGAAAGTAAACGAAGTTGCTATTGTGCTGCTGTTGGTTCGGCTTTGAATCGTTCGCTTCGGTGACGGAGTTTTAACGTAGGGACAAAACTGGGTGGCCACGTTTCTGCTTGGGTGTTGCGGACTGCGTCTGTGCTATAGCCGAGCTTGACTGGTGATCGTGTGTTGTCCGCGTGGCCTAATGGACAAGGCATCGCCCTCCGAAGGCGGGGATTGGGGGTTCGAGTCCCCTCGAGGACGCTCTTTTGCGCTTTGGCGGAGTGAGTCTATTTTGTGAACCAGTGTTTTTAGTTGCCGAGATCATAGCGACAAAGCTTGCGTCGTACTGCTACGATCGCAATGCAAATACAGGGCCACATATCATCGACTGGTGCTACATGCCTCTAAGACACTGTACTTCTGCGTCTGCCGGCAACTTATTCGCTATTTCGACAACACCAAAAGATTAAACGAATTCATTTTCGACGTAAAACAAAACGCCTTAAGCTCATTAATTGCCAAATGCAGCAGCACCATAGTGCTCGTCAAGCCAGAGTTGAATTTCTGGGTGGGTCGGGATCCCAGTGTTGTCGTCGACGCGTCAGGCTTGGGATCGGGGCTTCCGGAGCCTTCTGGTGCGCTTGAATGTAGAGCGCTACTTCAAACTTCTCCGAACTAATTGCGTTACCCAAACTTTTGGTCAACGCTAATTGAGAGGGGACACCTCGAGGGATGAAAGTAGCCATTTAACCACTCGCAAGTGTCCGCCAGCAGCAGCATCCTTGATTGCCTTTGTTGTATGGCCATCCGATTGGTTAGCGTGAAGCCACTTCAAAACTTGCAAGTGGCCATTAGCTGCTGCGGAATCCATCGCTAACGTTGTGCACTCAGCCAGTTGCTTTACATGAAGCCACTCCAAAATATCCAATCGACCCAAATCTGCAGCACTATCCATCGCAGCACTAGAGCAGCCTACGACGCTGTTCTCGTGCAGCCACTGCATCATTTGCAAATTGCCGTTGGCTGCGGCACCGTCCATCGCGTTCGTCGTGCACCCTTCTGAGCGGTTTGAACGAAGCCAACGCACAACTTCCAATTGATTCTCATAAAACAGTGAGGCAGCGTCGGGGCAAACGATCCCGAGCTCATCACCAGCGGGATGGCCGAAGCGCTTTGACGCTGCACCATTCATTGCAGACGTTGTGCAGCCTTCAGATCGGTTCCAGTGCATCCACTGGACAACTTCTAGATGCCCGTTTTCGGCAGCGGAATCCATCGCCTTTTTGGTGCAGCCTTCGGAGCGGTTTCGATGAAGCCACTGAACTACCTTCAAATGTCCATTTGCAGCTTCAGAATCCATGGCGTCTGTCGTGCAGCCCTCATCACGATGCGCGTGAAGCCACTTAACAGCATTAAGGTGTCCGTTGCTGGCAGCTCCGTCCATAGCATCCTCGGAGCAATTCGCGTCGCAAAACCCAACCAGTTTCGTGTCTCCATCTTGTTTTCGGCGCTTGTACGCAGCGCTATCTGCATTGTGCAAGAACTCCAGAACGTCCAAATGCCCATTACCAGCAGCAGCATCCACCGCAGAGTAAGAATCCGTTTCCTCATCATCGAACAGGCTACCTCCGATAGCGCTGGCTAGTCGTTCATACAACCACTGAACGGGATCGATTTTCCCGTTACAAACGTAATGCTGGCCATGTCAAATCCACCGTCGTAGTTACCTTCCATATACCCCAAAAGCCACTGCAGTATTTCCACATGACCACCAAGAGCTGCGTATCTCGCGGCAAACACGAATTCACCCAGTGGGTAATCACTTCTCTTGATATGACGATTCGCTAGCCTCTTGACGAATGCGAGATCTCCCACTTCTGCTGCTTGTTCTGTGCCAACGAATTGATATCTTCGCAATCCCGTGCTTTCACCAAGAAGCTTATAATCTCCGTTCGAATTGGCCACTCGGCCTCAGGGCAGCTAGGGAAACTTTCAATTGTAAATAGCTCCATAACCAGCCGATACCGCGCTTGACGGCGCTCTCGACGACAGCTTTGTTTGACATTTTCTCTTCCAGCGTAGAATTCAGACGCCCGAACAGCCATCGAACAACGCTCCAGTGTCCATGCTCTGCAGCTTCATTAAGACTCGACATACTCCACTGCATGCCTTCAACTGTCTTTTCTCTCTCCAGAAGCTGCAGCATGCCCAATTGCCCGCATCGAGCTGCTTCTTCCACCACATCTCTCGTAACGACGCACCCTGGAAAGTGTTGCAGTATTCACTGCATCATGATAAAATTCCCCAGACGGAAGGACTGCAGCAAGGCTTGACAGAACTCCCATCGGTAGTAGTTGCGCTCACTCTGGAGGAGCTTCGCTATCGTCCAGCGAGGCGATTTGGCGTCTCGAAGGCTTCGCATCCACACCAGATCCAGCGGCGAGACAGATCCAACGTGGCTCAATTCGCAGGCCCGGGCCAGGGACATGTCGGCTATCAACATGTCCGAGATAACGGAAGACACGTCGTCACGCGCGCTAGCGCTGGCGAGTTTGCTTTGCACGGCAAAGTTTACGATTTTCAGTGAGTGCCTTTGGCGCGGACCCGTGATATTCGAAAATAATCGTTTCTTTCAACTTGCAGTAGCAGAATTCGCAGTAAAGTGCAACCGTTGGAGTCAATTCACATCCATCATGAGCGTTAAGTATCCGTCGTATAATAAAATGCGAGGGAAGTAAACGTAGACAGGTCATGTGAATCCTTATCTGGTCAAAGCGGCATCAACCGCATCCTCAAGCTTTCTCAAATACGCAACACCATTACAGCAAGAAGGTGAGTAAAGTTGTATGCTTGGGAGTGCGTTGCTGCAACTAAACAGTTTGCATGTAAGTATGTTTATCAGGAGCGCGGTGCATATAAGGTGATATGACTGTATGTGTGTTGTTCAACAACAGAAAACGAGATGTTCGGTCGATACACGTCTTACTAACGTTAAATGCATTTCATGTTGGACAAGATGGTTGCCCATTTGTTCGCAACGTGGGCTTTTAGTAGGGTACGGTTGTTGCTTCTTGCTGCCCTGGTACACATCTACGGTAAGTTACCGTCGGTAACCTTACATGTATTAATAGTAACTCTTGCTGCTCTTTGCTAAGCTTAGTAACTCACAGAGACCCCCCCCCCCCCGAAGCGGTTTCCTTGGCAGCACAGGAGTAAATGAGTACCGTGGTATCCCGGTGTCTACAGCAGGAGAACAAGAGCAAACGCTGGTAAAGAGCGCGAAGTATTTTTATGCATCCTGAAGAGACTCGCCAAAAGATCCGGCGCCATGGTCTCATTTACCAAGCAGCGCCTTGCGGTGGCAGACTTCGTCCTGCGCTACAAGCTCGTCCCAAAGCCCACCGCGCCGCTGCCATCATCTCGAACTTCCTCATCGCGGACATTTCCCTGTCTCGTGCCTGTCAATTGAGCCGCGTCGGATCGTTGGCGTTGCTGAATCTTGTGTGGTCAAGAAGCTCTCAAGACGCCAACACTACCACCTGGAGCCTCGCAAAGCTTCTGCAGACGCAGCCTCTTTACTTCCGATGGGAGTTCTCCACATCAATGGTACAGGCTGCACGTCGCGACGACTTGAGTATGCTCCATTGGCTCCTGGCCCACTTCCCAAAGTGCCCAATAAACCAAGATGTGATCGAGGAAGCTGCTCGAGGGGGACACCTCGGTATACTGCAGCTTTTGGGCTCTGATCGATCTCGCGGGGCTATTCCTTGGAGTGAATCCAGCGTGATGGAGGCTGCCAGGGGGCACCATTGGGGCCTAGCTCACTGGCTGTACGACCGTGCCCACCTTACACTTGAAAAGAATCAGGCTAACACCCAACTCGTTCAAATCGCCGTCAACCAGAACAACTTCGACCAACTCAAATGGGCCATCTCAAAGGGGTTTGGAGTGGGGAACCTACGTTTATCAGTGTACTGCTCAAGATTGGCGAGACCGTGTCGAGATTCTGCGCTTTATTATCCAGCGAGACCATGATAAAGAGGAGAACAACGCGTGGATAGCATTGTACCAAGCAGCAGAGCAAGGAGATCTGCTCTTTATCCAGTGGGTTGTGTCTCACTACGCGAAGAGAACCCAGGACTTAGAGTGCGTCCTCCGTGTTTGTATGAATTTGGCGAGTAGGAGTGGCTATCTCTATGTGGTGCAATGGTTGATCACGTACACGGACGCTCTCGATCTGTCTGAGACCATGTTTGAGGCATCTAAATGCGGGAGATTGGAGATAGTGCAGTGGCTGTATGAAAACTATTCGAGCGATCTGAGTGTCGACCTCTTCCAGGAGCGGGAGCGGAGCTCTCTAGGCGATGAACCGACTCCGTGCACTGCCATGGACAGCCGCAAATGGCCACTTGAATGTGCTGATGTACCTGCGAGACGCTGCCAATGCATCACACAAGTGACGCACAGGAGCGAAAGGCAAGAGAACGCGCCGTGGACGGCGCCCAGAAGTGCGATGCACCTCTGTGGCTATGGATCTTGCCGCAGCTAATGGGCACTTGAGTGTCGTGAAATGGCTACACACCTATCGAACTGAAGGATGCACAGTACTGGCAATGAACTATGCCGCTTCAAACGGGCATCTAGAGGTGGTGCAGTGGCTCTACACGAATCGCAAGGAGGGCAGAACGGATGAAGCTATCGATGGTGCAGCCGCCTCGTCAATTGCAGTCGTGGATTCACCCAACTTCACAACAGCTAGTATGCTGCGCGAGCGACAGCTTGCGGTTGTGCAGTGGTTGAGTACCCATACTGCAGCAAAATGCTCGTCGATTGCCATGGATGGAGCCGCAGCCAAGGGCGACTTGGACATGTTACAATGGCTACACTCGCATACAACGAGCGGATGCACACACAGTGCAATGGATGTAGCCGCCAGCGTCGGCCACTTGGATGTTGTCAAGTGGCTCCATACGAATCGCTGGGAAGGGTGCACTACAAATGCCATGGACGACGCTGCTGTTAATGGCCATTTCGCTGTGCTTACGTGGCTCTATGCGAATCGTTCGGAGGGGTGCACGGCTACAGCGATGGATAAAGCTGCAGCGAATGGACGCTTGCGCGTGGTCAAGTGGCTAGTACGCCATTGTGCTGGCGTTTGTGTGGACTCTGCGTTGTCCCAAGCCATTTTATTCGGTCATTTAATTCCAGTCGGCCATTCACCTACGATCAGCTGATAAACCTGAAACAAGCTGTAAATCGTAGATTTCCGGCAAGATCAAGCTTGGCTTGACATTAGTTGCTAATCTTTGGCAGCAAAGGGTAAGCGAGCACCTAAGATATGGATCATCCTATCCCACGTAGACTTTAGAATACATTGTCAATAGCTTAACGAGTTAAGAAGGTCTTCTAAGTTAAACGCTCGCAGGAAGCTGCCACATTGCAACATCATACGCATTCCGCTTACGTATATTCAACTTGTAGCATGAACTTGAGTTTTGAATATCCATCAGCTTCTGTGTGCCAGAACCAAGTTCACGCTTTTTGTTATGACAGCCAGCCCATGTAACTACAGCGGTGTAGCTGATGCACGAAGATTCACATCGCACCAGTTCCGAATTGCCTCGAACGACTTCTCCTCATGGGTGGCACTTGTCAAGCTCCGCACTTCCTCGTCGCTGTAGCCATTTCGGTTTTGAGCATGTTGGAAGAGCGCGATCTCGAAGTGCCCGTGCGATATCGCTTCAATCATAGCCTCTACGACGTGGAGTCTCTCCGTATCATTCCCAACGAGCCAGCGAACAACCTTCAAATGCCCTTCCGTGGCCGCGCATACTATGGCCCGAGAAGAAAAGTGCTTCTGCAGATTCACACTAAGCCATTTCACTACGTCCAGGTAGCCATTTCTGGCCGCACCTTCAATTGCAGCAGTCGAACACCCCTCCGAACGATTTTCGTGTAGCCATTTCACAACTTCCAAGTGGGCATGAGTAGCTAGCTGCCTTGTCCATAGCTCTCGTTGTGCATCCCGCATGTGTATTGAAGTGCAACCACTTCACCGTCGCAAGTTTCCCTTTTGACGCAGCGGCATCCATCGCCGGAGTTGTTACTTCAACCAAGCGGTTCGAGTGAAACCACTGTACCATCGCAAGCATCTTTTGGTCTAAGATCCTGGCTGCGTTCGTGGGCGCAACGTCAACTCCAGGAAGGTACTTCTGCTTTAAGCGTTTTCCAGCCAATTTGTCCACAATGGCAGGGTCGCACCCTTCCCATCGATTCCAATGCAGCCACTGCACAACTTCCAATGTCCATTGAGTGCCGCACCCTCCATCGCTTTTGTGGTGCAACCCTCAAGTCGATTATTATGAAGCCACCGCACAACTTCCAGGTGACCATTAGCAGCTGCACCATCCATAGCTGCTGTCGTACACTTTAACTGTTGATAATATGACCCCGTGCCTTCCTTCGCTTTTTTGCGTGCCATGGCATCAGCTTCATAGAGATATTGAACGATCCCGAGATGTCCATGGCACACCGCCAGGTCGATTGCAGTTTTCGGACGTAAGTCAAGGTCATCCCCAGGATGTCGGAAGCAGTCTAGGTCATCCTCATGAAAGAGATCGACATTTCGAAGACGAGAGTAGCGATCGAAAAGCCACCGAACGACTTCGATGTGCCCGTTTCCAGCCGCAGCAAACATCACAAGGGACGGATCGCACTCCTCTGATGCGAAAGAAAGAAACCACTTTACAACCGACAGATGATTCTGGTGTGCAGCGCACGTCGCCCCACCCGGAAAAACGTCTTCCAGATAATTTGAGTCAATAATGCCGTCAGCTATAATGCGCCGTACAAAATCAAGGTCTCCGTATGCTGCCGCTTGCACCAGCGAGTACGTGACGATTCCCTCGGTCTTTCCCTGGGCTTAAAGTGCGGCGATTCTCGTCAGCAAAAAGAAGAACATCCGAACTACGACAGTAGCGCTCGAATAACCACTGAACTAAATCAAGACTTCCGGTTTCAGCAGCAGCAAACATGACATCAGATGGATTACAGTCACCCGAGTCAAACGAAAGCAGCCATTTCACCACCGAGAGGTGATTGTATCGAGCCGCACATTCCACCGCAAGCTCAAGTGGATCATCCTCGTCTAATAATAATAAAAATAATGTTGAGGTGTATTGAGTTACTGGCTCACGCCCAACGTCTAATACCCCTTCCGCCTCGAATTGAAGAGGGCTGGGAAACGCTACTTAAATGCAAAAGGTATATATCCAGAGGGAGGACTGTCACCGTGGTTCGCCCTCTCTTGCTGACCGTCAGTGAGTAAAGTCCCCGCTAAGGTGGCTCAGTACTCCTGGGTAGCGCCAATCTATCATCTCATCTGTTGTCGGTTCATCTTCCTGGCTGCGTCTTGAGTCCATTGCCAGGTTCGCTATACAGTCTGCCATCTTATTATGTCGCCTCAAGTGGTGGGTCCACGATACTATTCTGGCCATGTCCGCCAGCGGTCGAGCGCGGTCATACCAGCCTTGGAGCTTGCGAGACTTTGGCCTTCGTCGTTCTTTCATCATGCGCAGGATCAGCTGGCTGTCGCCAACAATATGAACTGTGGGTAGCTTCCGTTTGGCTACAAAGAGCAGAAGACTGTAAAGTCCCCGGAACTCCGCAACGTTGTTGGTGCATCTGGTCCCTGCGAGTGATGTACTGCATATCCAGATAATCTTTGGTGCACCTACTCCAAATTCGACCAGGACGCTGCCACTCCCCCCGGGACCTGGGTTACCCCGTGAACCTCCGTCGAAGTATCCGACATACTTCACCGTCGATTCGGGTTGGGTGAGAGGGCTCTCAATCGCGACTCCACTTTCATAGCGCAGCATTTTCCGGATTTCCATGGCCGCTACCCACTCTCCGTATTTTTCCCCGGTAAGAGGAAACGAGAATGCAATGTTGTCGAATCCTTCCTGCAGTTGCCGTCCTAAGAGAGCCCGCCGTTCATCTACCGTGGGTATTCTCGACTCAGAACTGTGTATTAAGTCCAGTCGTACTCTCCATATAAAGCTGAGAACCTGCATCACTGCGTATTTCCAATATTTATTGACCACCTCCGCGATGGTATCCGTCGTCATGTCTTGATCTTTTTTGTTGTTACTGTCTAACCAGGCCGTCCTGAAAGCAATGCACCTCGACGGCGGGTAGTTCAAACTGAAAGAGAAAATTTCCTCTGGCCCATGCGTCGCAGGTTCCTCGTGGAGGTTCGTGAACAGCTTTAGCATCCAGCTCCATGCTTGTTGAGCGAAGTAGCAATCCCAGAAAACATGTCCCAACGATATATCAAGGTGTTCGCATTGGTCATGGGGGGAGCGCTGATACGTGGAAATCCCAACGATTCTAGCCAAACTGCCCCATGACACCCGTTTCAATGCTGAGCTAACTTTTGGGCAGTCCTTGGTCCATGCTGCTTCGGCTTGAAACACTCTCTTCTCCCCTTTGTTGGTTCGCTTCGCCGTAATAGTCGTCTGGTATCGAGCTCTCGTGTGAGACCAACGACGCTGGCCCACCCAAATTGCTGCCATTCGCGTCGCCCACACGTGGGGTGCGGTCCATACAGAGGTTCTTGGGACCGCAAGAAACGTTGCGATTTCTTCGTCAAGTAGCGGTGGGGATGAGTGCTTGAACACAACAGGGTCCCTGGAGCCCCATGTGTGCGTGACGACTAAGCCAGGCAGTGCTTCTATTTGAAATACATGGTGGGGGTCATCGAGTTGGTGTGCCACCACAATCTGGGAGTTACAATTCTGATGAAGCTGCAATTGTGGGAAAATCACAAGCACATCCAGTGCTAGTTCACGAAATTGGTGAGCCAGCTGCGAGGTCATGGGGTATTTGTGAAGTACACTTTTGACTCTAACCACTCCCGGTCTAATCCACTGCCAGTCGAGAACCTCCGCCAAAGTGGTCGCGCTGTTTGTGAGAAGGCCAAACTTCGTCCTCAATGAAGCAAGGTGACCGTGATCGCTGAAGACCGGTAAATCAAAGACGGGGAGATGTTTTACACCCTCAACTGCAAAAGCACCGAATCGTTTTTCCTGAAGTTGGGCCAAGCGCCTTGATTCAACCAACAAACTCCTTAAATCACAGAGCAGTCCGCCTTCACACCATCTTGCCGTGACTTTGTGAACAGCTCGGCATTGAGAGCGTATGTGTAGTGATATCTTCTGTATAGTGGGGGGTGATCGAACGGGAGACCCAAAGGAAGCCTGTGGCTCGAATTGAATCTCGGATGGTAACGGGAGCCGCCAGCTTCCAGCTCGGAGAGACATGGGTACGGCGATCAATTCCATATAGTATGTCACCGATAATTCGAACAATACGTGAAGTTGAAGTAGACCACTCTCCCACAACATGGGCGCTTAGCGCATGTAGCTCGTTTTGTAAGTTCGGCATTGCTAACCCCCCCTCGTTTTCGTGGTAGTTCTAGGGCTTCGCAGCTTGCCCATCCACAAATTTTGGTTGTTGGTCGTGCAAAGGAGCTATTCCAGATGAAATTTTGCATCCGCATCTCTGCTTCCCTGGCGATGCGCGATGTCGGCCATGCATGCTGGGCTACATACAGCAGTTTGGGCATGATTATTGCGTTGGCGATGTCGACTCGCTGCATAGCGGAGTTTGTCTTGTCAATCGCCAACGCAAGACGTGGAGATAGAGCCGAGAAAGCTCTTTTCCAGGCTTCAGCAGTGGTATCCAGAGTTCCAGCCCAGTGACCAAAATACCTGCACGCAGGTTGGGCGGAGATTGGTCCTGAAATGATATCGGTAGTGTTAGAATTTTGGTTGGCATTGCTCAGCGGAATCGCAACGGACTTCGCAACATTGACTCTTAGCCCGGAGACGTCCGAAAACCGCTTGACAGCTGCGATGATTCTGTCTTGCATTGCTTTCTCACGAATGTAAATAGCTGTATCATCCGCGTAACCAGCTACGTGAAGTCTAAAGGAGCCCTGTAATCCCACTAAATCCAGACCACACTCTTCTGCTGTGAACTCCAGCTCATCGTACAGCAGATCGACCGCAAGAGTAAAAAGGAGCGGGGCTAGAGGGCACCCTTGCCTAATTCCTTGCGTGACGGAGATCGGCTCAGACGGATAACCATTGGCGAGGAAGATTGCGGAAGTGTCGGCGTGAGTAGCGTCCACCAGCTGAATGAATTTAGGCGGGAAGCCTTTGGCCTTGAGTACCGCCAGTAGAAACCGACGGTCTAACGTGTCGTAGGCCTTTGCAAAATCCAGTAAAAGTGCCTGCGCGTTGGCATACTTCGCGATGGAGTTACACACCTTCTTGGCCGCCACAAAAAGTTCGATTGCAGTGTGAATTCTGCGTCCAGGTACAAAACCAAATTGAGTGTTGTGAACCAGAGAACCTATTCGAGTCCGTAGCCGCTTCGTAAAAATTTTAGAGAGCACTTTGTAGTCTGAGTTGAGAAGCACAATGGGTCGATAGTTGAGGGGATCCGTTGGGTCACCTCTCTTCTTGATGCTAAAGATGTTTCCTTGCTGGAAGCTCTTGGGAAAAATACCAGCATCCATCCACTTGTTGAAAAGAGTAGTCAAAATGGGGCGGAGTTGCTCCGAGTGGTCCTTGTACCAATCATTCCCAAGCTTATCTGGCCCTGCTGCTTTTCCACACTTACACTTCTTTATTGCCGCCTCCACCTCGTCTTCTGTGATGATGGCGTCCATTTCGGAAAGATCGAACTTCTCCCAACGCGGCTTCATCCTCGACACGTAGCCATCTATGTCCTCACAACTGATGTCCTCTTTTGTCATAATGGGGAACCATGCGTCCGCAAGAATGTTGGCTTTGTCGTTGGGGTTTCGCGTGGGATTTCCGCTCGCAGGCTTCAGCTGGTGAATAATATTGTCTTCAAACCGAGTACAGATCCTACGAAAGAAAAACTTCGACGATGAAAGATCACTCCATGTATGATTCCTCGTTAACCTTTTCCGTCGAAGGTTTCGGCGCTGAGTTTGAATTTCCTTCAGCTGGTTGAGAAGTTCATTGCGTTTGAGGAAAAGCGTGGATTGTTGGTCGGCCTCACAATTGCGTAACTTCCTCATCACTCGTCGGATGCACTGTCTGAAGCCTTTCGCCACTTTGCGTCTGCATTGTCGTTTGAGATGCGTGAGCTCTTTGCATAATTCTCCTTTGAATTGATCCCACTTTGCTGCAAGAGCGGAAGCGTCTCCGGCATCTTCATAGCATAGCTCCTTGCTGAAAGCTGTCAATCTTGTAGCAATGGCTGCGGCCGTGGCGAAAACCGGCATCGGGTAAATCGGCGACTGGCGCTTTATTCGTATCGGATTTTTCGGTGATTGAAGATGCATCGTGACTCCGTAGTGGTCTGATTCGAGGGGACACTTACCCACTGCTGCATTTCGGCAGAGATGTACCAGCGACCAATTCGACTAGAACCTTTCTGCCTGTGAGCCAAGTTGTAGAAATACGTGTGGAACTCGCTGGCGAAGGCGTTTCTAGTGATCGTATTGATATGACGAGGTTAAAATTGCTCCACCGCATCGACAACACTGCTTTGTTCAATCCAAGTTTGTAGTTGCGCACGTCCAGCATCTCCCTTCTGCGATGATGTGCGTCTGTCGAGGGTGCGGTCAATCACGCAATTGAAGTCGCCTCCAGCGATCACCTTAGCCCCTTCCGGCACGGGGACATCTTTCAGCTGAATAAAAATTGTTTTCTGGCACTTGGGTCTGCCGGCGCGTACAGATTCATCACCAACAGCTCCTCTCCTTGCAGTTTACACTGGATAAATTGACGGTATGCAGTCCATAACTCCTCTTTCCACGGCCTCGCGTCTCGAACTGCTCCGTACGGGTTAACTAGGATACCAACCCCCATGCCTTGCACGCTCGGAAGCACTTCCTGCATGGGCTGGAGACCAAAATGAGGCTACGCTTTTGGCTAACCCCTTGAAACCCCAAACAGCTTTATACTGACGCTCTGCAAATGCCGACTCCGATACATCCAGGTGTGTTTCTTGCATGAGGACTATGTCGTTGACACCATTCCGGTGTTGTTCTCGCAGGCCTTGAAAAAGCTGGGGTAGCTGGTTAATATAAGATGCAAGACCCCCAACATTGTAGGTGACCAGTCCATATGGAAAATCATCCGCGGCAAGTCGACGTGAAGGTGCTTGTCGCGGCGGTAAATCAAAAGTAAGACGTGTCCTTCGGTTGACTCGAGAGCGCTGAAAGAGATGCTGCACCTGGCGTGCGCGATCTTGTTCAGGGACTCTAGAGTAAAAATCTCTGATCGAAGCCTGGACAGGACTTCGTCGAGATCTCGATTCCCCTTCACCCACTAGAGATTCGGCGAAGCTGCCGATAAGTCCACATTGGCATTACCGGTGCCCGCAGCCCCTTCGGAGCCTTTCGCTTCATTGTTCTGTGCATTCACACAAGCGAGACTCTTATGGGCTTTTCGAACCGCGTGATTTGCCGACAGAGTAATTGATCTTATGTCCGTGTTGCCCCTCGGTGGCCGAGTCAATCCGTATGAATGCAGGATGTCGTCATGTCGGCCTGCCATCAAGTCGTATGCTTTTGGATCGTTCAGCCCTTCAGATGCGCTGTCGGGGTATGCCACCGCTTGGAAATGCTTGCTGTCTCCTTCCCTCTTGAGTACTATGACAACTGGTTGTACTTCTGCTCTACGCAAGTCTTTCAGCATTTGTACAGGATTTCCAGCGTTGAGATTTTGAAAGTACGGGAACTCGGCACTGTTGCCGTCCTCATCAGGCTTCGGCTTGTAGGAGTACATGCCCAGATATGCTCTTCCAGTTTCGTGCACATCAATGACGTAAATCGGTTCTCGGAGAAAAGAGCTGCCCCTTTGAGTACCGTGTGGCTTACCCAGCAGTTTCGAGGCACAGGAACGTCGACATTACGCTTACGCTCCGCGTCCCAGTAGAGCGCGAGGTTTTCCGTAGTAGGTTCCTTAGCAGTTTAGTGTGGTCCCAAGTATGTGGATCCGGGTTCTGTCCTTACGTCAATTGCCCGGGTATCCACCAGGTATTGAAGCTTTGCAAGGAGAACGTTCAATATCTTCTTCTTCATCAGGGTGGCTTCCACGAGTTGTTTGGAGGTCAGTTGGAGGAAGTCCTCGTGTATGTTGTGCATGGCAGCAAAAAGCGCTGACCGGCCGCATTGGCCATTTGCCTCTACGTCGGTGATAGACCCTCCCAAAGCCTCCAGCCACAGCTGTAGAGGATAGTGCATTTCAGTTGGCTTCACTCCGGTGATACTGACATCGTCATCGTTGTTCGTTACATGCAATGTGTCTTGCGTTGCCGTAGTTGGTTGATGTTGAGCAGCCTCTGTTTCCGATGTCACTATCTCAGCCATGTCAATATCGCTAAAATCGGCTTCGATACTGGACTCCGCAGCTGGTAGCACTTCAGCCCAGGATATAGGCAGCACTTCCTTCTTGGGCGAGACGAGGACTGGCTCCGCATTAGCGCTTGCTGAGCTCATTTTGACATCTTCAACTTGTGATAGTCCGATCATCGGTCCGGTGGAGGTTGGTCGGGCTTCAACCCGTAGCGTATCGTAGAGAGAAAGTTGCTTAGTAGCTTTCTTGGCTGGCTTCGATCTAGCTGCGGGCAAAGCCACTGAGCAGCTGTTCGAATTGGATCCTTGTCGTAAAATGTTTACCTGCGTCGCGCTGAGCGTTGCTGGGTTGATGAGGCTTTACGAACGGCGTCCCTATCAGTCGTTGCGTCTGTACACCCGATTTCCGAGCCCTCGCTGTGAGTCTCAACTTCCTCACTGACTGCAGTGTTGGCCCGTGCTCTCTTCAGTGGCGAAAGCTTTGAGGGCGACACTGCTGGGGCTTCCTCTCCAGTCGAACCAGTCTGAGGCGAGGCAGGTGGGGGCGCGACTGATCCAGGGTCTGAGAGTGACACGTCGTTTTCTGTAGGTGGAGCAGCCCTCTTCTCTTCCTGGTAAATGCTGTCTAATTCCATATCGATGTCGTTCGCACAGTCTGCATGCTCCTCTTCCGCCCTAGGCTTCAATTTGGCTGAGCTATGGCCCCTCTTGGACACACAAGACGGCGAGGCACTCGTTCCTGATGATTCTGCAGCAGTTCCTGGGGGGGGAGGTCTCGTTCATCCGGTCAAAATATTGCAGAAGCTGGTCAAGGCTCCGGATATTTTCCAATGATTCTGCGTCATCCTGTGCTACGGGAAAAACATGAGACCAGGATGGGATCTTCAGCGTACGTTTCGCCGCGGCTTGGGCGCGATCGGCTTCTGCGGTTTTGCAGTGAGCGTGGGAGTGCCACCTGTCTCGGCATTTGGTGGTAGATGTAGATGCACATCCGAGTGGTGGATTAGTAGTTCCGCATGGGGCAGTTGGATACGGGAGTACCGCGTTAGTACGTCGGGGCACTTCTGGCTTTTGACGATCACTTCCCATCTCTCTCTTCCTGGCTGCTGCTCGCACAGCGTTGGGTGGTTCAAGACGGCTATGTGGAGCTGCAGTTCTTTCGTGAGCAGTGCGTGCATCTCAGTTGGGCTTATCTTCCCTCGCAACAGGAGAATGGAGACTCTGTAAGTATCCATGCGCAGCACCGCGTCCGGAAATTCTTGACGTAACGCCCTGTAGTCGATCAGTTGCATTCCACGCCGGTCAAAGGGGCAAAAGGACCCCGCCCATTGTTTGGCAATCCGGGCGCTGCGGAAAAACATCGTGAGCAATCGCTGCTCTGAGTCGAGCTGCAATCGCACCAGGTCCGTTTTGAGCCTTTGTACTTGGTTCTGCTGCTCAGGAAGGCCTGCCTCCCCCGCATCCACCAGTTGTAGTAGCGTGTTTTGGCTCAGGCCGTCTCGAACAAAGTGGGATGGTAGTAGATGCGCATGCAGTGGGTACTCTTGACGCTGTATCAGCTCGGTTATCAATGCCACCTTGTCCGTGTCGAATACTTGAGCCAGAAAAGGCGGCGTAGACTTGATTTCCATTTCGCCGGAGAGAATCAGATTCAAGACCTCCTGTTCCTCGCTTGTCATCGCCCGTGGTTTCATCAACGGAGCCGCTGGTCGGGCAGCAATTTGAAGTAGCTTGTTCATATTAGCGCTCCCGCCAGGCGGAGGGGTGCTAAAGGCGGGCATCTTGGATTCTAGGACATCCTTGTAACTTCTTGGTTGCGCGTAGCTTTTGACAGGCATGTACGCCTGCTGCTCCGGTTTGTTCACGAAAATGAAGACTTGGACACGTTGCTCCAGCTCCTTTTTTGATATTTTATCCTGTATGAGCCAGCTATACACCGTTCGAGCGAGGCGGAGCTTGTCATCGCGGATGGTGTAGTCCCATCGGTCTGCAAAACGGCCAGAGCGCTCCAATGTCTTAGCAGGGGGGCTGTCAGTCCAATTCGCCTGTTGATTGCATTGATACGGCTTTCGAATTCTTCAAGCCGACGTTGCTGCGCAAGATCATGAATACGAACCACCATCTGGAAAATGTACTCTGGTGGTGCTTCCGATCGCAGTAGTTCTTGTAGCTTGTAGAAGGAGGCACGGCCATCGCCGTTTTCACCTTGAGCCTCGTTCCTTTGGGTGGGAAACTAGGCTTGGCGGCCCTCTGGTGCTGTTTAGCGTCTTTTGAGCTTGGACCCTTTCCATTGTTGCCAACTCGGGATCTTGGACTCACACCTTCGTTTCGCGCCTTCTGTCGAGCGCTGCCCTTGCGTCCTGGTGTCTTGGTGGTCCACCCGGCTTCCGATTTATCCGCTGGGGAGGCCTCTGCCACTCCGGGAGCCACTCCGCCTCCTTCCAGCGGGGCCACAGGAGCCGTCACTGCCTTCTCCATCTTGGGACTTCCAGTTCTCGAGGAGGAAGTTACGGGGCGTTCACCTGGGTGTATTGACACGTCCGGTGGTCGGTCTTGGTGGTCCATAGTAGGTTGAGCTTGTAGCTTGACTGATTCCAGGGTTTAGTGACCCTGGCCACGTGCCTCGGGAGAATATTTTTATCTGTTGCTAATTTACTGGTTCATCTGTTGCGGGCACAGCGGTCTGCTACGGATTTATTCTGCGATAGTCATTCCTTAACTTTGCAAGCAGCTTGAGTTATTGCTGCATGCAGATGATAGCTTGCCGTTCCCCTTAGAGGCCAACGAGGACTGTGACTTCTGGCGCAGGCGTGCTACGACATCAGCAGTACAGGTATGGCAAGTCAACGTCGCCACGGGTGCGCTCTTGACGTCCAAGCCTATCGCGAAGAGTGTGTGACCTATTTTAAAGCGCATGAGGTGCTACTGGACTAATTGGTGCCAGGGATGAGTTACAGCTTCTTCAGTGTTTCCAAGGATTTAACAGCAGACCACGCGCTTACGGGTCGATCCACGAGGTGAAGGATCACTGCGGTGAGCGTCACGTTGTCCTCCTAGTCATTGTGTGAGTCATAACGATCAGAGCGGTCATAACGACCCCCATAGCCATCATCACAGGAAGAACGGCCTTGGTCGTAAGAGCGGTAGCCCTGAGGGTCGAATTTGTCATAGCCATAGCCCCAATTGTAGTAATGAGAGCCGTTGTGTCCGTGGTAGCCCCGATCGCGCGCGTACTTAAGTATGCGTGAAGTCATCGGACGGAGGTGTCGACTCACGTCCGCTGGGTAGTACGATGTAGTGCACGTGGCCACTGAGAGTGACATTAACGGAACACGAGCATCCGTCGGCCACGCCGACAACAGCTTCGGAGCTGCGAGTGGCTACAGTACCGTAGATGTCACCGCTGCCCTTCGTCTAAGTTACGGGGTTGCACTATGTAGTTCACTCCAGTCTGCGGGACTTTAGGATCTGCTCTCGTCATCCACTGTCGCTCTCGATCTCCATACTCTCTTTATCCGCATAGATTTTTGTTTGAGCTAAAACTCATATTACAGCGCCAAACGGTTAAGTATGCTTGCTACTAGACTGCAGGCAGCATCCAGGAGACCGGCTCCATGATCACTAGGTTCGATGAGGAAGCGAAGTACGACTTGTACTACCGAGTACTTCGGCGTGTTTGGAGCGTGGGCACAACAGACTGGAGACCACGCAACTATTATTTATCTTAGTCACATGCACAGGTAAGCAAGCTCATCTCGCGTTCATGTGTACAGGTGAACGTGGCACAACCATCTAAATCAAGATCCAGCGCAATCCAAACTTGGCCCAGTCCGAGGCGGATCACAAGTCCGCGCCCGAAGAGGGGTTGCCTGCACCAGAGCAACAGTAATTCGAGTAAGAAGCAGTGCATGTAGAGCGAGGCGCAATAGATCCGATGCCTGAAGACGTTGAGGTGATGCGGGACTGTACAGGAGCCGACGCCAGACGCGGAAAATGTGCAGCGTAGCATCTTTTGGAGCTGGAGGACGGTGTTATGACCTTCAAGTAATAAATCTACTGCTATGACCATCCTACTTTCACATAGCCTTCGCGAAATTCATGCGAGCCCTTTAAAAGAATCCTATCAAGCATCGACCGCCTTCGGATAAATAGCAGGGGTGCTCTTACTCGATGCATAAGCTCAACAAGTACTCACATAGGCAACAGATATACCGAGTCAACTCGACATGTAATCTGTTGCAGGATTTCTGTACCGAAAACCTGTTGCTTTCGTCCCCTACACCACGCAACAGATAAACCGACTCGGGCAACAGATTTTCCGCTGATTTGCCCGCAACAGATGAACCAGTAAATTAGCAACAGATAATAATTACTCCCCACGGGCCTCTCCACACGTAGAGTCTTGCTTGCTGAGATCTTTACCGAGCGCGGCCGGAGGGTCGCTTGTTCTCGCCGGAGATCTTTTGAGAGTTGGATCACCCTCGTCTAGATCCAGTGGGAAGCAAGTCACAATCCACCGCACAAAGTCGAGATCTCCGTGCACCGCCGCCTGCACCAATGCGTACGCGCCAATATCTTCACTTACATCTTCATTGTTGGTGAGCACGTACCGCAGAATTTCTAACTGCGTTCTCCAATTTTCTTTCGGGGAGTCGACAATCTGCCAAATCTTTTCTGTAACCGTGAGGTTTACATCGAATCCATTCGCTAGGACCCACTTGACCTGCTTTAGGTTGTTCTGCTCCACAGCACTTTGCAGCAGGACCTCATTCCATTCTTTGAAGCCGTCAGTAATGTTAACGCGACTGAAAAGCCACCGCACAAGCTCCCAGTGCCCATTTTCCGCTGCAGCGTCTAGGGCCATTTTGCTCCACTTTTTAATCTTGTGCGTTGAAAGAGCTGCCAAGTACTGCAAAAGGGTGAGCTGGCCCGCTCGAGCAGCTTCGACCACGACTTCCTTCGTTATCAAACAGTCGGAAGAATGGCTAATAACCACTGAACCATATCGAGATCTCCAAGGGATGCAGTTTGGGCTAGCGCTTTAGAAAACGACCAACGGCTGTAGTGAGCGTCCGCCAGGAGAAGCTTTGCGACTGTCCAGTGATTGTTCTTTTGATCCCGAAGGCTTCGCATCCACACTAAATTCAGCAATGACAGCGATGCGGCAGGACTCGATCAGGCAGTCTGAAATGAGGGAGGCGATATCATCCGACGCGCTGGACGGGACCTTTTCGCCCACGATAGCAGTGATCAGCGTGAGCTGCGTCATGGCAGCTTGGGAATGAAGTTGTCTCGGGCTGAAGTTTTCAGACAATGAGATTTTCTTAACGTTAGATAAGAAACATCAATCACTTGGTTTTATTACGGTGCAAAAGATATATTATATCTACTTGCACTAGTAAAAATTTTAAAAAATTATCACACCTATAATTATTCATTATGCCCACCCCGCTCATCTCACAGTTCCATATTTCCCTCCGCCTTCCATCCGATGCTCATTCCGGATTCTTCCTTCTCGCTGGCGAATGGCGACTGCAGAGCTCACGATCGTCGATGCACGCCCAGCTCGATGGCGCCTTCCCCGACGTCGCCTCGACCGTCACATCAGACTTGCTCATATCGGATATGCCGCTTTCCCGCGCGTGCAAGTTTGGGTCCGTCGCCCTCCTGGATGTGATATGACAACGCAGTCTTCGGCCGACAAGTTTCTGGGGTGTGGCGAAACTCCTGCACTGCGAGAACGAGTTCGACTATAAAGACTGGGAGTTCTTCAAGACGTTGGCCGAGGCGGTGCGTCAAGCGGCCCCAAAGCTGGTCAAATGGGTCTTGACCTATTTTTCGGGTCGGGTCAGTCCACGGATCATGGAGGCCGCTGCTCGCGGCCGGACACTTGAACTTGTTGAAGATGTTCGAGCGAGACAGCAAGATCCGATGGCACCAGTCTGTGCTCAACGAAGCTGCGCGGGGGCGTCACTGGACTTTGGTGCACTGGTTTCGCCAAAATTCGGCAAGCTCGATGAAAGAAAGAGCCCAAAATCGAGCACTGGCGGCCATCGCATTCGAGCAAAGCAACCTGGCAGAGCTCAAATGGGCAATTGCCAATGGGTTCGGCGTGCGCGATTTGGGCTTTTGGAACGGGGTTGAGGCAGATTGGGCACTTCACACGAAAGTGCTTCGGTACGTAGTGGAGAAGGGAGTTGGTGACGTTCAAAGGATCGTCGGGCGTGCAGTCGAGCACGCGGCACAATTTGGGGATCTCGAAATGGTCCAGTGGCTGGTGTTGCACCCAAATACGGTGGCTGGAAATGTGCTGATGGGGGACGAGCTCAGCTCCGTCGCGAGTATCGCAGCTGGAGAAGGTCACGTCGCGGTGGTACAGTGGCTGATGGCGCATATGGAAGAGGTGGTGGATTTAGGACGATGCAACTTGTCGGTAGTGATGTTCGAAGCGGCGAGAAATGGGCGACTGGAGGTGGTTCGGTGGTTGTATGAGGAATTCTCCCACCGCCCCAATGTTCACCTCTTTCGTGAAACGTACCGAGGTTTCAATGATGACCCCGTTCCAGTTACTGCTATGGACGCCGCTGCTACTAATGGGCACGTCGAAGTGCTGGAGCTATTGAACAAAAGCAAGACTTCGCCACGCAAGAAGAAAGGCAAGAAGAAACGCGGAAAAGCTGGGAGTCAACGCGGTCAAATCCCTCGTTGCACTGCTGCGGCCACGGATGCTGCTGCTGCGAACGGGCATCTGGATGCTGTGAAGTGGCTACACGCGCACCGAACTGAGGGCTGTACCTCAGCAGCGATGGATCGCGCGGCAGCGAACGGACATCTAGAGGTGGTCAAGTGGCTGCACCACAACCGATACGAAGGCTGCACCACTGCTGCGATCGATGTGGCAGCGAGTAGACGCTACCACGACTGTCGAGCGCACAAACTCACACCAACTTGCTGCGAAGCTCCAGAATCATTTTGCGAGCGACAACTAGCCGTTGTCCAGTGGCTGGCTACGAATCGCTCGGAAGGATGGACTACTGCCGCCATGGATGGCGCCGCGGCGAACGGCAACTTACCACTGCTGCGTTGGCTGCACAAGAATACGGAGGCGACTTGCACGAAGGACGCGATGGATTCAGCCGCACGCTTGGGGCGACTGGATATTGCCAAGTGGCTGCATGAGCACCGCTCGGAGGGCTGCTCGACCTGGGCTGTCGATTGGGCGGCCACTGAAGGACACTTTGGCGTGTTGAAATAGCTATGTGCGAATCGATCGGAGGGGGGAACGGCCCAGGCGGTGGATGGGGCAGCAGGCAATGACCACTTGCGCGTGGTGCAATGGCTGCATGAACGCGGCGCTCCGAATTTTAAGGCGGCTTTAGCAGCGATGATGGACTGCCACTATGAGGTGTTGTTCTTCTTGAATGCACAAAAGGACTCTGATGAAGACGCTGACTGTGGTGGAAGGGAGGACTTTGAAGATGAACAAAAGGACAGCAGCGATGAAGACGAGGATTAGGACGATGGTAAAGAGGGCTGGGATGAGCGAGAGAGGCCAACAGGGATGCCGTATAATATGCTACCTGACTTCAGAACCAGGGCCGTCGCGATATGTTGTTCCCCAAGTTCACAAAAAAAAGTTGTAAGCCCTCCAGCTTCTTCCAATGCTTGTATTTTTGTACGGTACAAACCTCGTCAAGCAACTAAGTATCGATTCAACCGAGTTTACGTTTCGATGAAAAATGCTATCGGAGCCCGGCAAATAATGAAAAAAATCCTCGTATGATTTCCAATTCGCAGTGAGTTGGTCCACGTGTCGTCTTGGACTTCATACAACCCACTTCAAGTTCGTGACATCTGTGTCGCCTCTGTGGAGCTTTCTTCGGGATAGTTCAAACGTAACCACTGCACCACTTCCGAATGACCGTATGCTAGAGCTAAAGCCATAGCATCCGTCGAGCATCCCTCAGAACGCGCTGCATGAAGCCACTTAACTACATCGAGGTGCCCGTTAGCAGCAGCTACATCCATAGCAGTAGTATCACATCTTAAGGCCTGGCAGTATCGCGAGTTCGTCTGTGCTTCGGCAGCATCCGCTTCGTGCAAGTATTGTAGCACCTCAAGTCTTGAGGCTCAAGATGCCCCCCAGAGGCTGCGGCTTTCATGGCGGTATAAGTATATGGTCCAGGAAAGGCATCCGGGTTCGTTTCCTCATCCTGAAAGAGATCGACCCTTGGGTTGCATTTGTAGGTATTGTAAGGTTCTGGTTGTGCTTGTTGTGTTGCGAGTAAAATGGAAACTGAATTGATGTCTTTGTCTGTTTGCTGCTATCCATCTGCCCGAGGGCGCCCTCATGGCGCTCGGTCCTAAACATGAAGTGGTTGGCTGAGGCGTGCCGGAGCAGGAGCTTGCGCAACCGGTGAGTATGCAGACGACGACTTGGGCTCTCTGCATGCGGACTCAACTGATGATGTGGTTGTGTTCTGCTCTTGCACGTGCAGATCATTACACTCCCCCCGACTTGAGCGAGTCCCGGCACCTTAAACGTTGAAGTCGCCGAAGTTGAAGTTGGTAGTACCGTAGACCCTCGATGTAACGAGCAGTACCGTGAAAACTCTGTTCAAGAGGATTCCACTAGGCCCGTGCCACTCGATTGCGTTGGCGAAGATCTTTTAGCAGCGCTTACCAGTGGCTGACGTGTTTGATGTCGCGCTCGCGTTCCCACGTGTTCTCATGGCGAGGGAGCCCGTGCCACTAGACCAAGTACTCAGGTTGGCGGTTGAAGATGCGCTTCTTGATCAGAGCTTCGACAACGTGTAGTGGCTCCCCATCGTCGTCGAAAATCACGGGAGTCGACTTCGGGATCACACAGTCGACGAAGCGATCAGGGTTGTTGTTGTATACCTTGAGCTTGTCGATGTTGAAGCGTGGGCTGATGTGCTTCAAGTTGGCTGGTAGATCCAGCAGCGCGACGTTGCCGTGAAGTTCCAGGATCGGGTACGGACCGATGAAGCGCGGGATGAACTTCCGTGAGCGAAGCTTCGTTTCCGCGGTGGCGTGCGAGATGTTCAGGTCCTGCGTCGACAGCAAGGCTAGATCACCGACCTTGAATGGGTTTGCTGCACGACGCCGGTCGTAGAACTTCTTTTGAGCCTCTTGCGCATCCAACATATTCTTCCGAGCACGTTCGATCACCTCTTGACGATGCTGAACAAATCGAGACGCGTACTCCACACGAGACCTCGCCACCGGCTGATCGCTCTCCACACTACCCAATGGGTTCTTAGGGTGACGACCGGTGTCGACGAAGAAGGGCGACAGCTTCGACGAGCTGGACATCGGTGTTGCGTGCGCATACTCAATCATGGGCAGGTGCTCATTTCAGTCGTTGCCATGGTACGAAACAGAGCATCGCAACGAGTCCTCGAGAGTCCGATTCTGACGCTCAGTTTGGCCATCGGCCTGCGCTCGGTGGGCAGTCGTCATCGCTGTCTTGATCTTCATCAGCTGTACCAGTCCTTTCCAACTTCGTAGGCTGTCGTTTCTCTTCAAATAGATCAACCGCGAATCCTTTCGTACTCTTCCGACGGACGACCGGACTTCCACAGCGGCTTGAAGACTGAATCTTTACTGTATGCCTTCTGAAACGCCCGCTTCGTTTGGTTATCCAGTTGGAGTGAGCTTATCACCGTGCTGTCCTCCATCGATGCTGCGTTCAATCTCATACGCCACTGTGCCGTGCCTACACCATGTGCCCTTGCGGCTGGCTGTTTAACGGCAAGCATCACGGCTTGATCGCGAGTCAGTATGCTTTGGAGCTTCTCCGTAGCCTTGGTACGACGCGATACCGCGTCGCGAATGTTCGTGCATGTCGGCGACGTCAAACACGCCGTACACACTGCCAGCGGCTCGGGTTCGGTTTCACCAGCCTCCGGTTCCTCCCCCGGACTTGAAGAAGCATCAGGGGGCGCGATAACGCGTCGGCGACGACATTCAAAGCGCCTGGACGATGATGCAGCGTGAACTGGAAGGACGCAAAAAAGTCCCGCCAGCGAGCCAGGCGACCAGACAGGCGGGGATGATGTAGAAACCACTTGTACGCCGAGTTGTCCGTGTACACATCAAACGAGACTCCATGGAGGTAATGGCGCCAACGGGTGAGCGCTTGTTTGATCGCAAAGAGTTCCTTCTCGTGAACAGACCAGTTCAGCTCATGCGGACCAAGCTTCTTGCTGAAAAATGTCACGGGGATATCATTGCCGCCATGCAGCTGAGAGAGGACTCCACCAATGCACGCGTGACTAGCATCCGTTGTCACAATGAACGGCTTGTCAAAGTCTGGCAGACGTAGTACCGGTGCGTGCTGGAGCGCAAGCTTGATGGAATTGAAAGCCTGGCACTGACCGTCATCCCATACCCACGCCACATCTTTCTTGACCAAAGAGCTCAGCGGAAGTACCAGTGTCGCAAACTGATGAATGAAGCGACGATAATATCCGGCGAGGCCCAAGAAGCGCTGTAGATCCTTGATGTTGCTGGGCTCTGTCCAATCGGCGATGGCTCGAGTCTTGCGAGCGTTCACGTGCAAGCCATCAGCTGAGATGGTGTGGCTAAGGAAGTCGACCGAAGCTTGACCGAAGTCGCACTTGTCCGGACGAGCGTAAAGCTTGTGAGCCCGAAGGATTTCACAGACTTGCCGTAAGTGCTCGACGTGATCGGCCATCGACCGCGAGAAGATGCAGATGTCGTCCAGATAAACGACCACGAACAGTAGATGGCTCAGCAGCTTGCGCATCAGGCGCGTCCATGTGCCCGGCATGCCGGCCAGGCCCATAGGCGCCACGTTCCAATGATATATCTCATGGTTTGTCCTGAATGCCGTGTACTGTTTGGACGTCGGAGACATACGCATCTGGTGGTATCCACTGGCGAGGTCGAGAATCGAGAAGATCACTGCTCCCACCATCCGATCAAAGAGCTGCTCGATGTGCGGCAGCGGTATCTTGGCAACCTCTGAGGCCGCATTCACCAAGCGATAGTCAATGACCCATCGAATGGGCATGTGCGGATTGTTCGAATGTAGCCACTCCAAGCGTGATGGGAATTTGCCAGTCGCGGGATCCTTTTTGGGCACGCCAAAGATGTTTGATACCCATGGGGAGTCCGACACTTCGATCCAGTTCTTCTTCAGCAGCTCTGCCACAAAGGTGTCCAATGCCTCCTGCTCAACCTTCGAGAGACGGAAGGGGGCGCGGTTGCTGGGCGTCGCACCTGGTTTCAAGACCACTTCGTGCTCGATTGAGCGGCTCGGTGGTAATCCAGGCGGCAACTCTGACGGAAAGACATCTGCGAACTCGTCAAGTACTGCTTGAAGCTGCGACGGCACGGACTTCACCTTGGGCGACGACTTCACCGTGACATTATACAGTTCGGCGTACTCGTCGGCCTTCACCTTTGTCTCAAACTCTGCCGCCGAGAGGACACACAACGACGATGCCTCCGTGTCGTCATCGCCTTCGTTGTCAAAGATGCGTGGCAATGGATGACATTCTAGCGCTGTTATCGAGCTTGGCCCCAAAGGCATACTGAAGTAGCCTGCCTTTACACGAGCGTCAAGCTGCTGCCGCAGATTCGGGGGCAGGGGGTGCTGAAGGAACTCAGGTTCCACTTCCACTGAAGCCACTGACGGTCCCGCTACCTCGAGACTGTCGTTCACCGAACTGAAATCATGCACTTAGCGCTTGTTGGGGAACCGCATCACTCCGGTTTGCCAGTCGATAACCGGGTGAACTGCACCAGCCATGGAAGCCCGAGGATCACGTCTTGATTTGTCGACACTTCCCACTCAATGAGGGAAACTCCGTTGAAGTCTCTGCCAGCAAAGCTGATAGTCTCCAAACATTGTTGCGCCGTACGGGCCGGCGTTGTCGTACCGTAAAAGCGCTCCGCCGTGACCTTGGTGGACTCAACGCAGTTTTGGGCGAGGCCAGGGCGCACAATGTTGCGCTCTGCACCGCTGTCGATCAAGATTCGCACTGCCTGCCCGTTCATCACCCCCTCGAATCGCAACAGTTCACGATTGGGTGACGGCTCGGTGGCGATGGACACCATGTTCAACTGCAAGCTGTCAATGACCTCGACGTGGTCGTCACGGCTGTCTACGTAGTCGTCTTCGTCTTCGTCGGATACGTCGTCTTCGACATTGCGGCGGAACGAGCCCTGGTTAGCGCGGAAGGACCCGCGCCCTTGTGGAGGACGAGATACACCCTGGGGGTTGTTGCGCGCTGGCCTCTTTAGACACGTGGCCAGACGATGCCCGGGTTCCTTGCAGTAGAAGCACAGATTACTGCGCAGACACTCGTCGCGAGAAACTAAGCGCGAGCTTCCAATCTCCATCGGTGTCGGCTCCTCGATGCGATGTAACGAATGTTGAAGGCGTTGGCCACCTTGACCTCCGCGGTTCGCATGGGTTCGACGCGATTCTACAGCGTGCGTTCGGTCGTACATCAGTGCAAATGAAATCGCGTCCGTCGTGTTTCGGAACTGGCGCAGCTTGACCTCTTGCCTGATCTCTACGACCAACCCTTTCTGAAAATGCATGACCTTGTCGATATCGCTCATGTCCTCTACCTTGCAGATGATGTGCCGGAAGGCCGACACGTAATCTTCGAGGCAGGCGAAGTTGTTCTGGCGTAGGCGTAGGAGCTGGTCGCGCAGGTGCTCTTGGCGATCGGGGGTCGTGAACTCACTGGTCAGCAGCTCCTCGAACTGCGAGACCGAGTGCAGGAAGTTCCCGTCGTGGGAGACGTACTCGCGGTACCACGCTGCAGCTGGCCCCTTCAAGTTCGCCATCAAGAGTGACAGGGGGCGCTGCTGCGGTGAGTCGGCGCCGTACTTGATGTTCTTCGACTCAAAGTAGAGTTTGGCACTGAAGAGGTTGTCCGCGACGTCGTCGTCCTTGGTGCCGGAGAACTTCGGCATGGAGATGCCCTCGGCACGGTACTCGCGCGTGCCTTGAGAAGTAGAGTCGGGCGACGGTGGTTGCTGCTGCTGCTGCGAGGCAGACTGCTGCTGCTGTTGCTGTTGTAGTGTCGCCGCCATCTGGCGCTGCAGGTCCGCTGTCTGCGCCATGAACTGCTGTTGCTCGCGCATCATTGCCGCGAGCGAGGCGAACATCTGCTGCACGCTGTCCGCGTGCTGCATCGCTGCTTCATCCATGTTTGCGCCAACGCTAGCCACGTCGTCAATAGATGGCTGGGGCGCGCAAGCTCCTCAGTCAAACAAATCAAAGTTTGAAGTCGCAGGCACTCCCTCGAGCGCTGCTTCCGACAATGTCTGCAAGCCACAACGAAGTCACAGACGCTCGACCGGGAGCTCTGCTTCCGACAAGTACCAACCACTTGCTCCAGTGTCCCGAAGGAAGCAACTGGTGCAATTCCGTCCGGCGCTAGCTCGAGCCCGCCTCGGAGCACAAAGACTCCTACTACTAAACTCGTAACGGCCACCGACGCAGATGTTACACTCGGCTGCGCACTGTTTGCAAGTGACAGCCGAGGCGACAAGCGGAAGGTCGAGGTGGGTGCCGCGTATGGACACGCGGAAGTGATTGGGCTAAATGCACCAATGAGATGTCGACACGAAGTGACGTGTGACAATGTGCGTCGCCACTCCTCCCCCAGAAAGAAAAGGAGCGAGCTCGGCGAAAATGGAGGCCCCGTCGGCGACGAGCGGACAAGGCTGCGGACGAGGTCACGCACGCGGCGCACCCGGAGAAGTTGAACGGCGAGAGGTACAGATACAGCACACCGAAAAACGGATGCGAGGAAGACGGCGTGCGCAACGGCAACGCGGGACGGACGAGGCTGGACGGCGAGCACACCGGCGACGGCTTGGCGCTGGACGATGTTGCGGGCAGTAGTGGGAGGGATGCCGTTGCAGTCAGCAACCAGCACCCAGTCACGCCCTTCTCGGTGTGCATCGAGCACACGCGTGCGGGCCGCAAGCCCATGCTTCGGCTCTTGGGGCATGTTGCCGGCGGAGACAGTCAGTTACTGACCAGTGATTTGAGTTTGCTCTGCACTAAATCCACATTACTCTAAATACTAATTTCAGAAATTATTTTCCGATTTTTGGATGTTACTTAAGTTACTTCACACCGTTTTGCTTTACACTGCTGCCAACTTGGATTGGCAAAGGTGTACTGCACGTGGCAATTCACACAAACCTTGATGCAGGCGGTGGAGAGAGCAGATCTGTGCATGGTGCAGTGGCTGTTGAACACTTTCCCGAATTATTCAATTGCCCATGAAATAGTGACGGAATGTGCAAGTCGCGGGGATTTGGGAACTTTGCAAGTACTGGAGGGCAGACGACGGGGCTCGATCGAGTGGTGTAATGCTAGTATTGCTGCAGCTGCGAAAGGAAATCACTGGGATGTGGTGCAGTGGCTGCACGAAAGGACTAAGAGTCTTGCGGAGATAAAAATGCTGGACGAAGAAGTGGTGAACGCTGCGTTCGTTCAGAATAATTTGGAGCAAGCGAAGTGGGCAATCTCGCGCGGTTATGGGGTGGGGGAGCTGAGCTTCACAGAGTGCTCGGAAGTGGAGTGGGAGATTCGATCTGAGATAATTCGGTTCATATTGGAGGGGAATTACGGCAACACAGTGCGAATCGCCTGCTCCGCACTGAAACAAGCAGATATTGGGGACGTGAACTTTGTCAAGTGGCTGCTGACTCTCTTCGAGATCAAAAATGCAGCAGCGGTGGGTGAAGCAATAACTGCTGCCAGTGCTCGAGGTCACTTTGCAGTGGTGAAGACGCTGCTATTATACGCGCGATCGGTTGAACTGTCCTATGACAGATCTGAGGCCATGTTTGCCGCAGCTAGACATGGAAAGCTGGAGATGGTGCAGTGGTTGTTCACGCGCCATCCTTTAGAACGAGCCTCGGATCTATTTCACGAGCAATCGCGTGGTAAAAGTGCTGACTGTCCGACAACAACTACTGCTATGGATGTTGCGGCTGAGTATGGGCATCTGGAGGTGCTTGCATTCCTGCAGACCGTTGATCTTTTTGCGGGGAAGCGACGGAAAGTTGGGGGTCAGGAAGTTTACTTTCAGCTCGGTCATTTGCAGTGCACAACGAATGCGATGGACACTGCAGCTGCAAATGGTCATTTGACGGTAGTGAAATAGCTACACAAGCATCGCACGGAAGGTTGCACAACAGCCGCCATGGACCTTGCTGCAACTAACGCGCACCTGCTCGTTGTGCAGTGGCTTCATCGAAATCGTGCCGAGGGGTGTACGGTGTCTGCGCTGAGTCAAGCAGCACACAATGGACATCAAGAGATAGTGCAGTTCTTGCACTTGAATCGGTCGGAAGGGTGTACAAGTGCAGCGATGGCCAGCGCAGCTACAGCGCGCTTTCACGTTGGGACCAACTGCCGCCCTGAGCTTTCGCATTGCTGTGCGGGCGTGGGGAATCGGAAGTTCTACGACAAACGGCTCGTTATCCTCCTGTGGCTGCGATCTCGCACATCCGTAGACTGCACACCTGCAGCTATGGATGCCGCCGCTGCAAACGGGAATCTGGAGATGTTACAGTGGCTGCACGATAAGTCAACTGCAGGTTGCACAACACAAGCAGTGGACTCTGCGGCTCGGATCGGGCGGTTGGACATTGTTCAATGGCTGCACAAGAATCGATGGGAGGGCTGCACAACTGAAGCGATGGATGGGTCTGGTCATTTGGGAACCGTGAAATGGCTTTACAGTAATCGGTCCGAGGGGTGCACTCCCTCAGCTATGGACGGAGCCGCAGCGCGAGGGCATTTTTCGGTCGTGAAGTGGCTGTTTTTCGACTGCGCTGGTGTTCGGGCGAAGTCAGCTATCGTCTACGCGATTTTGGGCGGGAATTTCGAGATTGCGCTTTTCCTTCACGCACACTACCCCTGTGACTTTAATATCGAGTGGCTATGGAAGATGAAGGGACTATTAAAGAGCAAGCCGCACGCAAACTCGTCTTGGCGGGATATTGAGGCGTGGATGGAGGAAACATTTTAGGTGATGACCAAAGCAACACGCTTGAACTAAAAACAAATCCTTCTTCTTCACAAGACAAACTTTGTAGCAGCAACAAAACATTCTAGTCGACGGTGATACCAAACGCGGCTCTATTCTGGCTGGTTGCTTGCATGCCCAATTTTATTTCGCTTTTGTAAAGAAGGTGGGTATGGGATCTTGGATCCCTCCGCTCCAGGACGCTTCCGAACGATTACTGCAGCGCGACGAGGTGTGCTTGCGCTGTAGTTTGTGTCACATGGTGAGGACTTAGGCGCGTATCGACGGACTGAGTTTTGTGTGGTTTTCTGGTTAGACTCCGAACGGCGGGTACTGCTTACGCCGGGTACTGGCGCTCTCTTTACTGCAGCTAGTAGTCGCGTAGCTTCCATTTCACGGCGCTGCGCTTCCTTTACCGCATTGCTCAGATCTGCGTTTTCGGCGGCTAACGAGTTGATCTAAGGCAAAATACAGCGGCAACAACAACAAACAGAAAAAAAACAATCGTTTGACGTCAGTCGCATTCCCATTCATATAATAATACTCGGCACATGGGTTTTAGAATTACGCGTACCTTTGCATCAAGCCGAAGTGTTTTCTTTTCAGCACGTGCCGCTCTCGCTTGCAGCTTTTGGTTATCCGCCTCAGCCAATGCCAGAGCTGTTTTCGTGGTGTCCAACTCGCGCTGGAGCCGTTCGGCAACGTGCTGCTGTTCCGCCATCCGTGCTCGACTGATGGATGCCCAGTCACGCGCGGACTCGAGTTGGGCCACGTCACGTCTGGCCCCCTGGAGCGCATTCTCGAGGTTCTCGATCGTGGCTCGACTTTCACGGTACTTGGCCTTCGCCTGCCATTGGCAAGACAACCAAAATAAGTGTGAAGGTTTGCAGGTGAAGACAGGTACCCTGCTTTGGTTGATCGACCATATTACGTACGCGGTTGGTGTCCTTGACGAGGGAGACCACCATGCGGTGCACCAGGTTGCTGGGCATGGACGCAAGTAGCGCGGCTGCAACGACACATCCATGTCAGAGATCAACCGCTCTGGAAGCATCAAGTACAGCTAAGTGATAGATCAGCGACCTTCCGCCTCTGGGAACGCCACGATCTTCTCCATGCAGATGGACTCGAAGTGCTTCGTCACGAGCCGGAGACATCTACAGACATTGGAGGATAACAGTTAATACTGCACACGCATCTCAATTGCAATACCATGCTGCCTTTACTTACAGATCCGCGAGCGGCGGCACCTGCCCCCTCCTAATTGGCGTGCTCCGCTGCTTGTCTCGCTCCTCGTCCTCGTCCTCGAGGGTCTGCCGCAGCGCTCGACAGCGCGGCACGTGGATGGGCAGCGAGGCGCTCCCGAAGCCCTGGTGGCAGTGCGGACACGTGGCCACGCGCCTCCGCTGCGCGCGCTCCGACAGGGCCCCGCCGCTCACCTGCAGCGCCGCCAGCGCCCGCACATCTTCCTCGTCCATGGGCATCACAGTTCCGTACGACTTCTCGCGATTCTAGGATTCATGGCTGTTCGGGATTGGATGAAAACAGGATGAACCAATCATCGGCGTTCTTCAAGTTCTTCAAGTTGTTTCAAGGGCACTTCGACGAAGTTGCCGGCCATGGCGCAGCTCAAGGTCGTGGCGCTTGTCGTGCGCTGGGGGCTCGCCAGCGCCAACGCGCGCGACGATGTGTCGTCCGCCATTTCGGACCTGCTGACCGCCGACCTGTCGATGGCTCGGGCCTGCGAGTTGAGCCACGTCGGCTCCGTCGCGTTGCTGGATCTGGTCTGGATGAGGAGCCTCCGAGACGCGGAAACCAGTCGCTGGACGGTGGCCAAACTGCTCCAGAGCGAGCGCCACTACTACCGATGGGAGTTCAGTCAGGCGCTGCAGCAGGCGGTCCGTCGGGATGATTTTGTGATGACGCGGTGGATGCTGCAGCACTTTTCCGGCTGTCTGGTCATGAAAGATGTGGTGGAGGAAGCTGCGCGGAGAGGGGGCTAGCCATGCTGCAATTTCTGGAGAGCGATGGCAGTTGAAGGGGTTCAGTGGAGTGGGTCGAGTCTTAATGAAGCTGCGGAGCATGGTCACTGGAGTGTTGTGCGATGGCTGTCGGAGCGGGTGAAGTGGACCCCAGAGCAGAAAAAGTGGAACTCCACCTTGGTCAGCAGCGCTATCGAGCAGAACAAGCTGGAGCAAGTAGTGTGGGCGGTGGCATCGGGTTATGGCGTTGGAATCCACTATTTTCCGAAGTGTCCGGGGGCAGAGTGGCCATTACGTACGGAAATTATACGCTACTTGGTGAAAGAATTAAAAGGCGAGAAGGTGACGTGGGGTGCATTAGAACAAGCAGCGGAGGTCGGGGATCTTCCTCTAGTCAAGTGGCTGACTGTGCGTCACGTCGATCGATCGGATCTCCCTCCGGCCGCTTTTGCCAGTGCTTTGCAATACGCTGCTCGTGGTGGCCATGTGCGCATACTGCAGTGGCTCTTGGGGTATATCACAGGTGCCTATAGCATTGCAGTTGATATATCTAGGGTCATGCTCGCCGCTGTAGCGAGTGGGAAGGTTGCTGCGGTTCAATGGCTGTGCGAACAGTACACCGATGATTCGGGCGCTAGTTTGTTCGACTATCGGCACACAACTTTTGCTTCGGCGGTGGATGCAGCAGCTTCGAATGGGCATCTATCTGTACTTCAGTACCTACACGGAGCACACGAAGTGAGCTGTAAACAACGTAGGACCCAGGAAGGAAGCGCGCCGGCCGATGCATCTTCCGATCTTATCTCTTCCCAGCGAGTTATGGATAACGCCGCCAGGAATGGTTATCTCGATGTTGTCAAGTGGCTCCACGCTCATCGTTACGAGGGGTGCACGACGGAGGCCATGGATGCTGCTGCTGCAAATGGACACTTGAAGGTCGTTCAGTGGTTGCATCGGAACCGCTCGGAAGGTTGCACCAAAAAGGCGATGGATTCCGCTACCGAAAACGGGCATCTAGAAGTCGTTCAGTGGCTGCACTGGAACCGATCGGAAGGCTGTACAACGTCTGCAATCGATGGTGCAGCGTCAACACATTTCGGGTATTGTCCTGATCGCGACATTGGGCATGTGTGTTCTAGTGCCGCCTCACTATTTTACGAAAACCAATTTGAGGTTGTCCGGTGGCTCCGCTCAAATCGCTCAGAGGGATGCACGACGAAAGCGATGGATGGTGCTGCAGCCAACGGGAATTTTAACATGCTTCGATGGCTGCACGAGAACATTCACGCAGGCTGCACTAGCGATGCCATGGATCGTGCTGCGCGTCTGGGCCGCCTGGACATCGTCGAGTGGCTTCATTCAAAGCGATTACCAGGGTGCTCGCCCCGTGCCTCGGTTGATGCGGCCGCTAAAGGCAACTTGAATATTCTGAAATGGTTGCATTTAAATCTACCGGAGAGCTTGGCAGCTGAGGCTTTGGAGGATGCCGCGGCTCGGGGGCATTTGCATGTGGTGAAATGGCTACTCAGATCCACCCCGGGAAATCACTTCGAGTTAGCTTTGGCGGGGGCAGTGGCATGGGGGGAATTCGAAGCAGCGCTTTATCTCCAAGCGCATCAGCAGCCACGTAACCCCTCGTCGCCAGACCGGACAGACTCACCATACACTGAACTACATCCCGACATTCAAAATTGGATACTTGAGTACTACGGAGAGGCCGGTCTTCCTGCTTGAAATGAAGCACGTTTGATACAAGTGGTTTTGAGAAAGTGGAGCCATCAATTAGGGCGTCAGACGGATCGTACCCGAGTTTCCATGAGGAAGGAGATGTATTTCAAGCCAGGAAAACTTTATGAATGGATAACGTGCATCGTCGCAAGTATTCACTTCAACTTGGCTTTCGTACGCTGGATCTGCTACACCTCATCAACACGAGCGTACACGGCTTATCTGAATCACCCCTTTCAGTGACGCTGGCCTACTTACACGGCGTGCTGCTTGACGGGGTCCCATGGCGCCGTGGGCATGTACGACTCGGGCGAGGCCAGCCTGGCCACCTGCTCGGGCGTCAACTTGATGTCGGCCGCCTCCACGTTGCTCAGCTGACGCTCCGCGTGCACCGACTTGGGCAGCGTCACGAAGCCGTTGGCGAGGCTGAAGGCCACCAGCACCTGCGCGGGTGAGGCCCCGACCTCCTCGGCGATCGAGACCTTCGCAGCCACGAAAGCCAGCAACGAGAAGCTCGGTCTCGGCTAAATCGACCTCTACCTCCTCCACGCCCCAGGTGACAGTGCCACACGCGCAGAGAGCTGGAAGGCACTCGAGGAGCTGCACGAGCAGGGCATCCTCAAGGACATCGGCGTGTCCAACTTCAGCGAAGCCCACCTGGAGAAGCTCTTCAAGACCGCGCGCGTCAAGCCTGCCGTGAACCAGGTGGAGCTGCACCCGTGGCTCATGCGCTCGTCGATCGTCAAGTTCTGCCAGGAGCACGACCATGGGGATGGTCGCGCCACTGGGCAGGGTCTTGGTGGGGATCGTCGGCGTCATTGCTGTTGTCTTGTAGGCACTTAGTCAGTTGACAGGATATTGAAAAGTGAGGAGCGGGGTAGCCTATTCAGCATCGAAGGTGTTTTACGATCATGTTGACATTAGCCAGAATGTCTTCCGTAAGCAGGCGAGTCTGTGAGTACGTTCACAAATACCGCCTACGTATATCGTGGAGGAGCTGACGTAGACGAATTGTGTCGACGTATATAAATGTGTAGGCAGGAATAATATACTAATTACTTCCGTAAGATTAAAGATCAGTATCTGATAGGCAATTTACCGCACAGCCTACGTGGCGATTTGGTAGTTGGCTTCCAGCCAAGCACGAATCTCTCTCGGATACGATAATCCTAGGTAACTAAAGCGGTCAGCGTCACGCCATATTTCCTGTATCTCCTCGTCGTTCCGCAGCTCTCTTTTCTCCTCGTCGCTCGCTTCGTCGTTGCGCTGTGCGTGCAGGTAAACCATGGTTTCGAAACGCCCAGATGCAATTGCGTTATGCATCGCTCGCATCAGTTCAGCTTGGCTGCAATGGGGAGCAAGGCACTGCACCACTGACAAATCTCGACCAGATGCAGCCAAGCGAATCGCCCTAGCTGCGCAACCTTCATAGCGATTAGCAAGTAGCCAGCGTACAACTTTGAGGTGCCCATTAATAGCAGCCGTATTTAGAGCGTCAGGAGTGCATCTCACTGTATATCGATTGCGCAGCCACTCGAGAACATTCAGGTGGCCTTGGCATGCAGCAACGTCCATCGTTTCCTGAGTGCAAACAGCAATTGCTTTGTCGTAAAGCCAATCCAAAACTTCAATATTTCCAGCAGTTGCCGCTCCAGTCATGGCATTAATTGTACACCCTTCTGAACGATTCACACGCAACCATTCGAGAATTTCAATCTGCATCTCCTTGAAAGACTTGCCGCATTTATCCGGTCGAACAGATGCCGCATCCTTCGCGCGTTTAGCGGCAGTCATGTCCATTGCTGCAGTTGTGCAACCTTCGTAGCGGTTACTATGCAGCCACCGCACCACATCCAAGTGACCATTTGCTGTTGCTTCATCCATCGCCTTCGTTGTGCACCCCTCCGAGCGGTTGGCATGAAGCCACATGACAACCTCTAAGTGTCCATTTGCAGCAGCAGTGTCCATCACCGCCGACGACCACTCCAAATACATGACGCGACGGCAATGCCGTTTTGACATGCGATGCTTCTTTTGGATAGATTGGGTCAGGGAGTGAAATAATTGAATCACACCAAGATGACCATTCTTCGCTGCCGCCAGCACGGCTTCGGATGTATGACCACTATTGCATTCGCTCGGAACCTCGAATAGATTCAGATCAAGACTCGCGTCGCTAAAATCCTGGTGAAGCAGCCAGTTAATCATTTCGAGTCTCCCATTAGAAGCGGCCCAAATCATCGCCAGACACGGAGCTTCAGGTTCAGCGATATAGGCAGGATGGATCAGCAGCCATTGGATCACTTCCATGTGTCCCTTTCCACATGCACTTGACCAGATATCCATGTAGATATCTTCTGGGTCGTCCAGCGCTTCGTTTCTCGCAAGGAGCGTCTGCAAAAGCACCAGGTCGCCAACATCGGCTGCTTGTAAGAGTGCGCCTTCAACAACACGAGCTGACTCACCGTAGCCCCCGTCTAGCAAATACCACAGTATGTCCTTACGAGCTGCCCAATTTGTTTCGTAGGATACTTGACTAGTTTCGCCAAAATCCACAATCCCAAATCCATTTGCAATCACCCACTTGACTAGCTCGAGGTCGTTCGCCTGAATTGCGCCGTCCATCACACCATAGATACTTTCTCTGCTATCTGGGGTACTGGTGCGCTGATCCAGCCACTCCACCAGCTCCCAATGACCTTGTTTTGCTGCTTCCCCCAGGCTTTCATCGTTCCATTGAATCCCGCCGTGGGAATTATCTGCTTCCAGCACTTCCAGCACCCACAAGTGGCCACCTTTTGCTGCCTCCACGACTACATTTTCACCAACTGGACAGCCCGAAAAATGTTTCAGTAACCACTGAATCATGTTTTTATCCGCCCGACGGACTGCCTCAGCGGTAGTAAATCTTGTCGCTCTGCAGTAAAGTGGCTACACAAAATTTAGTCCCGCGGAAACTTCTGGTCCAGACCAAATCCAGTAGCGCCGTCGACTCAGCGCGGCTCACTTCACATGCGTGCGCAAGCGTGATGTCGGGGACAAGGAAGTCGGCGACGCACGTAGCAAAGCTCTCGGGGGCATTGGCGGGCAGCTTGTACCACAGAACGAAGGAGACGAGCGTCAGCTCTCCACATGTCGCCATGGTTCAAAGGTAAGCAATTGTAGTCCAGGACTATATTGTGAAAAGTACAACTAACGTTATAAATGGTCCCTTTCGTTGATCTCTTTCGTGGGTGAGTTGCCAAAGGTTGTGGTTGCGTAAACGATCCCGCATTTGATCAAGGCGTCAGTGCGCTGGGCGTCGATATACCACATCACTTCAAACCGCTTGCAAACGATAGCGTGCTCAATCGCTGAAACGATATTCACTTCATCACGATGCTCCAGCAACCACTTGACGACCCCCAAGTGACCGTTCGCAGCGGCAAGGTTCATCGCTTCAGCCGTGCACCCCTCGGATCGATGCGAATGCAACCATTGCACCACTTTCAGATGGCCTCCTGCAGACACCTCGTCCATTGCTGCCGTTGTGCACCCTTATCGTCGATGTCTGTGCAACCACCGCATAGTACTGAAGTGTCCTCCGCTCGCAGCCCCGTCCATTGCATTGGTAGTGCACTGCCCGTTCCTTTTGCCGTGTAGCCACTTCACAACCCTCAAGTTGCCATTTGCTGCGGCACCGTCCATGGCAGCAACTGAGCAGCCTTCCGAGCCGTTTGAGGATAACCAAGTCATAATTGCCTCTTGGTCTTTGTAGAACGAGCTCGGCGCTTTATCAACGCAGCAGTTGCGCGTTGTACGGTCATGACGCGAAGAAATATGGAAGCATTTTGTAGCTGCGTTGTCCATTGCTGCAGTCGTAGCACCTTCCGAACGGTTCCAGTGCAGCCAGCGCACGACTTCCGAGTGCAAGTTACCAGCTGCTTTATCCATGGCAGCAGCAGCACAGCGCACGCCTTCCGAGTGCAAGTTACCAGCTGCTTTATCCATGGCAGCAGCAGTGCATCCCTCCGAGCGATATGCGTGGAGCCACTTGACAACGTCCAGATGACCATTAGCGGCCGCAATATCCATCGCTGCACTCGTGCACCGTGGATATCGTTCTCGTACACAGAGCCTTTTGGTGCTTCTCCCCTCCGGCTGATCTTATGTTTCAGCACCTACGCGATGCAGAAATTTCAGGATCTCAGTGTGTCCATTTCCTGCTGCGCAATCCATAGCTGTATTTCCATGACACTCGAAAAGGATACCAGTCGGATCATGTGAGTAGTTATCCCACAACCATTGAACGATGACTAGCCTTCCGTTTGTTGCGGTCATCATGGCCAAAGCCGGACCATTCATCTCGCCCTGGTAATATTCGACATTCGCGAGTAGCCACTGCACCATCTTCAAATGATTTTGATCGCACGCATTGTACAAAATCGTCTCGTAGACGTCTCTATCATCCGGGTACTCCTCGTTTCTGGCAAGAAGCCACTCCAACATGCCCTGATCACCGAGTCGTGCCGCTTCCGATAGCGAGAACTCTGCAATGTATGCGGCGTCTCCACGTCCCATTTCCAGAAGGTTGCGAATTATTTTAACTCGCGACATCCAGTTCTCTTCGGAGCTATGACGAACGTCGATAGTTGCTAAAGGGAAGCCACTGGCACGCACCCACTTGACCCTTTCCAGATCGTTCTGTGAAACTGCAATATCCAACAACTCATAATTGTCGCTCCAATTCAAATCGATCGTGAGGTGGGCCTGTAACCACTTGACGATATCCCAGCGGTCAACACGAGCTGCTTCAGGTAAGCTCTTCTCGCACCACTCAATGCCGCCATGAGATCTGTCGGCTTCCAGTAGCTGGAGCGTCCACAAATGACCCCCTTTAGCAGCCTCTCGCACCACTTCCCCGGATACGGGGCAACGCGAAAAATGGGCTAAAAGCCAGTGGATCATGGCCAGATCAGCTCGTCTTACAGCCTGCACCAACGCCTGAGAGAATTCCCAGCGGTAATACTCTTGGTTGGAATTGAGAAGACTGGCGATGGTCGACTTGAACCCGCGACGGCTTCTGGTCCAGACCAAATCCAGCAGTTCCAGTGACCCGACCCGACTCAACTCGCAAGCGCGGGCCACGGACATGTCAGCGATCAGGAAGTCGGAGACAACGGCGGTTAAAGTTTCTGGTGCGTTTGTTGGTAGCTTGTGGCGCAGGACGAAGCGCGAGAGCGTCAGCTCCACCATGGACGTCATCGTCAATGATTCTCTTTACGGCGAAAAAGATCTTCGCAAAAATGTGTTTTGCTTTAACCAATCGGATAAACAGGGATGGTAAACTTTTTTATTCATTTTTCTTATACCTTCTTTTATTGAAAAAGAAGATTGGTGCCAGAGGCCGATTTTCTTCTTTTTTCTTATATTGTATCCAATTTTCAAGCTGTTAGTTGATGCGAGGGGAAAGGTCCAAAACGAGCTAGAAAGGAGCAGTAACTACGGTATAATACTTCGAAGTAGTTCATTTGTTGTCTATTCACAGAATTTTGAAGTCATAGGTCACTCCAACAAAGTGACGACTACATTCTTGTCATCCCTTCATGTCCAATATATTCAACAAAATGCCTGCTATATTTTCAGGTATGCTGCCGACTCTGTCTGCGTCGTATATCTATATCCAACGCGAAGGCAACAGTATTACGATCCAGGTCCGGTCGAACCGGTGTGCGCGCTTTTGTTCACTGCAAGGGCACGGCTACGTATAGTCGACTACAATACCGACAGCAGCATATTGTCTAGTTACGATAGAATGAAAAGATTCACTGCCCAACTCTCGATTTAATATCATAGAATGCTACATTTTTACAAGAAACTGGCGGTGAACATTTTATAAGCCCCGTTCTCCTTCCTCAGTCGTCCGTCCCTCAACTCAACTTTTGGAGGACAACAGTCTTGCACGTTGCTCTGCGCTCTCGCAGCCCCAAGTGCACAGGGCTGTATCCGACAAAATGTATGCTTTGTTTTGCTTGATGCAGCGGTCAGGGCGGTTCAGCGGAAGGATTTAGGTGTAAGGGAGGGAAGTCCCCGTGGTGTGCATCGGTATCCGCGGTGAAAGAGAAGTTTTCCGACGCAACTGCCGCAGCAGAAGAAGACCGTTGCCTCAGCCAGTGAAGAACTCACAACTTTTGGTGAAAGATAGATAACCTTCAGAAAAATATCTCTGCCGAAAATGGCTACATCGAGACCACTGTCATTCATATATCTGTTATACATTCTTTACTTTAGGTTTCTAGTGTACGCCTACATAGTGATGCATTTCATCGAATTGAAGCGCGCGATCAAGATAGAGGTCTCGGACTCGGCCGCGTGTGGACGATGCTGCAGCTCACGAGCAGCTTGGTGCGGCGCTCTATCGAGCAGGAGGAGGCCCAATGCGCGTACAACCGCCACGTGCTGACCGAGGTGCGCTGCCGTCTCTATCGAGAAATGAGGGGCCAGGATATCCGAGAAATGACACCCTTTCTGCCTTTCCCCCTATTGCTGTAGGTGCAGAGCGTGCTGGACGAGATGGTGTACGACGTGGAGAGCTGCGAGCACGAGTGCGAGCTTGTGAGGCTCAGGCAACAGCTGGCCACGGCGGAGAGCTCGCTGCAGGAGTTTCAGGAGCGCGAGAGCGAGTTGATACACGAGAGACAGCAGGTCCGACGTTGGCGAAGGAAGAGGAGGAGGATACGCCTGGATACAATTGGACTGACAATAACTGTTGGTGTATTTTATTGTATTATTGGGCAGGCGTATGAGTATGCCGTGAAGGTGGAGCAGGAGGGGAGGACAATTATGGGCAAGCTGAATGAGCACCTGTCGGTTGTGGTGGCGGAGCTCGCCAAGAAGGAAGTGTACGTGGCTACACACAGATTTTTGCTTGTTTTGGTGCATGGACTTAAGAGGTCGATATGTTTTGTGATTTTATTGTGCCATAGGATAGAGAAGGAGCTGCACCAAGCGAAAGAGCAGTTGAAGTTGACGGGCCAATTGTCGAAGGAGCTGGCCAGTGCACAACGTGAGATCCGGGAGCTGCGGCGAGCAAATGATATCCAGTACATTCTTAGGAAGAACAGCTCGGTGCCTTCAAAGCTGGCGTCGGATCCGAGGATACCGCCACGAGTCAGTCATGCTCCTGTGCGGGCGATGTCAGTGCCGGAAGGACTGACGGCAGCAAAGAAGCAGGAGGAGGAGAACGTTTTCTCGCAGCTTCCAGACAAGATCATGCTCAAATTGTTTTCGTTTTTGGATGAAGACAGCATGATCGCGATGAGCGTCACGAATAAAGTTCTCGTCAGAAGAGTGAACGTGATGTTCGGTGTGACGACGCCAAGTACGCTGGCAAATGCCACTCCCCACGGTGCACCCAAGCAACGGCCGCCGTCGCCTCCTACGCGGAAGCAATCAAAGTCTCGCGGGCTCAGCTTCATCGGCTCCTCGGAAAATAACAAGGTAAATGACGCTGAAAAGTTGCGTTGCCTAGTGCTTGAACTAACGTTGTGCGTTGCTTCGCGATGCAGCTCTCGAAGGTGGATGCGATCGTGAAATCCTTAAAACCTGACCAGATCAAGCTCTTCCACGACATGTCAACTAGAGTAAAGACATTAGAGGTAAGTGACCGCTATATTATCCCTAGATTACTGGTGAGAATAACACATGCCTCGCCTGGTCCGCACTTTTGGTAGGCGCATCTGGCTCAAGTGCAGACCGAAAAGGAAGACGTGGCAGCTCGACTGTACAGTGCCGAGAGCGTGCGCGACTTCCTGATGGAGAAACTGAAGGACCTGGAAGACACGCTCGCCAACAGCATGACGACTACTGCGAAGAAGGACGAGCAGGCCGGACTGGACCGCGAGATCATCGGCTTCTTGGACGCCAAGACGCAGGAGTACGAAACGGCGCTGCAGGAGTACGCGCACCAGAACAACGGCCTTCGCATGGAGATCGCCCAACTTCAAGAAGAGCACGCATCCAAGACAAGGGTAGGTGTCCCACTACGGCAGATGCGCGACGGTGCTCACTGTACTAACCACTATCTAACCTCGTACTGTGCAGATCATCCAAGACATGGTGGAGCTGCTGACCGAGGAGAAGAAGGAGCTCGAGCTGCAGATCCGGTCCCAACGCAAGATCCTGGTGCGCGAAGTCAAAGCGCTCCGATCCCAGAACCAGCAGCTCGGCAGCGAGAAGGACCACTACTTCACGCAGCTGCGGCAGCTCAAACACGCGCTGCAACACCTCGACGAGCTCAGTTAATCGATCAAAAGTTGAAGTTACCCCCCAAAGTGATGTACAGCACACATTCCGCATGTTCGAGAAGGTTGGTGTGCGTTACGCAATCACCACTTCACCTCCGATCCGCACAACCGCTTCAGCAGTGCCTCGCTCCTCCAGGTCCTCATGGCGACGGCGGCGCTGCGTCGGTTCGCGATGGCGCGGCCTCGCGCCCACGTGGCCGCAGCCAACCTGCTGCGCTTCCAGCGTGCTCCGGCCTTCGCAGCTGCGCGCGTGAGCTCCAACCCGTTCGCTCGCGGTCCGCACGTGCTGCGCGCCTGGTACTCGACCGACGGCAAAGACGACGACGAAGACAAGAAGAAGAAGGAGGACGAGAAGGAGAAGAACAAAGAAGAGAAGAAACTAAAAGAAGAAGATGATGGAGAAGACGGTGGTGTTGAAGTCGTGATCGACAACGGCCTGGCCACCGTCGGGGAGGGCGACAACGCCCCCACGTACCCGCACGTGCTGGCCATGCCCGCCCACCGCCGCCCGTTCTTCCCCGGGGTGGTGCTGCCCATGACGATCACGAACCCGGAGGTGACCAAAGCTCTCATGTCGCTCAAGGAGAGCGGCCAGAAGTACGTCGGCGTCTTCTTGAAGAAGTCGAGCGGAGACCCTCTGAAATCCGGCGGGGGCGAAGACCTGGTCAAGAACTTGAGCGAGATCCACCACGTGGGTAGCTTCGCGCGCATCGACAACATGCTGCCCTTTGACGCCAACTCGGTGCAGGTTCTGATGGTGTCGCAGCGCCGCATCGCCATTGACGACATCCGCGACGAAGGACCCCCTCTTAGGGTGAACATCAGCAACCTGGACAACCCGCCCTTTGACCCCAAGAGCAAGCTCATCAGAGCCTACTCGAACGAGATCGTCGCCACGTTGAGGGAGATTGTCAAGATGAACCCGCTCTTCAAGGACCACATGCAGTACTTCTCGCAGCGGGTCGACATCCACAACCCGTACAAGCTGGCGGACTTTGCGGCGTCCGTGACGTCGGCGGATGGGGAGGAGCTGCAGCAGGTGATGGAGGAGATGTCGTGCGAGGCCAGGCTGAAGAAGGCGCTGGAGCTGATCACCAAGGAGTTGGAGCTCAGCAAGGTACAGCAGACCATCAAGGAGCAGGTGGAGGAAAAGGTGTCCAAGAACCAGCGCAATTATCTGTTGATGGAGCAGCTCAAGGCCATTAAGAAGGAGCTCGGCATGGAGAAGGACGACAAGGATGCCATGATCACCAAGTACCGCGAGCGGCTGGCTCAGTTCGCGCCCGGCAGCATCCCTGCTAGCGTAAACGAGGTGGTGGAGGACGAGCTGAACAAGATGTCGATGCTGGAGAAGAACTCGTCCGAGTTCAACGTCACGCGCAACTACCTGGACTGGCTCACCCAGCTGCCGTGGGGCAAGGCTACGGAAGAGAATTTTGACCTCGCCAAGGCGAAGCAGATTCTGGACGAGGACCACTATGGTCTGAAGGACATCAAGGAGCGTATTTTGGAGTTCATCGCGGTCTCCAAGCTCAAGGGTGATGTTCAGGGTAAGATTATTTGCTTCGTTGGCCCCCCTGGTGTGGGTAAGACGAGTATTGGCAAGTCTATCGCTAGATCGCTGAACCGTGAGTTCTACCGATTCTCGGTTGGTGGACTCAGCGACGTGGCGGAGATCAAGGGCCACCGCCGCACGTACGTTGGTGCGATGCCCGGCAAGATTATCCAGTGCTTGAAGTCGACTCAGAGCTCGAACCCTCTGATTTTGATCGATGAAATCGACAAGCTTGGACGTGGATACCAGGGAGACCCGGCGTCCGCTCTGCTGGAGCTTCTGGACCCCTCGCAGAATAGCGGCTTCGTGGACCACTATATGGATGTTCCTGTGGATCTTTCTCGCGTCCTCTTCATCTGTACCTCCAACGTGACGGACACTATCCCCGGACCGTTGCTTGATCGTATGGAAGTCTTGCGTTTGTCGGGTTACGACTCGCCGGAGAAGCTGGCGATCGCTAAGGAGTACCTTGTTCCTAAAGCCCGGGAGAAGACCGGCCTCCACAACTCGGAGACGACGCCCGAGTCTCTGGGCTTGACGGACGAGGCTATTCTGACCCTCGTGAAGCAGTACTGCCGTGAGAGTGGTGTTCGTAACTTGGAGAAGCACGTGGAGAAGGTCTTCCGGAAGGTTGCACTCGAGGTTGTTGAAGACATCGAGAGCGCCAAGGCTGCGGAAGAGGCGCAGGAGGCTGGTGAATCGACTGATGTGACGAAGGACACGAAGGGAGTGTCGGAAGACAAGGATCGTTTCCTGATCACCCCCGAAAAGCTGTCGAAATACGTCGGCAAGCCGGTCTTCACATCGTACGTAACTTTCGTATGGATATTGCTACCTGTCCAGCAATACTAACGCTTTATTATGGTTTGTCATTGCAGTGATCGCATGTTCGACAAGCAATTCCCGGGTGTTGTCATGGGACTTGCTTGGACGGCTATGGGAGGAGCTTCACTGTACATCGAGACCACCAAGGTGTACACGAAGGGCCATCGCTCGGGTCTGATCACCACGGGCCAGATGGGATCTGTCATGGAGGAGAGTACCAAGATCGCACACACGTATGCTCGAAGCAAGATGCACGCCATTGACCCGGAGAACAAATTCTTCGAGGAGAACGAGGTGCACCTGCACGTTCCGGAGGGCGCCACACCGAAGGACGGCCCCTCAGCTGGCTGCACTATGGTGACTGCTCTGCTCTCGCTCGCTATGAACAAGTACGTGGCATTGTGCTCTGTGATAGTGCTCCTATACACTTGTCTAAACAATTCTGTTTGTTTTGTTACAGGACGGTGAAGCCGGACCTCGCTATGACGGGAGAGCTGTCGCTTGTGGGCAAGGTGCTGCCGGTGGGCGGCATAAAGGAGAAAACCATCGCTGCCAAGCGGTCAGGCGTCAAGACGCTCATCCTCCCGCTCGGCAACAAGCGTGACTTCGACGAGCTGGAAGACTACCTGCGCCAGGACCTGGACGTGCACTTTGCCGACTACTACGACGACGTGTATAAGGTTGCCTTCGAGCAGGAGTAGACGATATCCAATCGATAGGCGGTCAGCTTTATACTGGGTTAAATATCAAAGCGTGACCAGCGTGTGACCTGAACAAAAACTTCAACTCGGAAGACTATTTGCTGATTAAGTCATTTGGAATCTCACTTATGATTGGCTCTCCTCATTGGGAGCGGCGTTTGGGACCTGGTCGATTAATGTACCTCGTTTGGATAGACGCTCGAGGATTGTGAGGGGACGCGAGGCACGTCGCGTGAGACTTCCCCAGCTGCAGACACGGATAATGGTGCTCCGCATGCTCTGGAATATCGGCTCGGGACTCGTGTATGGGGCCCTCCACAAGAGCCCTCGTGCTGGGTTGGCGGGGCTGCACTACCCAGCGGTGTGGAGAGCTCGCTCTGGATTCCTCGACTGTGACGTGAACCTGCACCTCAACAACTCGTCGTACCTCTTCAGCATGGAGCTCGCTCGCTGGCACTTCACAGCGTAGGCAGCTCGATATCGCAGAACTACCTTGCTATCGTTATAAAGTCTAACCTCAACATTCACAGGTCGAACGGCGTGTTGTGGCACGCTATCAAGCACCGGCGGATGTTCCTCGCGGCGTCTCAAGCCATTCGCTTCCGTCACGCCATCCCGCCGTTCCACGCGTACGAGATCAAGACGCAGATGGTGTACTGGAACGGCCCGTGGATCTACTTCCTGCACCAGTTCCAAGACCCCACCAGCGGCAAGCAGTTCGCCGAGGGTTTGTGTCGTGTCATGGTCAAGCAGCGCGGAGAGGGCGTGGATTTCGAGAAGATGATAGCAGAAGTGTACGACGGACCGATCCCAGCGCAACCTGCTCAAGTTCCCGACGTGGTCAAGGGGTTTCTTGAGTGGGATGCGGCTAGTCGCTCCAGTATGGAAGCGTCCCATGAGCTGGAGAAGGCCAAGATCAGTAAAAGCCCACCGCCAGCTACACCCGAAGGACTCGCAGCTCGCGTTTGGATGGAGATGCAGCGTTCTATGAACCGACCCTAGTCGTCTCAACGAGATGTAGCTGGAACATCTTGGGCATGGCGGTTAGATAGATACACTACAGTAGTTTTCACAAAAGCAATCTCTCAATAATTTGAAGTTCTTGACGGGTTTAGACCCTTTCTCTCTTTTTCTCTTTTCCCCCTTCAATTCCAAACCCTCTCTGCCAGCGCACAAGGCATCGTTCAGTATCCCCATGGGGTCACCACTACTGCAGCTCACCGCTGTGAGCTTCATACTTCGCGAGGCCGTCGGAGTCAAAGCCCCTGAGTTCGTTGCTGGCATCATATCCGACTTTCTCGTGGAGGATATGTCGTTGTCACATGCGTGCGAGCTCTGCCCCTTTGGATCGCTCAACCTCGTGAATTTAGTCTGGACCCGAAGTTTCGAGCCCACGACGACTTGGTGCCGGATCTGCAGATGGTCAATTGGATCCTGAGTCACTTTTCGGGATGCTCAGTGGCCACAAGCGCAGTGTATGAAGCTGTTCAGGGTGGGCACTTGTGGGCTCTGCAAGTGCTGAGAACTTAGGTCTCGCTGAACCAAATTCAATGGGCTGACAAGAATATGTTTATAAACAAAGCAGCGGAATATCGTCACTGGGGCCTCGTGAGGTGGCTGTGCAAGCGAGTGGGTATCTCTGCCGAGGCAAAAGAGCGGAATTCTTTCATAGTTCATTGGGATCTGGCACAAAACAACTTTGAAGAACTGAAGTGGGCGACCAGCTACGGGTTTCGGGCGGTAATGGTTGGCTCCCCACCCTGTTCCGAAGATGATTGGCGAGACCAAGGGCGGAGTGAGATGATGCGCTACCTGTTTGACGGGGGATATGGCGATCCAGCATCGCTGACTGGGCGGACCGTAATACTTGCCGCAAAGTTTGGGGATATTCCGTACTTGGAGTGGCTGAACGAAAACTACAAGACTTATATTGATGGTCTCTGGGGCACGTTAACGTTGGATGCCTTTAAAAAGGCTGCTGAGCATGGACACGTGGATGTTATGGAGTGGATGGTGACTCACCTGGATGAGCTAGTGCAACCCCGAGGCCGAACTGAGGCCATGTTTGCAGCCGCTGAGAAGGGCAAACTGAACGTGGTCAAGTGGCTGTACGAGAAGTACTCAGACAAGTCGGATGTTGTACTCTTTCCAGAGTATGATGAAATGGCTTATAACTACCCTGAGGAAGACAGTGAGTCATTTTACTATGGCCTAGACAAATTCATTCCAGTCACTGTGATGGACGCGGCGGCTCAAAATGGTCACGTGGAGGTACTTCAATTCCCGGACGAAGCGCAAAAGTCTGCCAATGCTGGTGGAAGAGCCCATAAGAAGAGAAGAATATCCGACTGGAGAGTGCGAATTCAGTATCCAAGATGTACAACAGTGGCAATGGACGCGGCTGCAGAAGCTGGACAGCTCGAGACTGTTAAATGGCTGTACTTCAACCGAACCGAAGGCTGCACTATTGCTGCGATGGATCGCGCTGCCGCTTGCGGTCATTTTGAAGTGGTGAAGTGGCTGCATTTCAATCGCTCGGAAGGATGCACAACCTTCGCCATTGACAGGGTCGGTCAAAGACAATTCGACTTGCAAATACGCTCTAGTAGGGTCGCGTGCAAGACTCCTGCTGCCGTTCACGATAACCAACTCGCGATTGTGCAATGGCTGCACGCCAACCGCTCGGAGGGTTTTACGCGGCTGGCAGTGGAGGGGTTAGCGCTCACTGGAAACCTGAAGTTGCTACAGTGGCTTCACGACAATTCAAATGCGCGCTGCTCGAAACGAGCAATGGACTTCGTAGCTGGGTCGGGTGATCTGGGGGTCGTGAAATGGCTACATGTACATGGTACTGAGGGCTGCACATAAGCGGCAATGGATGGGGCTGCTAAGAAGGGCCGCACGGATGTTGTGAAATGGCTGCATGAAAATCGCAAAGAGGGCAACACGACTCGAGCCATGGATGGCGCAGCACGAGTTGGAAACTGCAGCAACTCTAGCTAGCAGCAGCAGCATCACAATGCGGGCTGGTCTCTGGCATTGAGCTGCGAGTAGCAACCAGCTGTCATATCGACAATGCTGTTGATACTGAAGATCTGCATAACGACAACTAGGTTGACGCACACAGTATAACGACAATCGTGTTGACACACATGGTGTCCACTCAAGTGCCTGGGGTGGCCCTGCCGCCTCCGCCCCCAGCCACTAGTAGACTTTAAGGATAGAGTCTCACTTTGCAATTTACCTTGCTTAATAAACTACGGCCAATTATCTGGGAGCATCGCCGGCTCCCCCCGCAGTGTCTTCGTTTCGTGACGACACCACAGAAACTTAAAATTGGTAAAGTGGCCCGTGCTGAGGGCTGCTCGCGATTCATACAGTATTACGCGACGCACGGTCAGCAGTTTGAGGTGGCGGAGTATTTGCTGGACAACAATTTGATACATGAATAACGTTGCGCCGTACATGTGTAGGGTAGTTAACCAATGTTTGTGGCATGATGACGAGCGACGTGTTGATGTACTGCTTTGGTTTGAAAAACCTATGACTAACCAATCAATCATAATGATTAGAAAGCATGCATAACGGTTTTGGTTATGCCTAATTGAAATCGGTACATTGGAAATGTTGAATTAGGCATTACGGTACGCAGATCAATAGTGTAATGTTGTGCCTGCGCTTCGACTACTTGGTGCTGGCCATGGGGAGCAGCTACTCGGTGCCCATCAAGCCAAACAGCCAGGACTTCGCTCGCTCGGCCACCGAGGCGAAGCTGCGGGAGGTTCGTGGCCACATCGAGAGAGCAAACAGCATCGTCGTGGTGGGCGGAGGCTCCGTGGGCTGCGAAGTGGCGGCGGAGATCAAGGTTCGACACCCGAGCAAGACGGTGACGATCATCGACGCGAACTTGAGACTCATCTCCAGCAGCAACCTGCGCGACAAGTTCTACGACAAGTTGAACGCGTCGCTGGCTCAACTCGGCGTAAAAGTCATCTTGGGCGAGCGACTGACTGAGCGTCTGACCGGCAACGGCTTCGAGAGACGCACGCTGCAGACGATCCAAGGCACCACGATTGAGGCGAACATTCAGCTGCTGTGCGGCGGATTCCACCCAGTGGCTGACCTCGTTCAGGACATGGACCCCTCTCTGGTGACGGGCAGGGGGAAGGTCAAGGTGAACACTCAGCTGCAGCTCGAAGGCGTCAGGTACGCAAACATCTTCGCTCTTGGCGATGTCTGCAATCACCCGACTCCAAAGATGGCCTTCATCGCTGGAGAGCAGGGAAAGTTCCTAGCTGGCGAGCTCACTGCTGTGATCCGCAAGAAGCAGCCTGTGTTTGCCAACCCGTTTGTTGGAGCCACCACGGAAATGATGGTCTTGCCCTTGGGTCCATCCGGAGGCGTCTTGCAGCTGCCGATGTTCGGTGGAGTTGTGCTCGGGGACTGGTTCACCAAGACGATCAAGTCCAAAGACTTCTTCGCCGGCCAAATCTGGACCAGTGATGGAAGGTATGGATCTTGGACACGAAGCTCGGACGAAGCGGAGGGAGGGACGTCGCAGACGGCGGGACCGGAGCGAAGGCACTTGAGGGGTAGAATGAAGATTCGAAAGTGATTGAATTGTTGGAGCTTACACCCTACTGTTATAGACACGCGACCCTGCGTCCTATCACCTAGTGCATCTAATCAACCATCACTCACTGGTGTTCATCCAATCATCCTACTCGTCTAATCATCGGTGGCGTAAACAACTTACCGTAATCACCATAATCAACGTGGGTTCGGATTGGACCGGTTCGGGTTAACCGGTTAATGGGTACAACTGGTACACAGTACCCAAGACCAGCAACCCTCAATACGCCCCCTCAATGCGAAGTCCCACGAATGATGAGAGCCACCGTCAGATCCGCGTGGCGTGGTCCCGCAAGCGCCTTCGTCATGATGTCCGCTAGCATCACAGAAGTCTCGCAGTACTGGAGCTTGACTTCGCCGCGCTTGACTTCATCGCGGATGTGGTGGTACTTGATGTCGATGTGCTTGGCGCGACCGTGGTTCACTGGGTTCTTCGTCATCTTGATGCACGACTGGTTGTCTTCGCGGATCATGAGTTCGGGTCCAGTCTCATTAGCGGCCGTCAGAATCTCGCATAGCAGGCGATGAATCCACTTGCCTTCTTGGATAGCCAGACTGAGCGCGATGTACTCCGCTTCGCTCGTGGACAGCGACACACTTGATTGCTTCTTGCTTCCCCAGCTCACAGGCGCACTCATGAGCATGAACGTGTAGCCTGAAGTGGACTTGCGGTCGGCGAGGTCGCCGGCCCAGTCCGCGTCCGAGTAGCCACGAAAGTCGATCTTGTCGCCCGGCTTGAAGCAGATCCCATGCGTCTTGGTGCCTTGCAGGTAGCGAAAAAAACGCTTGACCGCAACCCAGTGTTCCTCTTGGGGGTTCTCCATGAAGCGCGATACATAGCCAACGGCGTACGCGATGTCTGGGCGCGTGGCGGTCATCAGGTGCATCTGAGCACCAACAGCTTCGCGAAACGGAGCGTTCACCTTGGTCGCCGCGTCGCTTGGAACCAGTCGAGTGCTCATGTCCACCGGACTCACCACGGCCTTGCACTCGTCCATGGCGAAGCGCTTCAGGATGTCGTCCACGTATCGCCGCTGGCACATGGTCACGCTGCCGTCCGGGCCGTCCACAAACTCGATCCCAAGAACAAACGCGCACTTGCCGCTGTCGGTCATCTCGAAGCGCGTCTTCAGGTCGGTCTTCGTGCGTGCGATCAGCTCGGGCGAACTCCCGGTAATCAGTACGTCATCCACGTACACCAGTACAAGCACGCAGTGACCGTCCACCACCTTGATGTAGAGGCACGGATCGAAGGCCGACACTTGGAAGCCGATGGAGCACACGAACTCGTCGAAGGTCTCGTTCCACACTCGCGAAGCTTGCTTGAGACCGTAGATGGCCTTCACCAGTTCCAGGCAGTCGAAGTCACCACGCCTTCCGGAACCACGCAGAAGACCACCTCCTTCATTATCCCGTACAGGAATGCTGTCACCACGTCGAGTTGGCCGAGGGGCCAGCCAAAATACTTAGCAATCGCGATCACCATGCGCAGTGTCACATACTTGACCACGGGCGAGAACGTCTCGGTGTAGTCAATGCCGTACTTCTGCTTGAAGCCCTTGGCCACGAGGCGCGCCTTTTGCTTCTCGATCGAGCCGTCCGCGTTGCGCTTGATCTTGAACACCCACTTGGTATCGATGGCGCGTTGTCCGTTAGGCAACTTGGCAGCTCGAAACACACCACGCAGTCGCATCGACTTGAGCTCCGCGCGGATCGCTTTGCGCCAGTGCACTTGATCAGGACCGTTCACAGATTCTTGGAACGTCGTCGGCTCCGATAGACAGGCTGCTGCTTCCACAGCGTTGGCACTGGCACGCCAAAACACTGGGGGCGTCGAGTCGTTGATGGAAGGTATGGATCTTGGACACGAAGCTCGGACGAAGCGGAGGGAGGGACGTCGCAGACGGCGGGACCGGAGCGAAGGCACTTGAGGGGTAGAATGAAGATTCGAAAGTGATTGAATTGTTGGAGCTTACACCCTACTGTTATAGACACGCGACCCTGCGTCCTATCACCTAGTGCATCTAATCAACCATCACTCACCGGTGTTCATCCAATCATCCTACTCGTCTAATCATCGGTGGCGTAAACAACTTACCGTAATCACCATAATCAACGTGGGTTCGGATTGGACCGGTTCGGGTTAACCGGTTAATGGGTACAACTGGTACACAGTACCCAAGACCAGCAACCCTCAATACGCCCCCTCAATGCGAAGTCCCACGAATGCCGAGAGCCACCGTCAGATCCGTGTGGCGTGGTCCCGCAAGCGCCTTCGTCATGATGTCCGCTAGCATCACAGAAGTCTCGCAGTACTGGAGCTTGACTTCGCCGCGCTTGACTTCATCGCGGATGTGGTGGTACTTGATGTCGATGTGCTTGGCGCGACCGTGGTTCACTGGGTTCTTCGTCATCTTGATGCACGACTGGTTGTCTTCGCGGATCATGAGTTCGGGTCCAGTCTCATTAGCGGCCGCCAGAATCTCGCATAGCAGGCGATGAATCCACTTGCCTTCTTGGATAGCCAGACTGAGCGCGATGTACTCCGCTTCGCTCGTGGACAGCGACACACTTGATTGCTTCTTGCTTCCCCAGCTCACAGACGCACTCATGAGCATGAACGTGTAGCCTGAAGTGGACTTGCGGTCGGCGAGGTCGCCGGCCCAGTCCGCGTCCGAGTAGCCACGAAAGTCGATCTTGTCGCCCGGCTTGAAGCAGATCCCATGCGTCTTGGTGCCTTGCAGGTAGCGAAAGATACGCTTGACCGCAACCCAGTGTTCCTCTTGGGGGTTCTCCATGAAGCGCGATACATAGCCAACGGCGTACGCGATGTCTGGGCGCGTGGCGGTCATCAGGTGCATCAGAGCACCAACAGCTTCGCGAAACGGAGCGTTCACCTTGGTCGCCGCGTCGCTTGGAACCAGTCGAGTGCTCATGTCCACCGGACTCACCACGGCCTTGCACTCGTCCATGGCGAAGCGCTTCAGGATGTCGTCCACGTATCGCCGCTGGCACATGGTCACGCTGCCGTCCGGGCCGTCCACAAACTCGATCCCAAGAACAAACGCGCACTTGCCGCTGTCGGTCATCTCGAAGCGCGTCTTCAGGTCGGTCTTCGTGCGTGCGATCAGCTCGGGCGAACTCCCGGTAATCAGTACGTCATCCACGTACACCAGTACAAGCACGCAGTGACCGTCCACCACCTTGATGTAGAGGCACGGATCGAAGGCCGACACTTGGAAGCCGATGGAGCACACGAACTCGTCGAAGGTCTCGTTCCACACTCGCGAAGCTTGCTTGAGACCGTAGATGGCTTTCACCAGTTCCAGGCAGTCGAAGTCACCATCCAGTTCGACGCCTTCCGGAACCACGCAGAAGACCACCTCCTTCATTATCCCGCACAGGAATGCTGTCACCACGTCGAGTTGGTCGAGGGGCCAGCCAAAATACTTAGCAATCGCGATCACCATGCGCAGCGTCACATACTTGACCACGGGCGAGAACGTCTCGGTGTAGTCAATGCCGTACTTCTGCTTGAAGCCCTTGGCCACGAGGCGCGCCTTGTACTTCTCGATCGAGCCGTCCGCTTTGCGCTTGATCTTGAACACCCACTTGGTATCGATGGCGCGTTGTCCGTTAGGCAACTTGGCAGCTCGAAACACACCACGCAGTCGCATCGACTTGAGCTCCGCGCGGATCGCTTTGCGCCAGTGCACTTGATCAGGACCGTTCACAGCCTCTTGGAACGTCGTCGGCTCCGATAGATCGGCTGCTGCTTCCACAGCGTTGGCACTGGCACGCCAAAACACTGGAGGCGTCGAGTCGTCGTCTTCATCTTGGTCCCCAGACTTTTCTTCTTCGTCGGGGTCGGCTCGGCGCGAGGAGGATACGTCCGGCGCACTTGCTTCTTCTAAGCCAGCTCGGTGGCGAACGGGGCGCGATCTTCTGGCAGTGTTGTCGTCGCCACTCGGTCGGTACTTGCGCTTCCCCGCCTGCTTGAAGCTCGTTTGGCGCGGTCCATCGTTGTCGTCCAGGTCCAGCGCGTCCAAGTCCAGCACAGCATCATCGACGTCTTCATCCGAAGTATGCGTCGAAAGTCCAAAGGTCGACTCATCGAAGTTGACATCGCGACTGATAACCACCTGCCCCGCCTCGATGTCATAAACTCGATACGCCTTGGATAGCCGAGGAACAGCCCGGCGCGAGCCTTGGGGTCCCACTTGCGCCGTCTTTCCTTCGGCGTCAGGATGTACGTCTGGCATCCGAACACACGCATGTGCTTCACACTCGGCTTGGACTTGTAAACGATCTCGAACGGAGTCTTGTGTTCGATCTTGGGTGATGGCAGACGATTCTTTACGTAGATGGCTGTCATGGCCGCCTCAGCCCAGAAGCTCTTGTCCAGCTTGGCATGATGCAGCATGCTGCGGCCAATCGTGACGATGGTCCGGATGGCGCGTTCTGCCGTGCCGTTGGTCTGGTGCGCGGACGGAACCGTGGTTTGCTGCTCGATGCCTTCGACTTCGTAGAAGGCCTTGAGCGAGTTGGTCGCGAACTCACGGGCTCCGTCGTGCCGCACAAACTTGACCTTCTTGCCGAACTGCGTCTGCACCTTCGTGACGTACATCTTGATGCAGTCCTCGCTCTCCGACTTGGCACGCAGGCAGAACCCCTTCATGCATCCGCTGGCTTCGTCCACGATCAGCAGCAGATACTTGCTGCCACCCAGTGACTCTTCTTCCATGGGGCCGCACACGTCGAAGTGGAGCAGCTCGAACGTGTCGTAGTGACGCTTGTCACGGTTGCTTGGGAACGGCTTCTGGACCATTTTCCCTTGCTGGCAGCCGCGACACACGCTTGGTCCACTCGACTTGGAAGGTGCCTTCGCGTCCTTGATCATGTTGTTGTCGACCATCTTGCGAAGCACCTCCACCGGAGCGTGACCCATACGCGCGTGTAAGTCGACCGTCTTCCCACTGGTCGCCGCATTCGCCGATCGCTGAGGCGTCTGGAGCCAGTAGAGTCCATCCACGAGGTTTGCCGTCGCCACCACTTGCTTGGAGCCCTTGTGCGCAATCTGCATCTTGGTGCTGTCGAACACGACTTGGAACAGACCACTCTTGTTGATCTGTGGCACCGAAAGCAGATTCTTGCTCATGCTTGGGACGTACAGCGCGTTCTTGATCTCGATGTCGCGCTCGTCGCCGTTGGGCAGAACCACTCGTTCCACGATGGTCCCCACACCCATGATGGCCGCCTTGTTGCCGTCGGCCACCGAAAGTTCGCCTTCATTCCGCTCAATCAAATGAGCGAACTTGGCCTTGTCGTTGCAGATGTGGTGCGTTGCGCCGCTGTCGACCGCCCACAACCCGGACACATTCTTGCCCGTCGAAATGCCACACTCCAGTGAGACCGCGAACGCCACTCGATCATAGCCGTAGTCGTAGTTGTAGCTGGCGTCGTCGTTCCTCCACTGGGCATTGTTGGCCCCGCGTCCACGGCCATTGCCATTGCCGCCGCGTCTTGGGCCCCGATTCTCGTCCTTCTGCTTGGTCCAGCACTTGTCAATCGTGTGCCCCAATTTCCCGCAGTACGTACACTGGCGAGACTCTCGGTCGGTGTTGAACGCCTTGGCCGCATTCTCCGTCTTCACCGTCGCCGTCTTCTCGCCTTGTCTCTTGATGTGCTCATTCGTCAGCACCTTCACGACGTCCTGCGATCGTAGTTCAGCGCTGCTCATCTCCAAGTTCAGCACGACGTTCTCGTAGCTCTTGGGGAGGCTGCGCAACAGGCAGATCGCCACGTCCTCATCCTCCATCTTGGCGCCGATGCTGCTGAGCTTGGCGCTGATGTTGAGGATCTCGTTGCAATGATGCAAGACGTTGCCGCCTTCCGACATCTCCATGCTGAAGAGTTGGCGCTTCAGGTAGATGCGTCCAGCCTTCTGCGAACCACCGTACAGCGTCTTCAGGCGCGTCCACGCAACCCACGCTTCCTCGCAGTCGTCGACCACATGGTGGTAGTCCGCGTCCATGTGGAGCAACATCAGTCCGAACGCGATGTTGCTCGACTTGACGTAGTCGTCCTTGGCCCGCGAGTCCGTGAAGCTCGGCGTCGTCTCGCGGTTCACGACATGCCACGTCGACTTGGTCAGGAACACGCCACGCATGTAGCGGTTCCACGTCGCGTAGTTGTCCCCGTTGAACTTGTCAATGGAGACCTTGGTCGAGGCGTCTTGGGCAGAGGACATGGTGCTTGGGCTCATAACCTGATGGAAGGTATGGATCTTGGACACGAAGCTCGGACGAAGCGGAGGGAGGGACGTCGCAGACGGCGGGACCGGAGCGAAGGCACTTGAGGGGTAGAATGAAGATTCGAAAGTGATTGAATTGTTGGAGCTTACACCCTACTGTTATAGACACGCGACCCTGCGTCCTATCACCTAGTGCATCTAATCAACCATCACTCACCGGTGTTCATCCAATCATCCTACTCGTCTAATCATCGGTGGCGTAAACAACTTACCGTAATCACCATAATCAACGTGGGTTCGGATTGGACCGGTTCGGGTTAACCGGTTAATGGGTACAACTGGTACACAGTACCCAAGACCAGCAACCCTCAATAGTCGTCGTCTACATCTTGGTCCCCAGACTTTTCTTCTTCGTCGGGGTCGGCTCGGCGCGAGGAGGATACGTCCGGCGCACTTGCTTCTTCTAAGCCAGCTCGGTGGCGAACGGGGCGCGATCTTCTGGCAGTGTTGTCGTCGCCACTCGGTCGGTACTTGCGCTTCCCCGCCTGCTTGAAGCTCGTTTGGCGCGGTCCATCGTTGTCGTCCAGGTCCAGCGCGTCCAAGTCCAGCGCAGCATCATCGACGTCTTCATCCGAAGTATGCGTCGAAAGTCCAAAGGTCGACTCATCGAAGTTGACATCGCGACTGATAACCACCTACCCCGCCTCGATGTCATAAACTCGATACGCCTTGGACACTTCTTCGTAGCCGAGGAACAGCCCGGCACGAGCCTTGAGGTCCCACTTGCGCCGTCTTTCCTTCGGCGTCAGGATGTACGTCTGGCATCCGAACACACGCATGTGCTTCACACTCGGCTTGGACTTGTAAACGATCTCGAACGGAGTCTTGTGTTCAATCTTGGGTGATGGCAGACGATTCTTCACGTAGATGGCTGTCATGGCCGCCTCAGCCCAGAAGCTCTTGTCCAGCTTGGCGTGATGCAGCATGCTGCGGCCAATCGTGACGATGGTCCGGATGGCGCGTTCTGCCGTGCCGATGGTCTGGTGCGCGTACGGAACCGTGGTTTGCTGCTCGATGCCTTCGACTTCGTAGAAGGCCTTGAGCGAGTTGGTCGCGAACTCACGGGCTCCGTCGTGCCGCACGAACTTGACCTTCTTGCCGAACTGCGTCTGCACCTTCGTGACGTACATCTTGATGCAGTCCTCGCTCTCCGACTTGGCACGCAGGCAGAACCCCTTCATGCATCCGCTGGCTTCGTCCACGATCAGCAGCAGATACTTGCTGCCACCCAGTGACTCTTCTTCCATGGGGCCGCACACGTCGAAGTGGAGCAGCTCGAACGTGTCGTAGTGACGCTTGTCACGGTTGCTTGGGAACGGCTTCTGGACCATTTTCCCTTGCTGGCAGCCGCGACACACTCGACTTGGAAGGTGCCTTCGCGTCCTTGATCATGTTGTTGTCGACCATCTTGCGAAGCACCTCCACCGGAGCGTGACCCATACGCGCGTGTAAGTCGACCGTCTTCCCACTGGTCGCCGCATTCGCCGATCGCTGAGGCGTCTGGAGCCAGTAGAGTCCATCCACGAGGTTTGCCGTCGCCACCACTTGCTTGGAGCCCTTGTGCGCAATCTGCATCTTGGTGCTGTCGAACACGACTTGGAACAGACCACTCTTGTTGATCTGTGGCACCGAAAGCAGATTCTTGCTCATGCTTGGGACGTACAGCGCGTTCTTGATCTCGATGTCGCGCTCGTCGCCGTTGGGCAGAACCACTCGTTCCACGATGGTCCCCACACCCATGATGGCCGCCTTGTTGCCGTCGGCCACCGAAAGTTCGCCTTCATTCCGCTCAATCAAATGAGCGAACTTGGCCTTGTCGTTGCAGATGTGGTGCGTTGCGCCGCTGTCGACCGCCCACAACCCGGACACATTCTTGCCCGTCGAAATGCCACACTCCAGTGAGACCGCGAACGCCACTCGATCATAGCCGTAGTCGTAGTTGTAGCTGGCGTTGTCGTTCCTCCACTGGGCATTGTTGGCCCCGCGTCCACGGCCATTGCCATTGCCGCCGCGTCTTGGGCCCCGATTCTCGTCCTTCTGTTTGGTCCAGCACTTGTCAATCGTGTGCCCCAATTTCCCGCAGTACGTACACTGGCGAGACTCTCGGTCGGTGTTGAACGCCTTGGCCGCATTCTCCGTCTTCACCGTCGCCGTCTTCTCACCTTGTCTCTTGATGTGCTCATTCGTCAGCACCTTCACGACGTCTTGCGATCGTAGTTCAGCGCTGCTCATCTCCAAGTTCAGCACGACGTTCTCGTAGCTCTTGGGGAGGCTGCGCAACAGGCAGATCGCCACGTCCTCATCCTCCATCTTGGCGCCGATGCTGCTGAGCTTGGCGCTGATGTTGAGGACCTCGTTGCAATGATGCAAGACGTTGCCACCTTCCGATATCTCCATGCTGAAGAGTTGGCGCTTCAGGTAGATGCGTCCAGCCTTTTGCGAACCACCGTACAGCGTCTTCAGGCGCGTCCACGCAACCCACGCTTCCTCGCAGTCGTCGACCACATGGTGGTAGTCCGCGTCCATGTGGAGCAACATCAGTCCGAACGCGATGTTGCTCGACTTGACGTAGTCGTCCTTGGCCCGCGAGTCCGTGAAGCTCGGCGTCGTCTCGCGGTTCACGACATGCCACGTCGACTTGGTCAGGAACACGCCACGCATGTAGCGGTTCCACGTCGCGTAGTTGTCACCGTTGAACTTGTCAATGGAGACCTTGGTCGAGGCGTCTTGGGCAGAGGACATGGTGCTTGGGCTCATAACCTGATGGAAGGTATGGATCTTGGACACGAAGATCGGACGAAGCGGAGGGAGGGACGTCGCAGACGGCGGGACCGGAGCGAAGGCACTTGAGGGGTAGAATGAAGATTCGAAAGTGATTGAACTGTTGGAGCTTACACCCTACTGTTATAGACACGCGACCCTGCGTCCTATCACCTAGTGCATCTAATCAACCATCACTCACTGGTGTTCATCCAATCATCCTACTCGTCTAATCATCGGTGGCGTAAACAACTTACCGTAATCACCATAATCAACGTGGGTTCGGATTGGACCGGTTCGGGTTAACCGGTTAATGGGTACAACTGGTACACAGTACCCAAGACCAGCAACCCTCAATAACCAGCATCGGAGCCAAAGTTCCGAAGTGAGTAGAACTGAAGGAATAGCACAATGACCGCTGTAGCACGCTTCTCTCTTAGCTGTAAGAATGATTAAATGCTTTACGTTTTACTTCGTACTGAAAGCCTCTAAAGATAAAGCCTAAGACTGTGAGGTGACCTGCAGCGCCTGCCCATAACTACAGTAGTGCCATCTTTCGAAAATGAAGCTAACTGCTGTCGTTCTTGTGCTCAACAAGTTCCCCACTAAGGCCCGGGATCGAGCGTCGGCAAATATCTCGGACTTCCTGATTGCAGAGATGTCCCTAGCTCGCGCCTGCAGTCTAACCCCCGTTGGCAAACACAGCGTGAGCTGGGAGATGCAGATGCAGCAGCAGCAATAGCAGCCGGCGGCTCACCCACGGAAAGCGCGCGGGCTCGTCACCGGAGAAGTCGCCGTTGGACACGAGACGGCGGATGCATTTCAAGGAGGAGGAGAACGCAGGCACGCCCACCGTGCATCGCGCCCGACTGACCACGCACCCTGTGATCAAAAGTTCCTGCGCGCAGCGGAGCCCATCTCGAGGCCGTTGATGCCACCCGAGCCAGTGGGCATGTGATGGTGTGCATGCTGTGGTATCGATATGGATAGGGGGATCCCAGACGCAGGAGGAAAATGGCGCCCAACAGAGTTTCGCTGCACAAGCGACTTCATCGGCGAGTGCTGCGCTCTAGGTCTGCGTCCCCCTCCGACGGCCGACCGGGTGGTGGCCTACTGCTTCGCCGCCCACGAGCACCTCGGACGGAGACATGGGGGGGGTCCAGCTGCTTCGCTTGAAGCTCGAGTCCAGTCCCGCCATGCGCTACGACGTTGTCTACAGTGACTACAAACGAGAAGAGTGAGGATACCAAGTCAAGATGGAGGCCTGCACTTTCACGTCCGCACCAGCCTCAGAATGACGACGACGGCAGACTCAAGCCCGCTCCACGCTTCGTGCTGCTCGACATGTGTACAAACTCTGCGGCGAGGATACGGACAGCTACGCGTTGGTGGCCAAGGCGCAGCTCGCCGTAGCTCACACAGACGTTCGATCTGTTTATAATGAGCGAGGGCAAAGAGAGCGACATTGTAGTAACGATCAAGTTTCGCCGCACCCTGATCCAAGTATTGTCAATTCTGCCCAAATTTTCCAAAATGGTGCGGTTTGGCTCCGGTCTTGAAATCGAGCGGCGAATCGGACTTCGTCACTAATTGGCCAATATTCCCTGAAGTGCCCGAGTGCGCACTCCGCACAGTCAATGCAAGGTGGAGGAAGCGGTAACGCGGCAGCACGCGCACCCTAGCACTGTCTATCACTGCCTCTACGCGCACATCAAGCTCGGCTATACTAGAAGCCATCTTGCCCACGTCTTCAATAAGACCGAACACACGATCGGCAATTGGCTGCAAGCCTACTACGAGACCGGAGTGTTCCAGCGTGCTCGGACCACTCGAGAGAGGAAGTACACGAAGCAGCAACGGGTGTGGATTTTTAACTACTACCAACATCATTGACTCTCCTACTTAGATGAAGCCCATGACGCCTTCAAACGAACTCACGGCACCGAAATCTCCAAGACATCAGTGTGGCGCATCATTCACTCGTTTGGTCTGACGTGGAAGGTGTTGGAGCGGAGGGCGATTCACATCAAGGAGCAGGACGTCTTCCGTTTCGTGGAAGAGCTTAGTCACCTCGACTGGAGCCACCACAACCTCGTTTTCCTCGATGAGGTCTCATTTGACAACAGAGGGATGGTTCGCAAGCGAGGCTACGCCGTCCGAGGGGAAAAAGCTGCCATCCGCGGCGACTTCGAGAGAAAACCTCGTGTGTCGATCCTGGCCTTTATTGGTGTCAACGGCATTATCGACTACTTCAGTACGGAAGGCACTTTCGATCGGCTAGAGTTCACCAAGTGCTGTCAAGACCTGGTGCACATGGAGAGGGGGCCGATACGCCAGTATCCTGGACCAAACTCAATCTGAATCATGGATGGGGCTACAATCCACCGACACCCGGAAATTATTCCTTATCTACGAAGCGTCGGTGTAGTAGTGATCTTCTTGCCAGCGTATTGTCCGTTTTCTAATCCTATCGAGTTCCTCTTCGGATTCGTCAAGCGCTCCTTTCAACGACACTACTCGGAAGCTAGCGGGCGAGATTTGACTCCATTCGTCTTTCAGACGTTTCAACGCTTCAGAGATTTCGAAATGAGCAAGGTGTTCGAGCACTGCGGTTGGAAGAAACAAGGCTACTTCGATCCTGTTGGACCTTTCCAGTGAGAACAAAGCCGAACTCGCTGCTAGTGAACGCAACCAAGATGAATTAGAGTTTACGGACTTGAATCGTAAGAGTAGCTTAAACTCATCAACATGCAATCCGTTTTCTTTCGTCACTCGGCGTGATCTGTGTCTTCGACGTTCTCCATTTGAAGGAGAGGGTCGATCACTTCGTCGCGAGCAGGAGGGGTGATGTCGCGCAGAAACCCCATGATAACACTCTTGCGCACCTCCAAACGGCGCTCATTTTCATCTAGATACTGTCCGAGAAATTCCCACCTTTGGCGTAGCTGCCGGTAGTCAGCAATTGTGGCCTCCACAACATCTAGCGCCACATTTGCCGTTCGAGTAACTTCGGCCACGTGTTGCTCCATCTGTATATCCACGAGTCGAAGCAGATTCGCGATATACTCTGGTGGTGGTTGTTGAATAGCGGCGTCCCACGTTGACCTGTTGAGATTCCGCGTGAGATGGTTGGCCCACAGACGCCAAACAACACCTTCACCTTGGAATGTAGCCCCCCATTGCTCTCGAAGCCTCTCCACAACATCTCGCAACGAGGTCTCAGCGGTTGTACCGACACGATCGGTCTCTTCAGGCTGTATGCAGGCTGCGGCGATTTCATCTCGATCTTGAGCTCTTGCGATCGACAAACCATACTCGTAGATAACGAGCGTCACTGTATGCCCTCACATTTTTTGCAGCCACTGCTTCCACGCTTGTGCTGACTTGGTAGACTCCACTACCTTCTTTTTGGCCCTGAACTGCATGACACGGTCCCACTGGCCCACCTCGTGGGTCTTGACAGACCACTCGCCGTCCGTCCGCACCGCTCTGCACTTGACACGGCCGCTGAACAAGCTCCAGATCTTCTGCAGGATCTTGTCGAACGATCCACCGTTGACAACGACGTCGTCGAGAGTCTCGGCCGACGTATCGCGTTGGGCGATGGTCGCCTTCACGATTGGCCGCAATAGCAACTGGTACAGATGACTTGGAGCTGCTTGGTCTGCTTCGGTTGTTGCTTCGTGCATGCTCTCAGGCCGTGGCAGCGACGTGATCACTCGCGATGTAGCTGGTGCTGCTGGAGGTGCCGCCAACAGACCAACGGATAGTGCAGGAGAAGCAGTAGCGGGTGCTGCCGGTGCTCGTGTCGCTGGAAGCTACTGCGGCCGAAGCGCTGCTGGGGTCGCTTGTAGTGGTCGTGTTCCTTGACCACTGGCGTCTGTTTGCGATGGAGATGCGCGTGGAGCCACTGTGGGCTGCGAGGTTGACGGAGAGCTGCCTGGCGTCGGGGTGCGGCTTCGCAATGGGTACGGCGAGACACGCGTAAGAATTGGCTGGCGTGGCGACCTCCGTGGCGTGGCCACCATGGTGCAATTCCAGAACTGCAAAGCTGCAGCTTCCGGCTCCCAAAGGAAAGCCTCTTATCACGCATATATTTCATTCCTTATGTTAGGTTGGGCGATTGGCAGGTCGGTTTCGCTGGATCGATTCAACCAATCGCTCTCGGAAATTTTGAATCGAACGCACAATAGAAGGATAGTAAAGTCTGCATACTACGTAGTTTTCATATCGACACGAATATAATTGCTTCGAAGTTCGAAGTTCGAACACTATGTATTGCTCCGAAGTTATGCAAACGTATGCGTCTTTGACAGCTTCTTCAGCAGCGTTGTGCACTTCAGGGACGAGGTTGTACTTTACTACGCCTTAGTAAAGCAATTGGATATCCTAGTTACTGGGTTACACGTATCGGTGCCCTGTACTGTAGACTTCGTGTTGTTTCCCACGATGTTTTTCTTACATTCTAGTACACCATACCAACGTAGAGAATGTCCAGTATGTGAAGTTACCGCCAATGCGTTTTGCGGTGGCTAAAATCTCGGAAGAGCAGCATAACATTGCAACTAAGGACGCAGGTATTATAATACATGGACTAACTTACAGTTAGAAGTGGCTAGCAGCGATAGTGAGACATCGGGGATTGCCACTGCACAACGTTTGCTCATTCGGAGTAGTCACATGGAACACCTTTAACTGCATCAAACCTGGCCAATGCATAGTAGGACAGATACTTGAACGGAGCATGGAGAAGAATTGTCGTGGCATGTTCCACTGCTGTGGTTGTTTGGTTCAGGTCTTTCGATTCGGTCTCATAATCAGCATGTTCAAATCCTAGACCTGATCTGCATAAGAACCAAAATAAATGCAACCAGCGCGTCGAGGAGACCTCATCATGGTTCGATGGGTGCTCGGGCACTTCCGACATTGCCAGATCAGTAAGGACGTTGTCGAAGAAGCGGCTCGACGTGGGAACCTGGGTGTTCTCCAGATGCTAGAGGCCGCCAAAATCGACGCAGGAATTCAATGGAGTGGCGAAAGTCTGAACTTGGCCGCTGCATCAGGCAACTGGGACCTTGTCCATTGGTTATACAGCCGCACTAAAAGCCAGTTGGAGACGAAGCAAGCAAATTCTCAGCTGGTTAACAGCGCGTTCGACCAGCACAAACTGGAGGAGGCCAAGTGGACCATTGCCAATGGGTTTGGAGCCTCGGAGTTATCGTTTTCACACTGTTCAGAGAAGAATTGGCGACTTCGAACCTAGCGCGCTGCTGCAAGCTGTGACGATTGGTGACATCCGCTTTATCCAGAGATTGATCAACCACCATTTCTCTACCAATGGGGTGGCAAGCTTCGACTTTGGGGCTGTGCTGAACGCTGCTGTAAGACATGGCCGACTCGCAGTCGTGAGTTGGCTACTCACATACATGAAAAAGTTCGAGCTGAAGTACGATCCGTCTGAAGCCATGTATGAAGCAGCCAAGCACGGTCAATTGGAGGTCATGCAATGCCTCTATGCAACCTTCTCGCGTGACCCGGCCATTGACCTTTTCCAGGTCCAAAATAACGTACCCGGCCCGATCCCCGATACTGTTATGGACGTCGCTGCGTGCCATGGGCATCTCGACGTGCTTCACTTCCTGCATGATGTCGAGCGAGCGTCTCATAAGCGTCACAAAGAGGGCGATACAGCTCAACCCAATAGTCCGAGTCGGCAGAATTTGAACTGTACTACCGCGGCCATGGATTCCGCCGCTGCTAATGGGCATCTGAGTGTTGTCATGTGGCTGCACGGCAATCGGTCCGAAGGATGCACCTCCGCAGCTATGGATCGTGCAGCAGCTAATGGACATTTGCAGGTGGTTCAGTGGCTGCCGTGGAACCGACCGGAAAGCCGCACAACTACAGCGATAGATTTTGCTGCTGCGAGGCATTTTCATACTGGAACGGGAGTTCACGATGCAAGTGGCACTTGCTGTGCAGGTTTAGCACCGAGCATGTTCTAGGAGAAGCAGTTAGCTCTTGTCAAGTGGCTGCACCTACGCGGTCCCATAACAAGCGCCTCCACAGCCATGGATAGCGCTGCGTCCGCCGGAAACTTGAAAATGCTGCAGTGGCTGCACGAGAATACACAGGTAGGATGCACTTTCCAAAGCGATGGACACGGCAGCACGTCTTGGGCGCTTAGACATTGTCAGGTGGCTGGATGAGAATCGCTGGGAAGGGTGCACAACTGCAGCGATGGATGACGCGGCGGCTGAAGGTCACTTGGAGGTGGTGCAGTGGCTGTACGCTAATCGACCGGAGGGATGTACAGCAAGCAAAAGCCGTGGATGAGGCAGCCGCTAATGGACACTTGAGGGTGGTCCAGTGGCTATATTGGCATTGTACTGGCGCTCGCAATGAGGAGAGCTCTGGAAGATACTCAGTTCGAAGTGGCGTATTTTTTGCAGGCACACTGCCCCAGCCTCGCAGGCGTCGACAATCGGTCGAACATCCAGAAGACCAACTTGGCGTTAGCAGAATCTGTGGAATCCAGATCTCCCGAACGACCCGTTATGCACTGACCCGGTTGGAGTGCCATGAAGATGATTTGATAAGTTAATCTTTATCGATTGGATTTGTCATTTAGCAACGCACTCGTGCCTCGAGGAGTAAAGAATCCTAAAATGAAAGCATATATCATGAACAGCTTACCACGCTAACCACCGAGCCAGGCAGCGTTCCTGTCCGGGAATTTCCCTCCGTGCAATTGCCTTGATCGATTCGCTGTAGAGGCAGGTGATGACACCGGTGCCGCAGCCGATCAACCACGGCAAATAGTCAGCTGACCCAGTCCCGAAGAAAGACTGGAAACCTGGAACGTACACGACGAGAACGACGATCAGGATCTCGATTGTAGCACCGTAAATTGTGACCGTGTTCTTCAACGGGCTGGCGTTGACCACAGATGTCCGGCGAGTCTTGACCACCCAGATGTGGAAGAACTGGCACACGATCAGCGCGATGTACCACGAGCCGCACGCCTCCTCCAGCAACCGGGTCTGCTCTTCTTCGTTGAAGCACTCGCCGTCCGAGATGCAGAATGTATCGGCGTCGCTCGTCCAGTGGTCGTCAGAGCTCATGAACAAGTCCGAGAAGGAGATGCCGTTGCGCCAGAAGACGGTCCCATAGGCGACCAAACAGCCAGCAGCGTTGACCATACCAGCCACAGCGTAGGCGTAGATCAGCAGCGACTTGGACATCAAGCGGTCCTTCTTGAGGTTGCGCGGCGGCCGCTTCATGATATCGCTCTCCGCACCTTCGTAGGCGATGGAAATCGCGGGGCCCAGCTCAGTACCGAGGTCGATGCTCAAAATCTGGAGCGAGGTCATGCCCGCAGGCATCCCAAGCGCCAAGTTGATCGCCACAGGCATGATTTCGGGCCACAGGTGGGTCAACGTGTAGGCGATGGTCTTCTTGAGGTTGTCAAAGATCACACGCCCTTGCTCCACGCCACGGACAATCGAGGAGAAGTTGTCGTCCATGAGGATGATGTCTGCCGCTTGCCGAGCCACGTCGCTGCCATTGATCCCCATCGCGACTCCAACATCGGCTTGCTTCAGAGCTGGAGCATCATTCACACCATCCCCAGTCACACCAACACATTCACCCAGCTCCTGACTGGCCTGCACGATCTGGAGCTTGTGCTGAGGCGTTGTCCGGGCGAAGACCACCGACTTCAAGCGCAGAATGGCCTTCAGGTCGTCGTCCGAGAGCGAATTGATCACGCCACCATGCACAACTGCGCTGTCGTACGTGTACAAATCGTCTGGAAGCTCGGCAGCTTCATTGGCCGACACTAGCTCCAGCATGTTGTCGGGATCGTCGAGCAAACCGATTTCAGTCGCGATGGCGCGAGCTGTCAGCGGGTGGTCGCCCGTGACCATGAACACCTTGATGCCAGCATCCTTGCACTTGGCAATAGCCTCGGGGACGTCGTCTCGAGGCGGATCCATGATCGCAGCCATACCAACGAAACACAAGCTGTCAGAGGGAAAGTTGCCTTCCTCGACTGAGAATGCAGCGCTGGGAGACTCGAACCGCCGAGTGGCAAGTGCCAAAACACGTCGCCCCTTGCTACCGAAGAACTCGTACGCTTGGGTGAATTCCTGGATCATGGCGTCGGTCATCGGAAGCTCTTCGCCGGTTGACGATAGGATGGTACTGCAGCGCTTGACGATCACTTCTGGCGCGCCCTTCATGAACACGTCGAAGCTGCGTAGCGAGTGCTTCTCGTTCGGGGCGGGCACAATCACCAGCTGCCACTTGTTGGTCGAGTTGAATGGGATCTCAAAGACTAGTGGATACTCCTTGCGCGTGATGTCGGACGAGAAGTTCGAGTCGGCAAAGCGGAGAAGCGCAATGTCGGACGGGTTGCCCGTGTACTGGCGCTTCGCCAGGACTTTAGGCTGCTCGCGGACCGACAAGTGGCTTTGGAAGCTTAGCCGAGACAGACTGAACGAGTTCCTGACCCCGGACGGTCGAACTGATCCAGCCATTTTCTCGTCGCTACCATCGACCAGAGCGTCGGTAGCCGCCGCCTTGTTGTTGTCAGTAGCAGCCGTGTCAGGAGCTGCCCGGCTGCAGAGCGCAGCACCACGAGCCAGAACCGCCTTGGGGGTCACTCCAGTCAAGTAGTCGGTCTTGTCGTCCAACTCGATCACGACGCGGTCGCCCGACGGCTGAGCCGCGAACTCTCGACCCGCCCACGTGTCCGTGACAGTCATGACGTTCTTGGTTAGCGTACCTGTCTTGTCCGTAGCGATCAACGAGATAGTGCCCATGGTCTCCACACAGTCGAGTCGCTTAACGAATACATTGCGCGCTGCCATCCGACTCGCAGTGATTGTCAACAATGAGGTTACCGTTGCGGGGAGACCCTGGGGCACATTCGCAACGATGATGACCAAGAAGCCGTTGACGAACGTGGACATGACGTCCTCTCCACCCTTTCGGATGACGCCGACCGCGAACAGGATCCCAGCCATAACCACGGCCAGGACGCTGATGAAGCGCACGAACGCCTTCACTTCGCGCTGCATGTTGGTCTCGCGCGTAGTCGTCGACGTAGCCAGCTCGGCGATCCGTCCGATCACTGTTTTGTCGCCAATTGTCAACACCAGACCCAACGCAGACCCGTCGAAGCAAAGCGAGCCGTTGAATACGACGTTCTTGCACTCCAAGTGAGCCACCGACTGCTCCATGGCGTCCGATGTGATGGGGATCAGCTCGGACTCCCCCGTCAGCGACGAGTTCTCGACCTTGAGGTTGTTGCACAGTAGAATGCGCAGGTCGGCCGGCACCTTGTCACCATTGCGCACCCACACGAGGTCACCCACCACCAGCTCTTCGGCCGGAATGATCTGACTGGTGCCGTCGCGGACCACCGTGCATTGCTGAGGGAGCATGTTCTTGAACGAATCCATGACCTTGCTGGTCGACCTCGCTTGGAGAAACGTGATGGTGCAGGTGACGATCACGATGGCGAACAGGACCAGCGACAGATACAAGTTGAGAGTCGTGGAGGTGTCGATGAAGTACGCGATGAGGCTGAGAAGCCCCGCGACGCTCAGCAGGATCATGAACATGTCGAGGAACTGCTGCAGGAACAGAATGTAGTCCGGCACGGTCTTGGGCGGCGACAAGCGGTTGAACCCGCACAGTTTGCGCGCCTCCTCGACGTTCGCGGAGCTGAGTCCTTGGCTCTGTTCCAAGTTGGTCGGCAGAATTCGACTGCGAGGGACGCGTGCGGGGAGGTCTTCAACTTGGACGTAGGCCTCCCAGTAGCGTTCTTCCTCTGCCCTGCCTCCAGCCTTGGGGGTGAGGGGCATGGCTGTGAACTCGACATCCTTCGGGTCCGAGGTGGGGGACTCCGGAGTCATCGTGAGCGATCAGGCGGTTCGAACGCTAGACGAAGGGGTTCTTGACGGAGGGGGGGTCTTGAGCGAACCGAGGCGAATTGGGAAATGAGCTCCATGCTCGAAGGGGACGAAAGCGGCGGCAGTCATACGCCGCCCAGCGGCTGAGGGCCAGCGCCTTTGGAACACCGCATCGTGGCGCGTCGTACGGCGTTGTCCCGATATCTTTGCTCGAGTATGAGGTCATTCGTACGGCGATGCACCGCGGAAACTCCCGGTCGAAAAGGAAGAAGGGTGGGTGGTTTTCCCCTCCCCGCCCGGCAGCGCCATGGTCTGCCTAATGGAGCTAACTCGTCACAGTTTAAACGCGAGTTTCCCCACGCTCCCCGAACACTAGAGATGGAAGGCATCTCTATCCGATACCAGTGCATAGCACTTGCCGATTTAATCATAAAGGGACACAGCACGAACGGGGTGGAGTGTGAACACGGCAAGGTCTCCACGGACAATCAACCCTCGTAAAGTTTATCTCTAGGGGGCATTAATTCCCAACAAGTTATATATTAGCAAAGGCTACATACTTTGTCTAAGGTAACATGAGTAGTAGGGAACGTTCTTTTACGATCGGGATAGCAAGGCTTTCGTTCTGAAAGCTGTTCGGGAGGGATGACATCTTTTTTCTTTGGGCGACCTGGATCTTTACGCGGGATGGGCGAAGCGCTGCCAGCAAAAAGGTTTGATACAGGGCAGTTCTACTGTAGCGCTAAAGATTGCACACGTAGTTGTAGTATACTTCCAGCATGGACCAGTTGCTTCACGCCCTTGGCGAAGTGAAGCAAAACTTCCAGCGATGCCCTTGTGCTGCTGTCGAGGGACCGTTTCCACGGCGGCAAAAGTTCAACGGCACTGCGTTGCTCGGCGAAGTGGCCAGTGCACCAGAGTGCTGAGAGCACGGTCGCCAGCGGTGCGTCGTACGGCGCTGTCCCGATATCTTGATGCAACTATGAGCCCGCGCGTACGGCGCTGCACCGAGGAATCTCCTGGCGGGGATGCGAGGACGAGCGGGTGGTTTTCCCCTCCCCGACCTGGCTGACCGGCGCGTGCTTGCAGGTGGCGACCGACACGAAGCTCGCTCGCCGCCTTGAGCGTCAAAAGGCAACTTCCACATGAAACATCTCGATCAGCGGCGTCTGATACGGTATCGTCGCTGGCAACGAGCAGCGCCAGGCATGGCCACGGCGTAAAGCAAGGGGTGAAAGCTACACAAGTCTCTACTATGCATGTAAGCGATAAGGTATTACAGGTCTCTATCTAGGCTTACGCCCTCCTAAGGAATCTAACCTCTCAAAACAGATTCTCCTTAAAATCCCGGAATATACAGGGAATCCTATTCCGCAGGTACTAATGTCGCATGGGGAGGGATGACACGTCTAGAAAAGACAGCATTCCGACGAGGTCAGGGGTGGGCGAGGTATCATGATGTGCACACACCGTGTATCAATTATCAGGATTTCCAATGCCGCTGACCTCTGTGGCTCTCGTCCTGCACAGCAAGCTGCCCAACCGCGGCCCGGACATCGTCGCGCTGCTCCTCTCGGACATCCTCCTGCGAGACCTGACGCTGACTCAGGCGTGTCAGTTGACCCCCGCCGTATGCACGTCTCTGCTGGATTTGGTGTGGCTCAGGGGTCTGCGAGACGCCAAAAGCTCGAAATGGACCGCGGCGAAGCTGCTGCAGAGCGAGCCCCACTACAATCGATGAGCGTTCTCCCAGGCGATGCTACAGGCAGTTCGACGCGGTGACTTGGTGATGGTCCAGTGGCTATTGGCGCACTTTTCCGGCTGCCCGGTGGCTTCTGAAGTGGTGGAGGAGGCGGCTCGAGGCGGACATCTCTGGGTCTTGCAATTGCTAGAGGCTGACGAGACCCACGGGGGCATTCAATGGAGTGAACAAAGTGTGGATGAAGCTGCAAGGAGCGCCAAGTGGGAGCTGGTGCGGTGGTTGCTACGACGCGCAGGGAGCACGAGGGAGTCGACTAGAGCCGACGACGATGTGGTCAACTGTGCCTTCGCGCAGAACAAGAAGTCAGTGGGCCATTCAGAGGGGGTTTGGAGTCAGGAGCATCACGTTCCCGGACTGTGCTGAAGCAGAGTGGCAAGGGCGAGCGCAGATTCTAGTGGCAAATATTGGAGGAATTGCTGCGTATCGAGCTGCGCGGTTTGGTGATCTGGATTTTATCAAGTGGCTGGCGTCGAAGTACAGGGAAATAATAGATGTTCAGTATTGGGTGCATACCGCTGAAAATGCTCGCGAAGGTGGACACCTTTCCGTCGTGCAGTGGGTGTTCATGAACGTGGGTGGCGTGGTTCGTGGTAATGGCCCGGCGGTGGCCATGTTTGCAGCAGCAGAGAACGGAAAGGTTGATGTTGTGGAGTGGCTGCACAAGCAGTATGGCGGCAAGATGAATATTGAGCTGTTCGAGGAGCTCCATGTTCCTTCAGATGATGAGGACGCTGGGATGGTCCCAACAACCGCCATGGATGCAGCAGCCAGAAACGGACACTTGTGTGTTCTGAAGTATCTTAACGGTATCGATGCAGTAGCACGAAATAAGCAGAAGAAGCGAGCTGGGAAGTCAAAACGCACTCAAAATCGGCATACAGGCCACTTTCCTCGTTGTACGTCTTTCGCCATGGATGCTGCTGCCGGTTGTGGTCATTTGAACGTCGTAAAATGGCTGCATGCGCATCGCTCTGAAGGATGCACGACTACTGCGATGGACCGCGCTGCAGGCAACGGGCATTTGGACGTGGTGCAATGGCTGCACTCACACCGCTCCGAAGGATGCACCACTGCAGCTATGGCTAATGCTGCAACGCGACCCTTTCACGCTGTGTCATGTGAGGGCTTGGACACCGATCATTGCTGTCTCCACCTGACACCGACGTCATTTCACGAAAAGCAGCTCGAGATAATTCAGTGGCTGCATTTGAATCGCACTGAAGGCTGTACTACTGCAGCTATGGATGGAGCTGCGGCGAACGGGAATTTCACACTGCTGCAATGGCTTCATGATAACACAGCGGTAGGATGCTCATCTCGGTCGATGGTGTCAGCTGCACGTCTTGGGCGATTGGACATTCTCAAGTGGCTTACAAAATATTATGCCGAAGCATGGACTCATAAAGCTATGTCCAAGGCTGCGAGCCGCGGCCATTTGAACGTCGTGAAGTGGCTATGTGAGAACCGAGGTGAGGGATTCGCTGGCAAGGCAATGGAAAAGGCTGCGTCGAGGGGCCATTTACACGTTGTTCGGTGGCTTCTACCTCATTGTACCAACCCAGACGGATTCCTCTCAGCAATGAAGCTGGCGCACTCGGGAGAGCATTTTGAGGTGATGCTGCTTCTGGATGCCCAGCTAGGCACTTACTACGACGATGGCATTCTGAGGGAAATGAGAGGCCATTGGTTGAAGTACCATGATATTCAGCGCTGGTTCGACGAGAAGTACCCACCGTCTTCTGGGTAGAACCTGAAGACGTTACACCTCTAAAGCTATTGCAAAGATCACGCATCGTGATGACCCATTTCTAGAGTCGAACTGTTCAGCAACAGCAGCATATCATTATCTGCACCGCAGCTTTCGACACCCACCCATCTCTTCCTTACACGTATTATTCGCTGCACCGAGTGCTCGAACTAGGTGCACGCCAAAGAATCCGGGCGTCGCCTCGCCCTGCACCTCACCGAAGTACAGCTAGAACGTCTGCTTCCACGCCTCGACCGCCTCGCGGTCGGCCATGAACTTGGGGAACTCGTCCACGTTGGCAATGTCGATCTCCCACGGGTGGCTCGAGCCGCTGTTGGGCGCCAGGTCCACGCGCACGTTCTCGGTGACGACCGTCTTCTGCACCTCCTCGGAGATGGCCCAGTTCATGAAGAGCTTGTCGGCGGTCGGGTGCCTGGCCTTCTTGAGGATGGCGATCCGCTGGCCCCACGACAGATAGTCGTTGTCACCGTCCGCCCCGAACGTCACGTTGGGCGTACGTGCCGATGCTGACCACCTTGTCCTTGGCCGTCACCGCGTCGCTGGCGATGGAGCCGCGGCGGAACATGACGTCCTGGTTCTTGACCCAGTCCCAGCCGTACTTCTGCACGTAGCACACGTACATGAACATCTTGCCGGCCCACCGCGGGTCGACGTGGTCGGCCACCGACTTGGGCGCGGGTTGTCCGCCCAGCGCGGTCTCGTCGTACAGGTAGCTGAAGGTGATGCTCATGTAGGCCATGTAGGCGCCGCGGTGGTCGCAGTAGCCGTCGTAGACCTGCGAGAAGTTGGCACGCTTGTACTCGAGCAGCTTGCCCTCCCGAGCCCAGCGAGGGAAGTCCTGCAGTGTCTGCAGCACCACGAGGTCAGGAACGAGCGAGTCGGTCTCGAGCTGGTTGTCGATGCGCACGTCGTGGTACTTGCTGTAGTCGATGATGAGCGTGAAGTTGATGTCGGGGAAGCGCTAGGTGAAGGCCTGGCGCACCCTGTCCTGCTGCAGCGCGAAGTCTCCTCCGTGGTACATGACGAGGTTGCCTCCTTCGGCGATGGCGTCGGCGTAGAGTGCGTCGAGGGACTTGGTCTCTTCCGGGACGGCCGGCAACGACCGTGGTGGACACAAGGAGTGCGCAGCAGGCAGCGGTGAGGGGCGCGAAAAACTTCATGGCGACGGGCTCGGAGTAGCTTGAGGTGGGGAAGTAAAATTCACAATGAGCAGTGCGCTACTTGGAATTGATCGCGCGAAAGCTGGCGCAGTTGTACGCGAACAGCAAACGCAACGCTATGCTAACCTTTTGACTTGGAATTTTGGTGTTTACCATTATACTGTACTTTGCATTAGCAAAGCTCCAACTTCTGGTGAAATATAGCTCAAATCGCCAAGATTTCTCACCACCAACTGAGCTAATACTCGGACGACGACTGTCAAATTCTTAACTTATGTGAAGTGTACACCTATAATGGGGTGTTCAATTATCAATAACGGATAGCGCCAAATAGCGTACTCGAATAGAGCACCTCCTCTCAAATATGATTGAATCTTGCTCAGTATACTAGGCAATCGTACCTACGCCAATTTTTGTATATCTCAACCACCTAACAGTACGCTATACCGTACACAGTACTCCACAATTTTTTAGCTTATTTTGAAACTCACCTTAACGTTGAATACCCTCTAATTATCTTGAAACTGCAAGTATTGTGTTAAGCTTTAGCACGTAAACATGCTCTGATTGGCTAAGAGACGCTTAAAATTTTAGACACATGATGAAGGCTTCAGAATAATTATGCTTCTTTTGTTTTAAGTATTTACTTTGTCAAGTACGGTAAGTGAGAGCCAACAGTTTTTATCTTTACAATGACACTTGTTTTGGTATTAATACATATTTTGCTAGTTTTGGAGCCTTACAATCCCGTTAGATACGCAAAGAAAAAAAGGGTTCTGTTCCACAATCTCTAACGTGTGAGCCAACTCTGGGGCAACCCATCAGTTGTCTACATGGTGTGAGGACTGGCACATGAGTTGCCATGACTGTTGGAAAGGGTAGGGCGCCGCGGGGATTGAACTCATGGCATACCTGTAGAACATAGCTCGTTAGACCGTTACACCATACAGGCGCCCCGGTCATCGTCTCTTCGGGCTGGGACTTGACACTGTCTGATTGCATATTCCAACAATGACATCGTTACCGGCATCCCTTTGTCATCGCATACTGCTTGTTATGACATACAGGCTAATATTAGCCAATCAATGGCATTTTCACCTGAGCACTTGTTATGGCATACAGGCACTCCTCGCCTACCAATTACGCTCAGTTGCAGACTGACTCGGGGGGCCTCGCTTGCCTGACGCAAAGGAGAGGAAGGTATTAAGGCACTCGGTAACATCGTCCCCGGCTGCCGAGAAGCTCAAAGTACTTGACCAAGCATGGCAATATCCTTCCTTGCCACCATCAATAATTTCTACCCTACACTACCCAACCAAAGTCGGCAAACGCTCACACAGAGCTGGAAGCGCGGTCGCGCCAGCATCGAGCTGCTGTACGCAGAGCCAAGCAGAGCAGACAAGCACAAAGCCCAGACGGTGGGTGTAGGTACCGTATTGACATCGCTTGGCGAGGACAGATCCTCGCTAAACTTGCTGCGGAGCTTGCCAGCTAAAGGTAATAGAGCTGAGGGTGTCAAAATGTACAACGCTGGTCAAACAGGCGTCTTGTCATTTGGCGTTGATAAGGCGGTAGGCCAAGATCTGCGACTGACGACTTCGACGAAGAGTTTTGTTGCTAGATAAATAGATGCACATGCTTGCCTTGCATTGCTCCAAGTGTAGATCGAGTTTCAGCTTGTTAGTGCGGTTAGGGTAAATAGGTGTAGGGTTTGTATGTGATGACAAAGGGATGCCGGTAATAGGTTATGGGCGTGGATGGGCGAGACCACCGCTTCCTCAAGACGAGCCCAGTTTTGTGACATACCTCTGCTAATTATGAACTTGTGAGCACATACTAATGTTAACCCTTTGGATTTTACCAGCGATATGAGTAGACTAATTCTGAAGACATACTAATGTTGAAGACATAGTGGATGCATCCTGAAATCACAATGTGTGCTCGTTGCAAAAGTGAAAGAAAACGCGCAGTGAAGTAAATTTGTGATGGAGAATGAGGTTGCCAGAAGGGGTTGCCAAAAGGGGTTACCAGCCTATACAAAAATCCATATGATACCCTCAAGTAGCAACAAAAAAATGGTACTGTCAGTACTATTTTTCCGTAGAGGCAACAACGTCGAGTATAATCACGTAGTAAATGTATCATAGCCTGGACATATATGCATCACAAATCTAAAATGTGATTTCGGGATGCACCCAGTACACTCTAACACCTTGAATAATCATCTCAACCAGTCGAAGAGAACCAGAGGTGCGACCAAGAGTTGGTTGAGGGCGTAATCAGCCATTCTACTAGATGTAAATGCTGTCCGCACCACGTGCAGCGTGCGGCTGAGTACATGTATTTAGTTGGGCGGTCTCATTCATTTTTCAATCGACCTCCAATCGCTCACAGTCATTTTCGTCGAGGCCTGCAATGCGTCTAGTGCTGTTCCTGTTTCTTACGGCGACCATCATGGCCGCAAGCAATGCTTTCATCGACGACGGTCACCTCAAGCCCCATGGCTCCCGGGTATTAGCTTCCAGTAGAGCCGAGACACCCCGCAACCTCAGAAGTGGCGCGAAGGCAACGGAAACGGAAGGCAGCTTGGCGGGATCCGAAGAGCGACTGTTTTCAAACCTTGGTAAGCTGCGCAACGTGTTCAAGAAGGACCCCAACGTGGCCAAGACATTGGCGACGGACCCCAGGATTTCCGAAAAGGTTGCCAAGAGCTCGGGGAGTATTTCTCAGAAGACCATCGGTCGAGTCCGGGCTTTCCTTACGAGAAACCCGTCGATGACGCGCGGCCTGGATCGGTACGAGACCGAACAGCTCGTCGCCTTTCTGTCCATTGTGGTGAGTATTCCTTTCATAGGGATCACACTCGTTGAGATTGCCAAATATAAATCGGTGTAGCGCCCGATAGGGAATCGTCAGTGATGCACAAATCTCGGCTTACAATTGTAGCGCATCCTGACATCCCAGGTCTGGAAATACCTGGATCAGGTGGAAAAAACACGTATTTAACGGATTTGTCGACGGTTGCACAGTGTTCCTGTTAGCAACTCGTCAGATCGAGCCCCTCAACAAGCTGTTAACACGCTTTGGGGAATTGTCAGGGCTGAAAATACAAGCGTCAAAAAGTATCTTAATTCCGTTAAATCTTGCTTGGACATAAGGGAGATGCCATGGATATCCTGTCTTGGCTAAGGGATCGACGACTCGGATACTCGGATATCATTTTGGTACTACAAAGTGCTACCAGGTGTAAGGGGCCTACTTTGGCTCACTACTTTAGCTTACACGTGTGCGCGTGTATGTGAGGAAGCGTAGCTTAGGTTAAATTAGAGTTAATTATACTCGGGCCTCCGAGTATAGATTAATCTAAATAAACGATCCAAATAATGTTTTTGGGTTAAAATGAGAACTGCTATTTGTGTTTTATGTTTCTGACTTCCTCTAAATGTAATATTCTAAACTAGGAATCTGCCAACGGCTGGAGGGCAGAATTCCAATGCTATGCATGTCACTCATTGGCTAAAAGATGCTGCTCTCAACCAATAGGAATCCTAAGTCTCTATGGACCACCCGTCGTGGTGATCCTAAATGTATGTAGCCTTTGGTGTGTCTACACCAAGGACGAGAAAGTCTTTCGAACCTCTAACAGACGTCGTGTCTGTTAGAGTTACAAGTGACTGTGGGCACTTGTGCGTGTAACCCCGTTACAAAAAAGGAAAGCCCCTACGGGCGCAAGATTTTCCCTTGTTTCTGACACGATGGGATTGGAGATTTTCCGGAATTCCCCGAGCCGCGCCTGTGATTGGTTGCCTCAGAGACTCACTCTGGGAGAGGGAGGCAGCGACCGGACTCGCGTTGGCAGTGTACAAGGTTTGGTGACCCCGGATGAAGATGTCCCCAAGAATGGACCCCGGCTGGAACCAAGTACCGAACGAGAGGCAAAGCCCAAGGGAGCGTAGAAGTGCCTCCTACTGGAGGCCGCCTGCTCTTGGTGCACTGTACAACGCAAGACGAGCCCGACCGGATCGAGTGAAGACCCAGAAGCCGTGAAGTTGACCAAGAAATCCCGGACGTGAAGCCCAAGTGGAGTGTGATCCCGTTTGGATCATGAATCCCGGATGGAGGTACCAAGATACCATCCCAGATGTGAAGATCCAGTATACAAAGTCCAATATGTTTCCGACCGACCAAGCCGACCAGCCAAGATCTGTTCGGATTCCGTGGAACATTGAACTTCACTTGCGTACCTAGTGATGATTATACTTGCTGGAAGTATGCTACGAGGGACCGTGGACGATTGCGACGACACGACTATAGTGAAGACAAGTCAAGATGGAGTGCATGTAAAGATCGACAGAAGATAGCCAGCCAGACAGAGAGAGACAACAGATAACAGATAAACAGAGTTCGTTTTGCCAAGGATCGCGCAAGTGACTTGGAGCAGCCTACCGGACGTGCATTGTTTGGGTATCTGAGGGCTGTCAGAGGCGACGTCCAGGAAGGTTACGTTCTGCTCTGCTAAGGACACAAGCCACCCCGATTGGAGTGTACATCTAGGTGTATTATTTCCGGTTAGGGTTTGTTCTGGGTGCACCCCATTCCGGAGTCTACACCCGAGACGCGCTAAGCTATACACCTGGGCAGTCAGACGTTCACCCGCCTCGCCTCATTTCGCGCGTGTTCGTTGATGCAGTTACGAGTCCGCGAAGCCGCTCTTGGAGTTTACTTGTTGTTCCCACCACGAGGATCGAGGCCTTTACAATACGACACTATCGACAACGTAGGAGATGGTGTGCTAGTATTTTCGCCTGCGTACCAGCAACCGTATAGAGATCACAGCTCTTGTCAGCCATCGTGACGCCCACTGAAACACCAAAGATACGTGCACGTACCTCCCCTACAGACATCGGCTAGCCATAAATTTTCTTGTTGTTTGACGCTGTTCGGTTGACATCCGGCGTGAAAGCCTGTTGTATGCAAGCAGGACGGTTAGATATCAAATAGCCACCACAAGTAGGACATACATGCGCACCGAGACAGCCTCGTAGGTGTAGTTAGGGTCCGAGAGAACAAATAGGAGGAGCGGTCTAAGTCGGTATCTTGATCGCTGAGCTGCCCTTGGCTCTCGGAGCGCCCTCGCGCTGTGAGCTCCTGTTGGTTCGAGCGTTCATCGTCATCGCTGCTGCTGCCGCCCACAGTGCTGCTGCTGTCGGCCGCCGTGTCGTCGGTGTACATACTTGCGTCGGCCATGATCTTCTCGGAGAAGATCTCCCCCCACACGATGTGTACTGTACCACTGAGGAGCGACCGCGACTTTTGACAGGTTGATTTTGACTGTCGCTCAATTCTATGGAATGCCTTTATTTTATTTTATACTAGATCCTTACACTACAACACATACTCACTGCATCCGCCTGCAAAGGCTGCTGTTGCAGTGAGAGCCTGTTTTGGCAGCACCATTGGGTATTTAGCTGTCATCGCTGACGTCACCGCCTTAGCCACCACCATTTTGGTCCTCGGCGATCCGCCTGCTTTTAGGCGCGCTTCGCACTCTGATTCGAGATCACACGATGGGCTGCTTGATCATCCGGCCTCGTCCTGCAGCGTCTTGTGACATCGTTTAGCTTGAACACGCGCTTCTTCTCCTTCATTTAGGGCGCCTCACGCGAACGTTTGTCCGTGTGGGCTGACGTATGACCGCAGCCCAACATGCTGTTCGGGTTCACGTGCTGCTGGAGTTCATGCACGCCGGGCCATTGAAGCCGCCGCTATTGGTGCCGTGGTCCAGGGGTTTGTAGTAGAGCTTGGGAAGTTCGCCGCTGCGCTGGTGGTGCGGCGAGTGCGCCTGGTACTGCGAGTAGCCGTAGCCCTGCATGGCGAAGAGGAAGGAGGAAGTCAGGCGGGTGTACTGCCGATGGAATGGGGGGCTTGTGCCGCCAGCGCTCGCCTCGCCTGCAGTCGAGAAACACGTCAGCAATGGGGCAACAGGCTGGCTAGAGTGAGCAGTGTACCGAGATTGAGTTGTTCTGCTTTCGGTTGTGCCTCGTACGTCTCGTCGTTGCAGTAGAAGGCGTCTCTCATGTGCTGTGCCGTGCTTGCCCTGGGATAGTGTCACAGCAATTGCCGAGCACGTCCATCAACCGCGATATTCAGCTCAGAACAATTCACTCACTTAGCGAATGTTCGCATTATCCTGCGAATTACGCCAAGGTTTTTTCGATCGAAATCTCGACAGAGCTTAATATTACGGCCGTATCCAAGCTTTGATTGGATAACTCTGACCAATGAGATTGACAGCAGGTGGAACCCGAAGAGTCGGGGCAGGCCGCTGGGCACCTCACTTACCCTTTCCCACCAGTATACAAATGTCTATATTAATCTTATCCCTGCAAAATCGGGATAAGAGCGGTCGCCGGTGGGTTAAAGGCCTCGTTGTCAGTGCCGGCTTGGGTCTTGTCCGCAGGATAGGCCGAGTCGGCCAACAAGTACTGGCCTTCGCTAAATAACTGGCACTTGTAGCCGTCCTTGGACAACGCCATCTTGCGATACACAGTGCTATCAGCACATGAACCGGTCCATCCGCTGTAGAATGCGATGATGCGACGGCGGTCATCACAAACAACTTGTCCATTTAAGCTGTACCGATGTTTTCTATCAAAAAAGCACTGGCCATCAACCCCCGGCTTCTGTGCAAAAGGGAACGTTGTCCCGTCAATAAACCCGACGCACCCCGGGAAGCCTTCTCGCCTCATTCGACGCGCTGTTTGGCTTCGCTCGTCTGGATCGGCCGCTTGATGTATTCATCGGACATGTCGATTAACGCAATCACAACGCGATCCGTAAAGAGATCTAGCGTACCCGTGCCAACTCCCCAGATCTTCGTCGTACGGCCCAAGGACGACCCATTTCCATTCGTACCTAGACGATCGAGTGCGACCGCTAGCTGCAGCCATATTGGGGCTTGAGGGTGGTCGCTGATGTTCTGAAACACGCGGTGGTCCTTGATCTTGTTGGAGATGAACTCAAACGACTCCCTGGTAGTGCGAGTCAGCTGTCGAAAGTCATCATCGTCGAGGTTTAGGAAGTACTGGCTCGCGAACTCGTGGCTTCTTGGCTTGTTAACTTTTGCAGTCATATACCGTCGAGACAGTAGCTGTAGGAGAATGTCGTGCACCTCATCTACCGTCGACTCCACCGGAAAGCACTCGGTCCAGTCATCAAACGGAGAGGAGCCCCCAGCGTCTTCGTCAAGCTCGTCTTCGAGGACTGCAAGGGCGAGGAGGTCGATCACGTCGGCAATGACCTTCTGGCGGTCGCTGGTCTTGGGCATACTCGAAGAATCCCCCTGCGCTCAAGAAGATGAATTCTGAGACGCCCTCGACCAAACCCAGAAATAACATGTTATTTCAATCGGAAATAACACGTTATTTGCCACCCAAATAATATGCGATTTCGGAGTGGTTTTGTCAATTCTAGCACCCCCTAATATGCGCAGTACCGAATTACCTATGCTATCGCCTTCTATATGTTATGCCATACACCCCCTAATTGACCAATTACAGGCGTTTCGGGAAGATTGGTTTGCACTGCCCTTTTATAGTGACACTTGATATTTGTATTGAAACGCGTTTTCAATGTATTTGCTTGGCTAGCCAGGGCACCGAAATGTCGACTCTATAGAGTTCGCTGAAGTGTATGGCATAACATAGGTAATTCGGTATGTACAAGTCTGGCACAGTTGCAGCGATAGGTCAGAATCAAAATCTGAGTGCTGAACAGTGTGTTGGGATGTATCGTGCCAACTGCTGCCAACTCGAGTCATGGGCGAGTTGTTGGTGGTCGTGGCAATGGTGAAAAATGTTTGTGCATGCACCTAACCTGCTGCGGCGATAAGTGGTGGCAACCTGGCAACCTGGCAACCTAAAGGTGACTTCCATCTTGAATCAAGATGGCTACATTTGGTTGAAGCGGCTCGACCAATCGGGGTGCGCTATAAATGTGCGGCCGTAGATCGCGACGGAGCTGCCCAGTTTACAAGCCGTGACTCGATCCCTGTGAGCAATGGTGCTGCGTGCGTTCTGGAACATCGGTGCGGGGCTGGTGCATCGCCTGGCGAACAAGCGCTCCATGGGCAGAGGCGTCTTGGGCGTGAGCTACCCGTCCGTGTGGAAAGGGAGAACGGGACTGCTGGACTGCGACGTGAACCTGCACCTCAACAACTCGTCGTACCTCCACAGCATGGAGCTGGCGCGTTGGTACTTCTGCGCGTACGTTGGCAACAATGGCCGTGTCTCTAAATGGCAGCAACATCAACGAGAACTAACCTCCTAACCTCTTATCACCAAAAACGCTGTTGTCGTGCGTGCTGTTTTGCAGTGCGAATGGCATTCTGTGGCATGCGATCAAGAACCGGCGCATGGTCGTCGTGGGCTCGCAGGCGATCCGCTATCGCCACGCGATCCCTCCGTTCCACGCGTACGAGATCAAGACCCAGGTGGTGTATTGGGACGACGACTGGATCTACCTCTTGCACCAGTTCCAAGACCCCGACACCGGCAAGCAGTTCGCCGAAGGACTCGTGCGTGGCGTCGTGATGAAGGGGCGTCGCCGGGTGTCTGCCAACCGCGTGTTCGCTGAAGTGAGCGGCGGCGAGGCGGTCGAAGCCCCCAAGGAGGTCCCCGACGTCGTGAAGTGGTTTCTGGACTGGGACGGAGCGTGCGCCACAAGCATGAGAGATGCAACCAAGAAGGCGGAGCTGGAACTGGAAGAAAATCCTCCTTCACCCACGCCAGAGAAGCTCGGCGCGCGCGTCTGGCAGGAGATGAGGAAGTCCATGAACCTGCCGTAGGGTATGCCCACGGCAAAAAAAACACCGTTCATAGTACACTTTTTTGTCGTTTTTCACGTCGAATCGGCTTTTTTCCGACGTGAAAAACAAGGGAAGTGAACACAGTTGCTGGCCGCATGCAATTGCAGGCAGTATCATTGCGCACGTCGTGATGGTAGGCCGCATCGTGTGGAATGTGGGCGCCGGGCTGGTGCACCGCCTGCTGCACAAGGCCAGCATCCGGCCGGGCATGGGCTTCGCCTACCCGTCCGTGTGGCGCGCGCGCCCGGGTTTCCTGGACTGCGACATCAACCTGCACCTCAACAATGCGTCCTACCTCTTCAACATGGAGCTCGCGCGCTGGCACTTTTGCGCGTGAGTCAATCTACCTAAACTGGCAACAGCCCCATCCTCTAACGCCTTCCAACCCAGAAATCTCACTTTTCTTGCTCTGTGTTGCTGGCAACAGGGTGACTGGCATCCTCGGCAACGTGGCTCGCCACCGCCGAGCGTTACTCGTGGCCTCGCAGGCCGTGCGCTACCGACACCCGATCCCGCCCTTCCGGCCCTACGAGATCCGCTCGCAGCTCGTGTTCTCCGACGACGAGTGGATGTACTTCCTGCACCAGTTCCAGTGCCCCACCACTGGCAAGCTCTACGCGGAGGGCTTGTGCCGCGCCAGCTGCCGGCAAGACGGCAAGACGGTCTCGGCCGCCAAGCTCTACGTCGAGGTGTTCGGCGGCGACGCCGAGGCGCTGCAGACGCGGGGCATGCCCGACGTGGTCAAGCAGCTGCTCGAGTGGGACGGCGCGGCTCGCATCGAGCTTGAGACGCCTGACGAGGCCGCGCGCCGCGAACGGGAGACGGCGTTGCCCTCCGCCGACAAAAAGGTGCTGGCACAGGCCACGCGCTCGTGGAACTTGCCCGTGTAAAACGAGCACAGTTTGTACTGCCTCGAACCGGATAGATGACCGAGTTTTTGTATAGAAATCCAGCCTTTTACCTAACCAACTGGCGTTGTACGATGGCAAAGATAGAGAGATGCGTCGAGAAGTTCTCGAACATACCGGTACCTTCGGTCTCGCCTGTTTTAGCACACTGAGTTCTCGCATCGTTACGGTTCCCTCGGTCCCATCACGAGCTGCGAGTGTGCTCGCGACAAGACGCCGAAGGAAGGCAGGCGCGACCACCAAAGGAGAGGAAGGACGAAGAGAACGAGGAGAAGAAGGGAAGTGCAGATGGTTTGGATGCAGAATACTGGTACTATATTAGAGCTCGGTCCGCGCTGAACTGGAGCGTGCACTACGCTGAGGACGCAGCTGGACACGGGGGCGAAGCGCAAACGCGCTGCCTGCTATTAAACTACTCGGGACGCTTGGTCGCCCTCGCAGCTCCACGGGCGGCGGCTTGCCGTCGATATTCGGAGCGCAGGGGGCATCAGCGTCCCTTGACTTCTTTTCTATCAGGTAGAGGAAAATTGCACGCGTCGAATCGGATCTTGGGAAGAAACTGAGTCCTGAGGTCGCCACTGGTGACGCAATCACCCAAAATCCCAAAGACCCAAGTGGCCCCGGGTGGCTCAGTCTTGATGCGAGAAAATGGGTTTTTTAACTCCCTTCTTTCTCTCTCCCCCTTAGTTGATCCGCGCGACCTTGCTGGGCACCACGACGGGGTTCTCCTCCTCGAGCTTGCGCTTGCCCGCCGTCTTGAAATTGAAAGCGCAGTTGTGCTCCTCCGCGTAGCGGTGCTTGCCGCAGAACGTGTAGTCGCAGCGGCACTTGACGGCGGTGAGGCCCACCTTCACCTTGCACTCCCAGCAGCGCCGACGGTTTTTCTGTACGGGCTTTTTGTCTTCCTTCTTCTCTGTGGTCTCCTGAGCCTTCAGCACCGCCGCCGGGTGCGCCTCGAAGGCCGCGGGCGGCAGCGCCGACGACTTGGAGCGCTTCAGGCAGCTCTTGCGGAACGTCAGCGACGCCTTTACGCTCTGCAGCACGGCAGGCGGCACGCGCGCGAACCGCTGAGAGGGCGCAGGCGAGGCGACATCTGCTGTGGCGTCCACGCTCGAAGGGGAGGCCGCGCCGGATGCGGCCGACTTCAGGCAGTCGCTGGAGGCGGGGGCCGGCGTGGTGGCCACCACGGAGGCTGAAGGGGTGGCTGTGGAGGTGGAGCTGGCGGAGGACACGCTGGCGTCGGCGGGGGCGGCGCCCGAGGAGGTCGAGGTCTTGGTCACCATCACGGGCTCGGTCGCGTCGGCGGGCACGACGGGGGCTTCGTTGTTGAACACCGGGGACGAGCTGCGCGCCATGGAGCGAAAGCGGGAATGAGCTGCGGAGGTTTGCGGCGAAAAATGCAGCGGGGGGGAAGAAACCGCTTGCTCTGGGACAGGGGCGGTCGGCAATACAAAAACAGTGTGTGGGGAGCCGGCACATCTGTGTAACTGCTGGGCGAATTTTGGCAAATCGGGCTGCGCCAGCGATTCTGCGAAAAAATGACCGCCGCCACCGACTGGGCGGGCGCGGCAGTGGAAGTCTGTAGCGACCGACTGGTACAGTTGAAGCTAAAGGTGGCCGGATGGCGCTATACCCGGGACGGGCGCAGCAGCCCCGCCGGAATACGGAAAGTTCGCAGCCGGGAGGCTTCAAGATAGAGCCCATACAAAGACGCTGTGCGGCAGAAAATTCGCGCGGGGAAAGTGGCATTTTGGCAATGGCAGCGCGACCCGAAAAGGCCGGCGGCACTCGCCACAGCATGGGTTGACTGACTGTGCGGTGGAGATGGCAGGCACCGTTGCAGGATTCATTCCATTGCTCTGTAGGCGGCCTTTAGCGAGGACAGCAAGTGGCGTTTGCCGACGGCATTTCGCCGATCGCGACGAGCACATCGGAGGCGCGAGCTCGGCGGGCCTGGCCGCTACTCTCGGTGTCGCCTGCTCGCTGTACGCATCACGGCAACAACGGCGGCCAGCAAGGCTGTCCTTGAAGGACCCAACCAGCCTTTTACTGCAGTCTGCAGTGGGGGGTAAATGCACGGCAGCCGCTGGCACTGTGAAGTTCACGTCATAGTGAACGGAGCCAATATGCCCACCCCCTTTCGCCCCCGCTGCTGCTGCCCGTAATACCACTCGGTCTATTAGACCTAAGGCATAGTTACCATTGAAGGCACCTCTCGCGATCCAGCAGAGCCAGCCTGCTGTTGCCAACAGCTCCACCGCGGCACAGCAACGGTATCGCAGCAAGCTGGCGAAAACGGGTTTCCGCTTGCGTCGTCGTCGCCTGGTAGGAACAAGTGAGGCATGCCAGAGAACAGAGCTGGAAAGTGTCGTTACGCGTGACGCTAATTGACGCTGGCGACAATCTATTGCCGGCGAAGGTCTGCCGCGGACTGCTGCCGCACTGCGCTCCTCCGAACCTTGTCGAATAACAGCAGTAGCAGGACGCACAGCAGGAAGTGCCTCGAAGAAGGTCGGTATACGTGAGGTATACGTCCACCCGGTAATGTGACACACCGAACCCTATTGGCTGAATTGTCGTTCGAATTTTAGGGTTTTGCTCGCCACGATGGACACCTTCGCCCAGAGCAGCATTTGTATGGCGGCCACTATTGGCCGGCCGGCCCAAGCTCACTCGACGTCGACGCTCTTCCCATCGCCTCGATGGGCGGCAGTAGTCCTGTCAACCTCAGCTTCCCAAACCTTACCTTTACCTCCGTAACCTCAACCCACCTTCAGACCTCCCAACTTCCCCGACTCTCGGCCTAACCTGCGTAACTATCATGCTTTGCATAAATAGCCCATCTTTAAAGGTGCCGCGTACTGTACGCAGTACGCGGCGTTCATGCACTTTAAGCTGGCTCGCAGACCTCGCTCTAATCCAGAACTTGTCACCAGGAGCGATCTCTACAGCCGTATTTGCGCGATGAACGAGCACCGCCCCCCTGACGAAGTGCTGAATAGCGCCTCGCACACGCCGATGGCGTCTGTCCCTCAAAATCGCAGTCCACACACTATCGCTCGTGAGAGTTGGAACGCTACAGGATGTGATTTTCGCTGAGCTGTTTCTACCGACACGCGCCAAACAAAGAGAAGCCGAAGGTTAGACACCGTGTTCTCTTCCGATTCGGATGCCGCCAGTGAGTCGCAGGTTCAAGAGGTCCAGCAGCGCTCGGTACCCAGGGTTGACGCAACGCCTGCGCAACAAGCTTCGGACGGCGGTGATAGAGGTACTTTGGTCGCCATGACGCCTGCGCAACGAGCGGTGGACGTCGGTGCTAGCGGTAATTCGACTGCTACGACGCTAACAGCTCTTCCACCACTATGGCAGACCCCAGTCTACGAAACGGTAATGGCAGTACCGCCTCACAAACAGGTTGGCATGAGTAAATTAAAATTCGAAAGCCTGAACACTGGCAGTTTATTGTGCTTGTGGCTCACTACCGGTTCTGGAATATCGATGATAAAAACCTGAAGAACGAGCACACTGCGTATGCATATTGCACAAGATGCAAACGATCGGTTCGATTCGGCAAGGGAAACAGCGGTGTTTAGAGGCACATGAGCAACTACCACGCAGCAGCGCTCGCAAATTACGGCAAAGAGGACGATGTGGATGAGAATAGCCTTGAGCCGCAGCCCGAAGCTCAATCCCGACAGCTTCGTGAAGTTAGCCCCGAGCAGCAGAAGGTGTACGTGCTTCTTGCGCGTTGGATAGCAGCCCATTTTCGCCCGCTTCTCTTGGTTGAAGACAAAGGCTTTATTACGTTCATCAAGTTCATCACGAGCGCGTCGGCGTCCTTGAGCATCTCGACGTCCACGAGCGCGTTGGCGTCCACGATCGTGTCGGCGTTCTCGAGCACTTCGGCGTCCACGAGCGCTTCCGCGTCCTTCAGCACGTCCACGTCCTTGACCATCTCGATGTCCACGAGCGTGTCGCCTTCTCGAGCACTTCGGCGTCCACGAGCGCGTCGGTCTCCTCGAGCCCGTCAGCGTCCACGAGCGCTTCCGCGTCCGTCAGCAGGTCGACGTCCTTGAGCATCGCGACGTCCTCGAGCACATCGGCTTTCTACAGCGCGTCGGCGTTCACGTGCACGTCGACGTCCTGGTGTTCACGGGTGTTGGTGTCCAGGCGTTTGTGTGTTCGTGAAAGCTCATATATTTTTTTATATGGAGTTTTGTATGTGGGAGGTTAGCGAGGGGTTGAAGGTGAGTAAGGTAAGGTTGACAGGACTACAGACAACGACTTACAAAGCCGGCATGCTTAATGCCATCCTCCTATATAAAAACAACGATAAATTCCCTCCCGTCAAATCTGTAAAACTGTCATAAAACACACGGTGTGTTGCATAAAGTACACAAGAAAGCATATAAAGTACACAAAACCAGATGGTATACAAAGATGAAGTCATTTGATTGAATCTGATTGGCTGGTTTGCTCATGTTAAGCTTTGCTTGACTTCGTCTGCCGGCTTTTTGTGTCTGCCGGCTTTGTAAGTCGTTGTCTGTACGCAGCAGATGGCTGCACGATACAGCCCAGCGCGCCGCGCTGACAGTGTCTTACCGGCCAGCTGGGCACGCGCAGCCCTTTTTCCGCGTTACGGGGCCGGCTGGGGCGACGACGACGCTGCTGATTTCCTTGCTCCTGTCGCCCTGCTTCACACACACAGTTCGAGGTTGGAGGTTGACCCAGATGCATTACTGCGAGCGCCGAGCTCGAGTCCCCTTTCCCATCCGCGCCCAGGCGTCCATTGCCAATGAATGCACTACAGTGAGGCGAGCGAAAACAGCTCTGGCGTCGGCAAGCATCGCTCTACCATCAGGCATACTCCTCCTCAACAGCATGACCATCACTCTGTGTCACTAAAAGATTTCCCGCTTCAATGACTAGTTACAAAATTCGCCTTCCGCTTTCGCGCTGCTGAGTACACCACTGTCGGTAGGTAGGCGCCGCCTCCATGCGGCTCGGCCTGACGCCTCTGTCGCCGCGTATGGGCGCTCAGACGTCTGCAGCACGTCGGTCTCCTCTGTCTCCTCTTCCGTCGTCCCGCGCGTCTGCGTTCAGCCCCATCGACGTGGACGGCGACTCCACAGACGACGCCGAGCCGTCCTCCAACAATAGACCATCACTCTCGACGCCATCGGCCCCAACCACCCACTACGAGAGCAGCGACGAGAGCGAGCACAAGCAGAGCGAGCACAAGGACGACGCCGAGCGCAGCAGCAGCAGCGTGGAGGGGGGTGAGAAGCGCGAGAAGGGGACGGAGAAGAAGCAGCTGCTCAACTTCTTCTTCCAGTACGAAGACCGCACGCCCAAGAAGCGACGCAGAGATGCGCAGCACAGTGGCAGCAGCGCACAGAGCTCACCGGCCAAGGACGAGCTGCACGAGGTCATTTGCGCCCCGCGCACCAACATCTGCGGGGAGAAGTACGACCGCAGCGATATCGAGTTCCTGGACGATCGCGTGGAGCTCACGATCTGGCGGGCGGACATAAGGAAGTGGCAGGGAGAGATCCAGTACGCGCACTTGGGGCGCTTCTGGTGCGTTGTAAAGCACCATGAATGTCTATCGAGGAGCATGTATCTTATTGTTTGTTTTTGATGCAGTTTCTCGAGAGTGGATCGACCGCCGTACATTTTATTGCTGGAGTTGGATGGAGCGAAGGGTCGGTCGACGTTTGCAGATTTCTATGACTCGGTATTCGCAAGGGTTTGTTCCCAGGGGAACGATAAAGAATTCATGACGCAGAGTACGTGTGCTGGGAGCGTTTTGCGCTGTAGCGTTGTCAAAGCTAACTGTTATTTGTGCGTGCGCTATTCTGTGCAGAAGTGTTCGGAGTCGTGTTTTACTTTGACGAGGAAATGGACGTGATGCGCTGCCAAAGTATGGGGGACAGCAATCCTAGGCTGGCGCGGCTATTTAGTGAAAAACTATCGTAAGTGATGCGACGTGACGGAGTGGGGGTTTTGTGGCTGTTTCTAATGCTCGTCGGTGCTAACGGATTTCAGAGATAGCGAGGTGCAAGAGTATTCGAAGTGGGATGCACTGCGCAAATTACGGATTCCGCGGCGCGGTGAATCAAAGAGCAGCGCAGGTTCCAGTACCGGGAGGCGTATTGCGTCTATTACCAGACACGCCATTGGTAGTGTTAAAATGTTTTTCACTCCACGGACTTCCGTCTTGGAAGGAGACAGTGTCATCGAAGGGAACACCAGGGGAAGGACATCACGTGAAAGCAATGGAGTGTCACGTGGCGATTCTGGTGAGGCAAAAGCGCCGATCCAGATTGATATCAACAGTGAAAACCATGATCGTGGTTCGGGGCCAAAGCATGATTCGAGCACTGTGGTGATTATTCAAAATTCGGAAAACAAACCTCCTGTAGCGGATGCTTCGCTGGTGCAGGAGGAAAAAGTACGCGAGAAAGTGGAGAGCAGGAAGAGGGCAGCGGCAGCGGCTCGACGTGAAGATGAGAAATTGAAGCGGCAGAAAATTGAGAGTCGCCGCAATGAAGTCCTGCTCACGTATCCGTATGATGGCTCGGATATGGCCGGTCGAATCTGTGTCACTCTTGGCGATGTTGACCGCCTTGTCCCCGGGGAGTTTCTGAACGACAATATCATTGACTTCTATCTCAGGTAGGCTCTGATTCATGTTCGATAGAATCAGCAGGGCACGCTCACGTTGCTTTTGATCTCGCAGATTTCTCTGGCGGCATTTAGCACCGTGGCAACAGCAGCAAACGTACTTCTTCACGTCGCACTTCTTCACACAGCTGAATGGCACAAATGGCGCCCATGAGTTAACCACTGCAGACCCAGATGAGCGGTTTGCACGAGTTGCTCGATGGACCCAAAAAGAGGCCAACCTCTTCGAGAAACGATTCTTATTTATTCCTATCAACGATAGGTAGGTATTCATTGCAACGCTGCATCAAGGGCTGGTGGCTTACAACTTATTTGTTCGTTTTCCCATAGTTTCCACTGGAGCATTGCAGTTTTTTGCAATCCTGGCTCCGCTATTATCAAGAAGCACAGAAAGGTGAGACGCCGTCACCGAGCAATCGCTGATGGCAGCAGTGACGGCAAAGTTGAGGTGGTGGATTTGGTCGATGGCGACGAAAGTTCTAAAACGGCAAATGGTGGTGGCGATATTGATGAAGAAGAGATCGAAGAAGAGGAATTGCAGTCATGCCAAGAAGATCGGCTGGCGAACCCCCCTTGCCTCTTGTTTCTGGACTCACTTCGCTGTCACCGGAAGAAAAAATTTACCAGAATGCTACGCAATTATTTGGAATGTGAATGGAAAGCACGCTTCGCCTCGAGCGCAGTTGTCAGTGTGCCAAAGGAGAAGACTACTGATGATGCAAGTGCGGTGGAGGAGGAAGAGACGATTGTAACATCGTTCGACACGGAAGGTATCGGTCTTCTTGAACCAAATGTAAGTGTTCTTGTGCGCGATGCGATTGCCTTGTTCTACGTGTAGTACTCATTACGCCTTCTGTTGTTGTGTGTCTCGTATGCAGATCCCGTTACAGAGTAACAGCTCAGATTGTGGGGTATTCCTTCTCATGTATGCTGCATTGATCGTGCGGTCGTTCCCTGCTGGCGTGACTCGTGAAGACCTGGAAAGCAATCTGACGTCGACACTGACACCTACAGTGTTCAAGGACGAACATGTGCTGGAATTTCGTGAATATCTTCAGCAGCTTCTCTTCTCGCTGCAATTTCTCGAGCGGCATGGATTGCCGGAGGAAAAGGTGAAGGATGAGGAACTCGAAGTCTTCACAATTGACTAAAGCACGAATTGTGAACTACAAGCTGGGCGCTTTATAATATACTACAGCTGCCAGTGTGCTCTGATCTTACTTACAAATTGCCAAACCTGCACCGATGAGCCCGAACTACTGTGGGGATGATGGAAGCAGTCGGCGGAGTCCACGGGCCATAAATTCGCGTTGGCTTGGAGCTTCCACCACGAGATCGAGCGTTCGCCAAGGACACACAATGGAAAGGCAGAGCTCGGGCGGCGGCAGGAACTTCGAGTCTTTACGGGACAGGAACGCTTGCGTCGTGTGGCCCTCCCGAATCTCCTTGACTTCCCGAAGTGGAATAGCACGTCCTCGCTTGGTGTTTTCAGCTGATCCGCCATCATTATTGCTGCTTGGTGTCCGGGTGTGTATCGAGCTGTTCCGGGCAGTCCACGTGATGCACTCCTCCATGAAATTCAGTGTCAGCGATGTCGAGTGCGGCTTTGTCGACTCCTTGAATCCGTACTTAATGACCTGGAAGCCTCGGGAAAGTAACTCGGCGAATCCGAGAGCCTCGCAGTCCTCAATGCGAGCGAGCTCAAACTCTTCCGGAGAGCTTCCGTTGCAATTGGACGATCCCGACATGTCATCGTCGATGTCATCAAACCAAGGATGGCCCATCAAGTCTTCGGCTGAGATCCGTTCACTCTCATTCGTCTTCAGCATCTTCAGCAGAACATCTTGTGCCAACGGGCTCACAAGACGCCACTGCACGTTAGAGCGACTAAGGCAGCTCATATCCCGCACGTCGACACCTTCTGGGAAGTGATCCATACACTGCAAGGCGGCCGCAGATTCCACGCTGAACGGGAAGGCACCAAAGAGCAGCACGTACATCACAATACCAAGACTGAACACGTCCGACTTGAGGCCATACGGGCGTCCGCAAAGTAGCTCAGGGGCCGCATACTCCAGTGTACCACAACTACGCTTTAGCATGCTGGTGGGCTGCGCAAGCTCCTTCGCCAGTCCAAAATCCGCAATCTTTACAATGTTGCCGTGGATCAAGATGTTCTCCGGTTTAATGTCGCGATGCAGCACGCAGCGGCGGTGCAGATACGCGAGTCCCTCGACGACCTGCCGAATGATGCGGCGTGCCTCGGGCTCCGGGAGTCGCTGCCTCTCGATGAGGAGGTCGCACAAGTCCCCGTCTTTTAAATAATCCATCACCACATAGTGAAGATCCTTGTTTCGCTCGTACACGCCTTCGAGACTTACCACGTTCGGGTGCGAGAGTGTGCGCAGAAGGCGCTCCTCTTCCTCCAGTGCTGCCGAGATTTTGCAGCACTTCACGGCGCAGACCTGACCCGTTACGCGGTTCACGGCGCGGTGCACGATCGAGAAAGAGCCCTCGCCGATCTCTTTCATCAGCAAATATTTGGCGGAAAAGGCTTCGAACGTCTCCACTTCCACGAGGTTATTCAACATCGGCAATAAATCAGGTGCCACTGCAGACCCGCTGCTCCTGCGGCGTCGAGGCATCTTGGTGACTTCTTGGCTGTTGGTTCCTGATCCTCGTCGAGCTGGCGATCCCATGGCGGCATCAGGACTCGGTACAGACTGATCCGGCGACATGAGCTCGTCCGTGTCTTCATCGCTTTGACCTTTCTCCAGGTTAGCCTGAAACAGAGCTCGCTTGTGTGCTTCAATCATAAAGTGGATGCATTCCGTCCACGCTGTACGATCCGCCTCGTCCTCTGCTCTCAGAAACATCGGCACTTCAACCGCCTTCGTCGGTGTCTGGTGACCTGTAACTTCCACGTGCTTGAGAACAAGAACCATCGACCCAGAGCTCGGCACCGGCCACGACGTCCTGCGGTGCTTCTCCGATGTGTCCGCGTAGGCGGCACCCTGTCGTTCTGAGCTGGGTCTGCTGCTGAAGCTGCTGCTGCTCGCCGTCCGGTCTCCCTGTGATTTTTCCTGTACCAGCACCGAGTGCGCCGTGAACGTGACCTCGAACAGCGGCGTCGCGTCGTCCTGCGTCTTGTAGCAGACCATTCCGCGCTCTCGAAGCCTGAAATACTTCCGCTTCCAGCTCTTGAGCAGTCCTGCCGCCATGGGGACGCGGTGTTGCAGGTACCCGCCATGGCACCGCTTCCCGCTCTGCTGGCGTGGACTCAGCGCCCCTTGATACGCCAACGGTTGCGTGGTATCCAGCGGTGAAGCCATTCCGACGGTCAGCGCGTCCGTCGACGGTTTATTGAGGTCAAGATGAGGGACCTCCTTGTGGCTGGGTGGCAACTGCTGCACGGGGGCGTCCCCCAACTCGTCGAAGTCCGAGGAGCCCGCCGAGCTCGCGCGCCCCGTGACGCGCTCGCACTTGGACGCGAACATGAAGGAGAAACAGGGCGACGCCATGCACGTGGACGACTCGGCAGTGGACGTGGACGTGGGAGAGCCCAGGAGGTCGCTGCGCTTCTCGACTTTTCGCGAATTAAGGCAAAGCAAAAGACTGCGGTCTTAAAATGGTACCTTACGTTATGTTTCCGGTAGCTTACGTTGTTCATTTTAAGCCAATGAGATCGAGTAGGGGTTGGTGCAGCGGGCCTGTCTTACCCAACCCTATATGTGGATTTCCTTAACCGTCTGTGTCCCAATCGCGCCCACCGATTGGGCACAAATGAATTCTGCCCAATTAGCGCGCTAGGGCTTGGTACAGCAGCCCTGCTCTAATAGAGAGAGGAAGGTGTTGAAGCTCACGTTAAAGTGCACCATATAAGCGATGAGAGGTTTTCACTCGAGGCCTATTTTTTAGCTCAAAAGAGAGACGTTGCCCGCAATGGATGACGTTCCCCACGAAACCGAAGTACAGCCGGTACCTGACGGGTCCCTATTCCGTGTATTGGCTCATGTCCGATAGGCAGGGGACCATGCGGCCCGCTTTGCGCTTCGGCGCACACGCTTTCAGCGAGGAAATTTTCCGCGAGCTAGTTCGCCTCGACCACGCTGGTGACCCTGAACTGACGGATGCTGTCAGCTCGACTGGAGGGCAGGTGGACGCTGGACAGGCCAGCTTGATGATCACTGGACAGGTCGCTGAAGGGCAGGTCAGCATGGTCGCTGAAGGACAGGTTAGCTCGATGTCGCTGGTTCGCGTTGGTGACATTGAGCTGTTGGACGCTCAGGGTCAGCCGCAAGACGAGGTGCTTGACGACTTACTAGCCGAGAACGAATTTGTGATTGAAGAAGACGAGCTGGAAGAGAAGACGGAGGAGATTCAATACGACGAGCCCGAGGAGGAGATCGGGCCAGTGGGGGAGGGTGCCGATGAGTTTGGACACTTTCTACCTCCTAATTTTGCGGATCGGGCTATGACATTCGCCTCGCGTCGGGCGTATGAACAAGTGGCGCAGGTGCTGGACCTAGTCGCTGCTGAGAGGCCAGAGCAGGCTTCGTGAGTTGGAGCGGTTCGTTGCGGTTACAGGAGTGGATGCAAGAGTGCTGCGTCACCTGCGCACTTTCCCGTTCGTTAGACTGGCGTTCTTGCGATCACGTGGTCGTGGTAAGCAAGAGGACATTGGGGGCGGGTTGCACAAACTCCACGTGGTATATTATCGGCGGGGACACGACGTGCTCGTCGAGATACCTGAAGTTTTTAAAGCTCACTCGCTCGACGCATACGTGGCGTTATCAGACGCGCTCCGGAACAACTCGTTGTACAAGTTAATCCCGATCCCAAGGCCAAACTCGTTAGAGAACGTGGTCTTCCCGCTTATCCCTGTTCTTCGTATGAAACCATTCTGCTTCGAAATGGATGGTGGCAAGGGAGTGTATGCTATGGTGGTTTGCAGACGCCAGAACCTGGTTAAGGGCTGCGAAGTTGGGTTTGTTGTAATTAAACTTGGTGAGAGCGGGAAAGTTGACAATCGCGAAGACACACACAACAAAGCGGGAAATTACGGTGAACTGGGGTGTGTGGTCACGCTGTGGTACATTCGAGTCCGGGGAGAAGGATCTGACGGGGCAGCAAGGAGAAAAGCCTTGGAGAAACTAGTGCGGAAGAAAATGGAGGATCTGAAGCTCACTCTGCCCAAACGTTTTCATGGCGAGTTCAGAAAGGAGCTTTTCCAGATGCTGAGATGTCAAATGGCTATGGTGCAACAGGCTTACCTCGCTGGTTACGACGAATGGTTGCTGGCTGATGGTCATAATCTGAAAGCAAGAAAGTAGGCTCACTCTTCAAGTTGCAGTCCACCGCAGATTAACCGGCGTGACGCGCGCCGACGCTCCTGTTCGCCGCGCGCAAGCCGCCGCGGGCGCCGAACGTCTGCAACCAGCTCCAGCTCAAGCCCGTCGTCTTCTGATAGCGATAGCAGGTTCTCGCGTCGCGATCGCCGCTCTAGAAGTCGCTACTCAGGAAGTCGCAGCCGCAGTCGGAGTCCGCGCGGATCCGGGCGTAGCGCGCGCTATAGACGTCGCCATCGCTCCCGCTCACGGTCCAGAGGTAGCCGAGATGCCCCTCGTTATGGTGATGTTGTTTCCGTAGCCCAGGTACGTCTCGTTCAAAAGTTATGCAATGGTCAATTTCGTGCTGATAGTGGTTGTTGTCGTCGTTAGCGAGGCTGCAGACGTCAAGAAGGGCGGGACCTGCGGGGGATTCGACGCGCGGATAGTGCAGAAGCATCTGGAGAAGTGCGGCGCATTGGGCCCAATGCGTCCGCTCTCAAGGCAATAATGCTCGGCACGGCCAGGTCGAGAGACCGGATGGACGAGCGTGAACGAGCTCGAGCGCAGAAGAAGCTCGAGGGCCTCAGCACCACGGCAAAGGGATCAAGAAAGTGAGTTCCAGCATCAATTAGTAGGTTTTGAGGTGCTGCTCGGTGTATTCGAAGAATCTAGACGGCGTGGTCCTTGATGGGTCCCAGCAAGTAACCAGGTACTCGTCCAGAGCGGCCAGCTTCGCGATCTGGGCGGGGGTCAATTTGATGCTGACAGCCTCCAAGTTGGTCTTCTGGCGCTCAGGGTTGACGGACTTGGGGAGCGTGACGAAGCCGTTGGCCAGACTGAAGGCTACCAGCACCTGAGCAGGGCTGGTGTTGACCTCGTTGGCGACCTCGAGCAGTGTTGGGTCCTCCATCTTCTGAGCCCGAGCCAGAGGCGAGTAGGCCTCGAGCTGGATGCCGTTCTCCTTGCAGAACTTGACCAGAGTGGGCGCATGAGCCACGGGTGCAGCTCCATCTGGTTCACAGCGGGCTTGACCTTGGCGGTCTTCAGCAGCTTCTCGAGATGGGCCTCGCCGAAGTTGGACACGCCAATGTCCTTGAGGATGCCTTGCTCCTGGAGTTCTTCAAGAGCGCGCCAGGTCTCGTCGCGCGTCGCAGGCTCGGCGGGAGCATGGAGTAGATACAAGTCGATGTGCCCGAGGCGAGCTTCTCGTTGCTCGCTTTCGTGGTGGTGATAGCGTCTCGTACCCCCAGTTGAAAATCGACAGCTTGCTGGTGACGAAGATTTCTTCCCGCGGGATACCCGAGTCCTTGATGGCACGGCCGACATCCTCCTCGTTCTCGTAGTACTGGGCGGTGTCAATGTGGCGATATCCAAGCTTGAGCGCGGACAGCACGGCGTTGTAGGCTCGGGGCCAGGCTCGGATTGATACACGCCGAGTCGACGGCAGGAATCTTGGCTCCGCTGGGCAGCGTCTTGATCGGGACGTTCGCGCTCATGGTCGTATTGGAACTTGGAGGTTGTCGCTTATGAGGCGAAGATGGAATTTTGAGAAATGGTACAATTCCTGCGTGTGTGCGAGGCGAACTTTTAGCATCGGCGCAATGAGCTTGGCGTCGTCATGCTCGTAATCAAAAAGGAGAGCTTGTAAACACTTGCGCGCGCAACGCTTGGATTGCCACAAGTGAGAGGCCAATTGTTCACGCAGAGAGTGACTACATATCATGGGGATACAGTTGGTGCAGGCCCTTCCACCAAGATGCCTTTCTTCTTGCAATGGTCCACAAGTGATGGACCACGGGTGCAGCCTTGACTCTCGCCGGCTCCATCAGATTGTCAAGGAGGGCCTCGACGAAGTTGGACACGCCAATGTCCTTGAGGACTCCCGTTCTTGCAGATCCTCGAGAGCGCGCCAAGTCTCGACGCGTTTGCTCGAGTCCCCCATTGCGTGAAGGAGATAGAGGTCGATTGCTGGCTTTGCTGTGGCTGTAGCCCAGTCGGCTTGGAGCATGGTTGACAAGCAAATACATGGAATTAGCCTTATCTTTACTAGTAGCCCCTAACGCGCTCATCTTGAGGCACGGCTTCTTGACTGCCTGCTTACACAGCGTGGTCCTTGATCGGGTCCCAGCCGGTGACCAGGTACTCGTCCAGCGCCGCGAGTCTCTCGACCTGCCCAGGCGTGAGCTTGACGTTGGCAGCTTCCAGGTTGGCCTTCTGACGTTCGGGGTTCACCGACTTGGGCAGCGTGATGAAGTCGTTGGCGAGGCTGAAGGCCACCAGCACCTGGGCGGGAGTAGCGCCCACCTCATTGGCGATCTCGTTCAGCGTCGGATCCGCGAGCTTCACAGCCTTCGCCAGTGGGGAATAGGCCTCCAGCAAGATGCCGTTGTCCTTGCAGTACTTGACCAGCGACGTGCGCGTCAGCCACGGGTGCAGCTCCACCTGGTTCACTGCGGGCTTGACCTTGGCCGTCTTGAGCAGCTTCTCGAGGTGAGCCTCGCTGAAGTTGGACACACCAATGTCCTTCAAGATTCCCTGCTCATGGAGCTCCTCGAGAGCGCGCCACGTCTCGTCACGGGTGGCAACGTCACCGGGGGCGTGGAGGAGGTAGAGATCAATGTAGCCGAGTCCCAGCTTCTCGTTGCTGACCTTGGTCGTCTGTAGAGCCTTCTCGTAGCCCCAGTGCTGGACGAACAGCTTGCTGGTCACGAAGACCTCCTCACGGGGGGTACCCGAGTCCTTGATGGCGCGACCGACGTCAGCTTCGTTCTGGTAGTACTGGGCAGTGTCGATGTGGCGGTACCCCTGCTTGAGAGCGGAGAGCACGGCGTTGTAGGTTTCGGCGCCTGGCTCGGACTGGAACACACCGAGTCCAACAATGGGGATCTTGGCGCCGCTGGGCAGGGTCTTGGTCTCGATGCTGGCACTCATTGGAGTGACGGTGGCTGGATGCTTTGGTGCTTGGGTAGTAGCTGGGATATGGAGGAATGACACGACTCGAATGACTATCGGTAGGGGCAGGATTGCTACACCGTTTGAGCTGATGCAATCGATACGTGGGGTATTGGTTTAGAGAGGCTGACGTCGCTGCAAGTTGTTGTCGTAGTTGAAGCCGTTGCGGTCTCTCATTTGACTGGATTAGCCTTTTGACCCGCACATCACAGGGAGCTTCCGTTGGTAGGAGACCAACCGCCTCTCACGGCTACCAGCAAGGCTTCAATGGGAATGTTGTATTTGGTATTGGAGTTGCTTCTCATGACAGCACCTATCAGGTCAAGTGCTAGACGCTACGTTTCGATCTCAAGGCATGATCGTACCGATTAATACACCGCGTGGTCCTTGATGGGGTCCCAGGCCGTGATCAAGTACTCGTCCAGAGCTGCCAGCTGCGCGACTTGTGCAGTGGTCAACCCGACGCTGGCGGCCTCCAATTGGTCTTCCGCCGTTCCGTGTGAATCGACTTGGACAGCGTGATGACGTCGTTGGCCAGGCTGAAGGCCACCAACACCTGGACGGGGGGTAGCTCCCGCCTCCTTTGCGACCTCCTTCAGCGTCGCGTCCTCCATCTTCTGCGCCCGAGCCAGAGGCCAGTATGCCTAGAGCAAGATAAGCTAGATACTACTATCCTTGCGCATGAGCCACGGATACAGCTCTACGGCAGGCTTGACCTTGGCTGTCTTCAGCAGCTTGTCGATGTGCGCCTCGCCGAAGTTGGGCACGCTGATGTCTTTGAGGACTCCTTGCTGTAGCAGCTCCTCAAGCACCTTCCAATCTTCCGCGCGTGTTGCACTGTTGTCTGGCCCGTGGAGGAGGTAGAGTTCGATGTAGCCGAGGCCGAGCTTCTTGTTGCTCTCCTTCGTGGTCATCAGAGCCCGTTCGTACCCCATGAAGAGCTTGCTCGTCACGAAGATGTCCTCATGAGAAATGCTCGAGACCTTGATGTCTCGGCCGACGTCTGGATCGAGAAATTCGCGGTGATGGTGATCTGAGGCCGCCGAGCCATGACGTCTCGCGTACTGTACTGCAGTACGCTCGGTAGGGCCTGCGACTCTCTCAATCGTCTTCGTTACGCGTAGCATGGTGCTCGACCCTGGCCCTGACCCTGGTTCAGACCGAGTCACGGTCGCTCTCATTCAGACCACCACCACGACGTCGTCGTCGTTCAAGCAGGCGAACACGACGAATCAGGCGTGACCGCGGATGGAGACTACGAAGCCGCGAGTTTCAAAATAAACTTTCATGGCCTGACAACTTTTTGCAAACGCTCGAATTTGGATTAAGTTGAAACACTACTGCGGAATGTCACTACTATTTTGTCCGAGCAGCAATCGTCGAACCTCTAAAGCACAAGTGGAACCAGCGACGAGTAAGCATGACTCGATCTAGCACGCCTGGGCAAAAGGTTGGAAGCCCCGGAACTTGACATCCATCGTTTGTCCGCGATAAAGGCGCCTCGGCGGGCATCGGGAACGTTGCAGCACTTCCGGTTGCCCGTGGTGTTGGGACAGGGCGACAACGACGATCTGGATCTTTATGTCGAGGAGCGTGTGGAACTCGTAAGTTGACGCGGGTGAAGTAGATTTCGAAATGAGTTGCAGTGAAGAAGCTTCACTCGACCCCCCCCCCCTCCCGTACACGTACGTACACCTGATGCTGTTGCGGACTGCAACTTGCCCGAACCGTGCGCTCGTGAATACGCTTGCCCACAGCAAATGTGCACAGTCATCAAACAGTAAGTGCCATGACAACCACGCAAGCCGTGATTTTAGTGCTCATTTGCTGTTGACGATTCGATCCATTTGTCTTCAGAGCTCATGCATCAACACGGATTGCGTGGTGCAGGATGTATTTACCCAACTGTACACGCCACAGAGGAATTTCCGTGCACAGTTGGGTAAATACATCCTGCACCACGCAATCCGTCGTAGAACGCAATACTTAAGTACATGGTATCTGGAATTCCAGTTTTTTTCTTAGCGTAACGATATGACATGAAGGCATTATTGGTCGAGTGCTGTTTTTGCTTCAATTCCCTACCAGTGTTGACCCTGCCTCGAAGCTGCATGCTAGTGCGGTGCGTTGAGGCTAAGCTTACACGAGAGGAATCCACTCCCGACTCACACTGCGTGGTCTCTCGTAGGGTCCCAGCCAACCACCAGGTACTCGTCCAGCGCCGCCAGCTTGGCACTCTGTGCGGAGTCCAACTTGACTTGCACCCCGTCGAGGTTGATCTTCTGGCGTTCAGGGTCCACGGACTTGGGTAGCGTCGTGAAGTCGTTCGGCAGACTGAAGGCCACCAACACCTGCGCTGGCGTAGCGCCCACCTCATTGGCGACCTCGAGGTGCGTCGGGTCATTCATCGTGCGAGCTCGAGCCAAGGGTGAGTAAGCCTGCAGGAGGATGCCGTGCTCTTGGCAGTACTTGACCAGCGTGGGACGCATCATCCACGGGTGCAGCTCCACTTGGTTCACAGCGGGCTTCACCTTGACAGTCTTCAGGAACTTGTCCAAGTGAGCCTCGCTGAAGTTGGAGACGCCAATGTCCCGAAGGATTCCTTGCTCGTGGAGCTCCTCAAGCGCACGCCAAGACTCGTCATGCGTGGAAACATCCCCCGGCGCGTGGAGCAGGTAGAGGTCGATGTACCCGAGCCCGATCTTCTCGTTGCTCTCCTTCGTGGCCGCCAGAGCCTGTTCGTAGCCCCAGTTGGTAATGAAGAGCTTGGTAGTCACGAAGATCTCTTCACGAGGGATCCCGGAGTCACGGACGGCGCGGCCGACGTCGGCCTCGTTCTCGTAGTATTGGGCCGTGTCGATGTGGCGGTAACCTTGTTTAAGCGCCGACAGCACGGCGTTGTAGGTCTCGGCCCCAGGCTCGGAGAGACACACGCCCAGTCCAATTATTGGCATCTCAGCTCCGCTGGGCAGCGTCTTGATCGGAATGTTCGCGCTCATTGTCGAAGGTGAAGAGCTGGGAGGGAGAGGGGGCTTGGAGTGTAGCTGGAATGTTGGGGAGTGACAACTTGTGAAGCATGCCAAGCTCGGAGCTTTTCAGCCGTACGTGAAGGTGCGTAATCGGTTGCCTCGGCCATTTATTTGCTGACGCACGAGGACATGGAGATCGAGCAGGCATTCTGCGGTGCGTAAGCTGGCAAATCTGCCGGTGCTCTTGATGACGCACCAATCCAATGAACTTCAACGACAGTGGTGAGAATGGTTTTATCACGCGCTGTATCGTGATCTCGCCACCATAACCTCCGTCTCGCGTAGGGAATGCACTAGAAATTAGTGGGTTTCACTTATCTGGTTGTGTAACTTGAAACCCATGCACAGAGCACTCAGCTAAGTGTAAAATTAGTCGGAAATCCGTGAACTATTTGATCAAGCTCGATGGCTCACGCGGTAAAACGAAGACTGCCAACCCAGCTGCAGCTGAATGGCAGACCCTTCTTGCCATCACACAAACTGCAATGCTTCTCCGTCGCTTGCCTCGGTAAATTTCTGTCAACACCTTACATATAGCCACCGTCTATTAGGTTGCTGACTATCGCTGCTGTATCATAGGCATGCCCCACCTTGAATTTGGCGACAAAGTTGTTCTCCCTCCGGTGGGCTACCTGATTCTAAAGTATATATTTTGTGGATGTGTCTAATGCTAAATGTTCGCAGAAAATCTTGCTAGAGCTACAGTGCTCGAAAATCACCACACCATTCCAGTTCACGGTACATCAGGCCTTCATATAACAATATTCGGAGAAGTTGTGGTAACCAGTGTGTGCAATGGCCAGATCCGAGCCGCAGGAGTCAATTCTACCGAGGAAAATAGCCTTCAGTATTGCTCCGTCCAGGAATTTAGCGCACCAGAAGGGCAAGTTTTCCTACCGTACTGGCTGATGCATAACCTACATGTTCCAGAAGGAGGATCAGTCGTCGTATCCAGTGTTACCGACCTTCCTCGGGGGATTTACTGTCGACTGCAGCCAGAAACCACGAGCTTTCTGGATCTGGCTGCAGAGGTTGGCCCTAAGGTACTACTTCATACATCATCGACTGCAGATAGTAGCAGATTGGTTGAGAAATCTAACTCACACTACACTTGTGGTAGCTGTTGATGGAGACTGCTCTTCGACGATACTCCGTTTTGAGTGTGAATTCAACAATTGTCATCGAGTATGGCAATGTGCGGTACTACGTCCGAGTCGCAGAACTGAAACCAGCGGCGGTGGTTAGTTTGTGCGGCGATGTCGACTTAGAGACAGACTTTATGCCCCCAGAGGTAAGTACGTCAATGTTTGTCCACATACAATTCATGTTCATTGATCTAATTTGCACTACCTGGTCAACAGGGATCTGATCTAAAGCGCCCGCTGACGGCTGAATCATATCGATCAAGTGACCCCGATAGCATGCAGCAATTTCATTCAGAACCGACTACAGGCGCTGACTGCAATGCAGAATCTCCGAATAATAGTTCAACTCCCGAATCCTGTTACGGAAGGAGGTTGAGAGACGGCGACTACGTGGAAAGCTCGCTCGTGACCTCCGATCCCAGCACCCAAGACATCCAGAACGCTCCACGCAAAATTACTTTTAAAAGCCTGCAGAAAGCTCAGCAAATTGTTCGAGACAGGAAGTCAATGCCTATTTCCACCGACGCAGTCGCCGCAGCTGTAGACTCATCGGTGCTAGCCGCCCAACTTCGTTTAGCGCAAGGATCGTTCTCGACGCCTGGATATATTCTTGGGTCAGCACAAACTATTGGACACACAACAACACCTGTAGATGCAAGCGTCCCCAAATCGGAGGCGGAGAATAGTCAAGCAAAAATGTCGGACACTAAACCATCAGCTCTGCCCGACCCTACAACTCAGCCAGGTGGTGTTCAGCGTTGCAAGTTATGCTTAGCTGATGTATCGAAGACGAACATGGAAATCCACACTCTGCGTTGCGCCAATAATCCAGCTTATCACAAGGTACGCAGCGGAAATTTGGCTCGCGTTCTTACATAGATAACTTACACATTCGTTATGGCGATGTGGTGGGGAGTGCAGTTTGAGTGCTCTATTTGTCACGAGAAAATTCTACAAGTGAACGATGAGCAGCATCACCATTGCCCGGAATGCACACTTTTGTGTGGAAGCAGAGAATTAGTAGCAGATCATCAGCGCCAAGAACACACTGCTAGCTGCAAGTGCAGACTTTGTGGCGCACTGTTCACGCGTATAGAACTGCAGGACCACATGAATAGTGGAAGATGTGACCACGCCTTGATCCCTGTTCGTACCGATTCGAGACTGCATTATTTAGTTCACAGAGTCTCTAACGACCACGTTATTGTAGTGCTCATTGTGCGGTTTAGCATTCAAGAAGAAGGACACGGCACAACATTTTATCAGGTGCTCGAGCCGAACCGAGAGTTGCGATGTAAGTGGAACTTTGACTCGAGATTGACGAGGCACGCCACTAATCGAAAAGCTGTTGCAGGTCTGCAAGGCTTACGTCAAAATTACGGAGTTTGAAGCGCATCAGCAACAGTGCGAGACTGTAAATTTGCAGAATGATCCTGATTTGAGAGCCAATGGAAGTTCAAATTTAAACACGCGCTCTCCTCATCGAACCAAGATCGCGAACCAAACTATCGAGTGCGTCTACTGCTTACAAGGCGGATTTCCCAGTATCGCGGATGTAGAACACCACGTTATAAGCGACTGTCGTATTGCAAAGTCATTTGCGAGACCTGAGACCTCCCCAAACAACAACCAAGAAGAAGCAGATCCACGTCGGGCGGAAACCTCAATCGGTACTGACGAGCCCCAAGACTGCTCATCAGCTCGCCCACTTCTCGCCCAGGGCCGATTACGGCGCAAAGGCGACACAAGCGCGCTCCACCGTCACTCTTCATCATCTGCACAGCTGAGATCGGCCAACAATAACCAGTTGAATCACCCCGACCCGCTCGTTCACCGCTCTGCTACAAGCTTCCTCGGCCTGCCGACGTTGTTACCGTCAACGTCGCGATCACTGCAACAAGCACGAAAGCTGCGTAAGCCAAAGCCGAAGCCCAGGCCCAACCCACACCTCAGTTCGCTGCCGCAAAGAGTGTCTAAACCAGTGAGCGCACTGGAAGGACCGCGCTCCAGCAGCAGTTCTGGCCCGGCAGAGCTAAGCATCTCAAGCGCCGGGGGCACATCACATCGCGCTGGTCCTCCTCAGCCTCGTTCTCAAAGCAATAGCCGCGTTCGAAGGCGGCCAGCAGCCTCAGGTCGACTGGACAAGCTGCTGTAGGAGCTGCACCACGTCACAGATTCTAAAAGGTTGCATGTTGAAGTTTGGGTTACGCTATCGAGTGTACCCTCTATAGCTAATATCCTCCAATCATGATTGGCCCTCTGGCGTTTCCTCGGTCCTATTCGCGCAAATCATATTTTGGCGGGAGAGCGGTCACCCCTTCCACGCAGCATACAAATCCCAAGTAATTCATCTTCCTGCCGTCCGTCCCGCCCTCTTTTCGCGCCAAAATCCTTCCTCTAGTGGCCAACCAAGCGGAGGCAAACAGTCGGCTATTTGCCTCGCCAGGTCAACAGTCTCCCCCTAACCGTTTAGACACCCCTTAACCGCCCTCACCACCATGTTTGAGGCCAGACTCCCCCAGGGCCGCATCGTCAAGCTCATCGTGGAGGCCATGAAGGACCTCATCTCCGAGGGCAACATCGACTGCACCAAGTCGGGCCTGGCGCTGCAGTCCATGGACGGCTCGCACGTGTCGCTCGTGTCGCTGCTGCTGCGCGCCGAGGGCTTCGAGCACTACCGCTGCGACCGCAACATCTCGCTGGGCGTGCAGACGGCGTCGCTGTCCAAGATCCTCAAGTGCTCGGGCAACGACGACGCGCTGTCGCTCTCGGCCGAGGACAACGGCGACGCGCTCAACATCATGTTCGAGGCCACCTGTACGTCTTCCCTCTCTATCTATCTGCCACATTTAAGCAGATTTTGCTAATTTTATCTTCTTATTTGTGGCAGCTGGCGACCGTGTGTCGGATTTTTCGCTCAAGTTGATGGACATTGACAGCGAGCACCTGGGCATCCCCGGCACCGAGTATGTGGCGACTGTGCGCATGCCCTCGGGCGAGTTCCAGCGCATCTGCCGCGACCTGCAGACCATGGGCGACACGTGCACCATCGCCGTGGGCAAGGAGGGCGTCAAGTTCTCGGTCTCGGGCGACCTGGGCGCCGGCAACATCACGCTCAAGAACAACACGGCCGCCGAGAAGGAGAGCGACCGCGTCATCATCACCATGGAGGAGCCCGTGGAGCTCACGTTCGCGCTCCGGTATTTAAATATGTTCGCCAAGGCCACGCCGCTGTCCGAGACCGTCACGCTCAGCATGTCCCCCGGCATCCCCGTGGTCGTCGAGTACGCCATCGGCGACATGGGCTACATGCGCTTCTACCTTGCCCCCAAGGTGGAGGAGGACGACTAAGCTCGGAAGAGGCGGCGAGGCACAAGGCGGGCTTTATGAAGCTACGTGCTCTACGTCTTTCTTAGAACGCTTTTTTGTTTTAGTGCATAGAAGTCTGCAAGCTGGATGCGCTGCCATCGTAGTTAGGATGTGAAGCAAGAGAATCGGTAGACGAAATAAATTGGCAGCATGCTTTATTTTCTTAACGGTGTAGAAGTTGAAGTTGCTGTTGTTGCGAGAGCAGTGGGTGTGTTGTGAATGAGTTGTAGAATGAATTTATGAAGACTATTGCTATTTGAAGTTGCAGTCTGTCTAGCTGCGATCTAAGTGCGCTTTGTCTTGGCAGCATTTGCTGTTTGATGGGTTGATGAAGGTGATTTGAGAATGAGATCGCAAGACTACACTACTGAGCACATTCGCTTCGACCTGGGCGCATCTACTTGCTCCACGACTGCAGGTTCGAGTACGTGACGTAGAAGAAGGTGAGCAAGCCCACGATGATCACGAACGTATCAACGATCTTGTCCATCCACGACGCGTTCGGATTCAGCTTCAAGTGGAACAGCGGCGGGTACACCAAGCTCAGAGGCACTGATCACACGTAACAACAACGTTAGATAAAAAGACTCCGCAATCAACAACACGGATCACTACAACACTTACCGCAGCAGAAAGCACCGACGATCGAGACGAAGAGGTCGAGACGACCTTGGCCGAAGTACGCGATACAGATAGTTGCGAGCACAGCCACAGCACGGAAGCAGTTTTTGGCAACCTTTTGGCCGGAAGCGCGCCTCGGGAAGCCCAGCATCTCCTCCATGATCTTCACGGCAGGGAAGAGGAACAGAGGATACGAGAGGAGCTGTGCAAATGCGTAGCCAAACTGCACCGAGCTTGACCAGCCATTACGCGGCAGACTGGACGTGACCATAGGAGCAATACTGCTACCAAACGTAATGTAGTTGATGCCGGCGAAGAACGAGTAGAACACGAGCAGACCGACCACCGTCCACGATAGCAAACGCGGGAAGCGCTTCTGGCGAGACTGGTTCAGCGAGCTCTGAGTGGGCAGCACAAGACCGATACCCTCGAACGTGAAGATCGAAGTACCGATGAACACGGGGTAATCCTGCTGGTTGAAGAGCTGCACGTCCTTCGCGGGGCCCTCCGTGGCGAGCAGCCAGAAGCTGTTGCCCAGGATGAAGGCCAGTCCGTACAGGATAAACACGTCGGCGATAAGGTTGCTAATGGAGAAGTAGCTGATGTACCGGATCCAAGACAGCGGAATATACACCGCAATTTGCAGCAGGATGAGCATCGACGTATCCACAGAATGCCCCCAGAAATCGAGCACCTCCGCCATGTTTTGCGCCACGAAGATCACGTAAGTGCAGCAGAAGCCAGCCTGCATCATGATGATGGAGATCTGCACCATGCGTCGCCCCCAAGACCCGTAAGCCTTGAATCCAACATGACCGTACGTGCCACCGACCAACTCACGGCACTGCAGCAACCGCAGCATTGCGTAAAGTGTAAGCGCCGCGACAAACGCCAAGCACAGGGGCGAGAAGAGAATGCCACCGCTGCGGAACCCATCGGGCAAGAACAAAATACCCGTCCCCACAAACGACTTGAGCAGCGTCAGCAGCGCGTGCCACAATGTAGTCGTCTTGTCACTGTCCCTCGACTTCGGTGGGGCAGGCTCCGTCTTAATGAGCCCCGTCCTCTCTGAAGGTGTTCCCATTCTACATTACAATGCACAAATCATTATCATCGCGATGAGTCAGTCAAGTCTTCGCAGCTGCACCGATGGCCTTCAAGTTCAGATTGCTCTGCTGCACTCACTCTCTCCCCGTCGGCGTACGTCGGTACGCGGGCAGCCTCAGCGGCGGCGTCATCAGCAGGCTGCGCGCGCGCTCCTCGACGTTCATCTCGTCGTACTCGTCATTGTCCTGGCTCAAAATGCTGCCGATGAAGGGGTCGTACACGCCGTTGATGCGGTCGATGATCTGGTCGCGCAGCGCCTTGGACACCACGGGCCTAGGCGTCGTCTGCACGTGGTGGCGCCGGAACCCGCCGGGCACAGCAATGTCGAACGCCTTGGGCGTCGTGGAGTCCGAGAAGCCGGACGACATGCCGGGCTCGGACTCGCGGCGGCCCGTGATCTGCGGCGACGAGGAGCGCATGGCCTTCTGCAGGTCCCAGACGGAGTCGGCCATTGTGCTGACACTTGGATACGCGGGTACGTAGAACTTGTAAGATGAACACGTGGCTTGCACGAGCAGAGAGAAAATGGAGTGGGGCAGCGGGCCAATGCACAAATGGCGGCGTGCGTGACGCAGTCGATGGGAGTAGATCCGCTTCACTCTCTGCCAGCAAGATGGATAATGCGCGCCCCGGTGGTGGAGCAATTGTCGCGCATCCCTCGGCGTAACGGCCAAAAACCCTCATTCGATACCGGTAATAACCTTTGCAAAGTGAATATAGCACCGATAAGTACCGGTATGCATAAGCTCTAAAATCGAATAAGATCTGTCATATTTGATAAGCCTCTTGTATCCGTTCGTGTAAAGAGATTTGTTGACTTACTTTTGTATTTTGTTGACCACACCACCGTGGTGACGACGGTTTATGGCGCAGAGACAGGCGCCGATAAGCAACTTCAAATACTTATGTTCGCTACACTAACCGGCGTGGTGCACACCAATGGTCCAGCCACTGCCGCTCTGCCCATACAAATCCGCATTACCAAGCCTCGACCATGGAGGCGCTCGGTGCGTATGCATCTAGCGACGAGGAGGAGGCGTCTCGCTCCACGTCTCCGCGCTCTACAGACTCTCCGTCTCTCGCTCTACCCGTGGTCAACTCGGCACCTTTCGTAGCGCTCACTGACCGCCAGGAGGAGGCCAACAAGGCGGCGTTCCTGACGGCCGGCACGCAGACGCAATTGGCTGTAAATCTGCCCGTGGAGTCGACGCTGGCGCCGTATGTGGGACCCCAGAGCAGCGGCACAATGGACTTGGCACTGGTGGACCCTCTACGCGCCGGCAGCGGCAAGCAGGTGGTCACTGGCGTCGTGGAGCAGGCGGACATGGAGGACTTCAGCTTCGAGGCGCAGTACCACACGTACAACCAGACATTGAGCCGCAACCCCGCCAGAAACAGAGCCAAGGGAGCCCCTCCTTCAGCCCCCGCACTACCAGGAGAGAAGCTGGCCGATACTATCGTCGCTCCAGGCGAGGAGAACGTGTTCACTAGTTGCAACGCCAAGAAGAGGAAGAACCAGGTCGTCTCCAAGGAGCGAGCAGCAGCTGAGGACTTTGGAGATGAAGCTACCGATGGCATTTGGGCCCCGTACAAGGAGAAGGGCAAGACTCTGACGGATGCGGAGAAGGGAACCATGACCGAGCAGCAGAAGGCGCTGAGAGAGGAACACCAGGAGGCCAAGCGACGCAAGGCGGAGGCCAAGGAGGAAGCGGACGACGAGATGGACTTTGACCGCATGGTCGAGAAGAAGACGGGTCACTTGTTGCCGGCGAGACTCAAGGCGGGACAGACGGCGCTCGAGGGCAAGTCCACGTTCCTGGGAGACCAGGAGTACGACTACCAGGGACGCGCGTGGGTGGAACCCCCACGCACGCTCAAGCCCGACAACGGAGATCACCAGGTTTTCCTGCCCAAGAGGTGTGTGCACAAGTGGACGGGACACACCAAGGGAGTCCAGGCTATCGAGTTGTTCCCGCAGTACGGCCACTTGCTGCTTTCTGGCAGTATGGACAACACAGTGCGTATCTGGGACGTCTACAACGAGCGCAAGTGCCAGCGTGTGTACGAAGGCCACTCGGGTGCTGTGCGCGGTATCAACTTCAGCAACGACGGCCGCCAGTTCTTGAGCTGCAGCTTTGACCGCTTTATCCAGTTGTGGGACACGGAAACGGGGCAGGCCGTGCACTCGTTCACGACTCGCCGTGTGCCGTACTGCGTCAAGTTCTACCCGCTGGACAACACCAACTTCGTCGTGGGTGACTCGAACAACATGGTGGTGCAGTTCGACACCCGGTCAGGCGAGATCGTGCAGGAGTACAACCACCACTTGCAGGCGGTCAACTCGGTGACGTTCGTGGACGACAATAAGCGGTTCGTGAGTACCTCCGACGACAAGAAGCTGCTAGTCTGGGAGTGGGGCATCCCCGTGCCCATTAAGTACATCTCGGAGCCGAGCATGCACTCGATGCCGGCCGTGACGCTGCATCCGAGCGGCGGCTTCTTCGCCGGCCAGTCGCTGAACAACCAGATCGACGTGTACACGGCGCGGGACAAGTTCAAGATCAACCGCAAGAAGGTGTTCAAGGGCCACCAGAACGCCGGCTACGCGTGCCAGATCGGCTTCTCCCCGAACGGCCAGTACATCATGTCGGGCGATGGCGAGGGCAAGCTGGTCTTCTGGGACTGGAAGACCACCAAGATGATCAAGAAGCTGCGCGCGCACGACCGCGGCCCGACCATGGGGGCGCTCTGGCATCCGCTCGAGCCCAGCAAGGTGATTTCCTGTGGCTGGGACGGTCTCATCAAGTACTGGGACTAAGATAGCAAGGAGCTAAACCACGACCGCAATATATCAAGCCCTCCGTCACCGTTTGATGTCGCTTTGCATAAGGTTGACACTCACCGGCCCGACACCGGAAATCACATCTCACATGCGCGGAAGAGTTCGGTCGAACAGCACAAAAAAAGCAGGAGCTACAGTGGATGAACGGTGCCAAAGAGAAGATAAGGTGTATGTGTGTGTCTGTCTATTCTGCGTGGAAAATTGCTTGCACCCAAATTGCGAGCTTCCTTCTCCACTGCTACCTGATCCTACCTATCTTGGAGCGCGCGCGCTTCGTTGGAGACACGGATATCCACTGAATGTGTAGAGCTTACGGCGACGGTAACGGACAACATGACGTGTAGAGCTCGCGTGGAAATATATAGCTGTCCGCGTTTGTCTGTAGCCTCTGAGACTCCAGACTCTGGAGTCTCTGGACCAGAGGCTCTTGTCTTGAGATTTGCTTGGTAACTTCAACTTGCCCTCCTCGCCTCATAGCACGACGCCCGTGTGGTGGTGCACGGGGCCCGGCACCATGGCGGCCTCGAGGATGAGGTCGATCTCCTCCTCGGACATGGGCAGCGGGTCGAAGTCGCAGAGCATGGCTGCGAAGTTGGAGAACTCGGCCTCAGGGCCTGCTCCGTACGGGTAGAGCTGCTGCTGCTGCTGCTGGCACTGGCTCGGCAGCGTCACGATGGGCGCCGGCATGAAGCAGCCATGGAAGTCCATGGGGTCCACGCCTCGCCGGGCCGACGTGGGCGCGAAGGGCGCGGCCACCGAGCAGGGCGACGCGGCGTCGCGCTTGTGCTGCTTCTGGTCGCGCCGCCGCTTGAGCGAGCGCGAGTCGGTCTTGGCGGACGAGCGCAGGCCGCGCTTGCGGCGCGCGATCTTCTCGCGGTACTTCTGCGCGTGGGTCATGGTCTGGCGCGTGGTGCGCGAGCCCACGTGGGCTGCGATCTCCTTCCACGGGCCGGACGGGAACAGCTCGAGGCCCTCGAGGAAGCGGTTGTGCTCCTCGGCCGTCCACGCGCGGCCGTTGGTGCTGCCGGGCGACAGCTTCTCGCTGTCCGAGGAGCTGGAGCTGGAGCCCGGGGACGGCGGAGGCGACTCGAGGCGGATGAGCTCGCCGCCCGCGGTCGCGGGCTGGAACAGTTGGCTCTTGACGTCGGCAGTGATGGCCATGGCTTCCTTCTGATTGGGATGTGGGCGATACGCGGCGAAACGCGGAATGAGGCAGACATCGCTTGTTTACCTGGTCGGAAGCACGTAGTGTATCACTGCAGTAGTCCGTGCTCTCTGGTCCATACAGCTGTGAAGTCGGCGACCGCTGGACTTCCTGTAGAAGAAAATCCGGGGTCAATATGGAAGGAATGGAACCTGGGTTTTCCATAGTTGCTGCTCATAGCGAAGCTATCGAGCCGAAATCCAGCGACTTGGCGACGCCGAACCGGATCGGGTCTTGCTCGCCGCTGTGTTGGCCTTAGCGTCGAGGCGCTGCAATAACAATATGCTGCAGCTTCAGCAGCAACAGACTGAACTGAATTAGCACGCACAGCTTCCAGCTGTTGCAGCACGTTACTTTGTTGCCGCTGTCTGGGTTTCTTTGGAGCAGTGCAACGTCGGGCAACAGAGCCTTTGTCGGCGAGCTCCCTCGCCCGCGCTCAGCCACAGGAGCCCGCCTGCCACTCAGCTGCGCTAATGAATTTTGCATTCCCTTTTACCAACAAGCTCGTCGTCACGTGGCGCGGTCTCTTCAGTGCATGTTGAAGTGGGGCCAGTGCCGGACCGTGCTGACTTCTCGTGCCAGTTGAGACCGTTCGTATTTGTATTGCTGGTTTAGAACTGCCACACACTTGCTTCCGAGATATGGAAACACCAAACTAACGTGAGCACACGCTCGGACTTCGCTGCTTCAGATCGAGGAAGGCACACTTTGCATTGCCTAAGACTGCCTGCCGCAACGTGTCTTCACTCGCGCGAAGCACACCCGTCCCGTTCTTTTAATCGATTACTGATAGCCGTCATCTCGCAATCTTAGCTGCTGCTGCACGCGCCGGCCACATCAAGCTCCGACGCAGGGCGGCCATCGAGAAACGCCCACAACTCGTCTGGCCCGAGCCAGCTGTCCTGCACCACCAAAACATTGGCGTCGAGCGGCTCCAGCGCCGCGTCTAATGACGGCGCTTGGCTCGGAGATTCTGCGCGTCCGATGGCTGCTCCGACCACTACATGTACGTTGTCGGATGTGCGTTCGCTGCTGCCCACATTATCGGCGGCAGTGCTGGTCGCGTGCATGGTCTCCGCAGGAATAAGACCAGTGGCAAGCTCTTCGGTCACGCGCTCGCGCGCATCCAGTGCTTCCCGTGGCAACTGGTCACCGAGTGATACATGTCGAGACCTTCCACTCCGCGCGCGAGATTCACCTGTTGGCGCGACGTCAGTGGACACCATCGTTCGTATCCTTTTGGTGGTGGAGGAGGTAGCGACAACGCCGTGGTCAACACGCCGCGCGTGCTCGGGTGTCGGCAGCCCCAACTTGCTGCGCTTGATCTTCTGTCGGTATTTCTGCGCATGACTCATGGTCTGCCGCGCGTCGCGCGTACCGACAACACCGGCGATCTTCTTCCAGGGCCCGGCTTTAAACATCTCCATGCCGAGCAGGAACCGCTCGTGCTCGTCCTCGGTCCAGCGCTCGCCCTTCGTGGACTCGGCAGTACGCGTCGGACTGGCGGATGGCGTTGGCAACGGCAATGGCATCTGAAGCAGCGACGGTAGCGGAACATGAAGACCGATGGCTGCCGGTGGCTCACGCGGTTGCAACGCAGCACTCGCCATCGGCGAGCTGTGCGTGCTGGTCGAGGAACATGGGATGCAGATGAGGCTCTTGCTTTCGTCGTCGAGGAACTCCTGTTGGACGCTGCGCGTGATGGTCATTCGGGTGGTCGGTCACTTGTTTCTCTGCTGCTGGTAGTTGGGATCGCTGCTGCTGAGAAGTGTCTGCTCAAGTTGAAGTGAAACCAGACGCTGGATCTGTGGTTGTAGTGGTAGTGAGTGAGCTTTTGAGGTTTCGAGGTGCTGTCTCCGGCTCTCGAGCTTTTCAATAATGGCCGACGCGATCATGCTCAGCATTGCTACGCAGCTCAGCACTCCACTGTCGGAGTCATGAGCTCGATGAGCTCGTCGATGTGGCCGATATGCGTGGATTATCCTTTGCCTTTTTCGCGCTTCGATAGTCGCAGTTGGATATTCATCGGGAAAATATCCAGATTTTTGAATTTTGATACGTTGATACCCTTTTAACAAAATCACATCTTAGTATCTCATTTTACACTTGGTTTTGCAGTCTTTAGTAGAAAAATACACAAAATACAACAGGATCTGTGAAAAACGATATTCTTAACTGCGCTAAGAAGATTAGGCACAGATGACGACGATGTCCTCGAAGGACACTTTTCAATGAAAACTTTTCAGGGCACACATGACGGTACGAGCTGACGCTGCTTTTGCCGACGATTGCTTTTGCTGGTGAGCTGACCAAAAACCTTCAGGCTACTTTGATCTTACTTCAAAGCTCGCGAGCCAACTACTTACCATGAATCAGCCATCTTCAGTCGTTTAAAACGACTCGTTTTCTGCCAGCTCTGCGTTGATGTCGGCGTGCTAGCATTGCGCGGATCCCCTCGCGCTGACCATCACTTTGGCCTTCTTAGTCACGGCTGGCGGCGATGAGCCCTTAGCACTTCGGTCGAGCCCCGAAGCGCTATAAGCCCCCCCCCCCCCAAGGTGCCCAAGGTGGATACTCGAGTGCCCGCGAAAAGACACAATGCAAATCCATGCAAAGTCCACGCTCTGTCAACATTGCACGGCCAAGTTTGCTCTGCGCGGCCTAAGCCCACCATCACTCATCAAGAACACGAGCGCTGATAGCAGTCAGCTTTAGTCTCAAGCAAACGTGAGCGACACACATGGGATCTCATCGGTGTGGGCAGCTCCCCGCGGTTTCGCGTGGCAAGAGTTTGCTGATAAGGAAACCTCCCTGGAAACCCGGTTCAGATGCAGCTTCACTCGGGCAAAAACGCATTGATGAACGCTATCCTACGCAACATACCAACGCCCCCCGAAACTTTTGGGAGGACAGACTACAGGATCGATACTCGTCGACTTGCTGCGTGTCCGACAGCTCGGCGACACACAGGACATGTCGAGCCGCACTGGAGCCAGTGGATAATGCAGTCCTCATGGAACACGTGGGCGCACGGCAACTGCGCCATCTCCTTGCCGTCTCCTTCTTTATCGGCAGGGTTGCTGTTGCCGAGGCAAATGCAGCACTGAAGTGACCCGCCTCCTCCCTCTGGAGTCGCCGTCACGTCTTGCAGAACCATCACTGCCCGTGTCAACTTGGCCTCGACCTCCTTCCGCTTGGGCGGGATCTCCAGGAACCGCTGGATCTCCACCAACACCGTGTTGAGACACACGACGTCATCGACAAAGTTGCCTTTCAAGCTGCCCGGGGCTCCGAGCAGCACCTCCAGGTCCGTGTACACAGCTAACAGCGTGCGTAGGTAGTCCATGAGCTGTCGCCGTCTCTCGTGGATGATGGCGCTTGTGTCACAACGGACGTGTTTCCTCGGGAATTCGGGTCCCGCTGCCTGTTGCAGCAACTTGGCGACCGTCTCAAAGGCCTCGCCCTGCTTCAAGCAACTTTGTTGCCACTGCTTTTTACCGCGTTTGAGCTTCTGGTGCAGCGCGTAGAAGTCCGAGTAGCGCTTCCTAAACCTCCACTCTTCCTTGGACGCGTTGGCGCTGCGCAGCTTGAAGACGTACTGAGTGTAGGGCGCCGTCACGTCCTGGTTGTCGAACACGGTTGTGGGCTTGGCGGCGACCGCCACAGTCGCCACCTCCGCGCGTCGGGCCTTCAGCAGCCGGTTCACAGTCGACTGCGACGGAATCATCGATCGGTGCGCGCAAGTGAGTGAATGAAGTGATGATGGCTGGGGGGCGGAAGAAGTCTGACGTAACCCAATTGCAAAAGTTTCGACCAATCAGTGGCATTTTACCGAATATGTTAGCCAATGAATTTCATTTAATTTTACCGCTATTTGATTAACATGGAATGTAGCCATCTTTCTTTACAGAGCGATGGACATGCAGTCCTCCACCGTGGAGACGTTGCAGTCCGTGTCGCCAGTGAACGTGTTGGCCACGGACGGTTGCGCGTCGTCCTCCATGGGGAAGAGCGTGGGGTCGTAGACCTCGAGGAAAGCGCGGAAGGCGGCGTCCAGCTCGCCCACCTGCACTTTGTCGAACCAGTTGGGCTCGAGCGGCGCCATCCGCTCGTCGCCCACCACATCCACCGCAGTGGGGGACTTGCTGCTACTGCTGCTGCTGACGCGTGGTGTCTGCTCGTAGTCCTCGGCGCTGGTGGTGATGACCAACCCGCAGTACGCGGCGGAGGTCTGGGGCACCGGTTGCCGCGACGACGTCAGCAGTCCGCGGCGGCGGCGCTGGATCTTCTGGCGGTATTTCTGTGCGTGGGTCATGGTCTGGCGCGGCGTGCGCGTGCCGACGAAGGCCGCGACAGCCTTCCAGGGGCCGGTCGGGTAGCGCTCCAGGCCCTGCAGGAACCGGTCATGCTCCTCAGTGGTCCACGGCAGTCCGTGGCGGTGCGACGTCTGGCGATCTTCCAGTAGCAGTGATGTCTTCGATTCGGCCTTGACCTTGGTCGGCTGCTTGAGCGCGCGCTTGGCCTTCTTCTTGGGCTTTTTGGCGCTGGCAGGGCCGTCGGGCGGCCGCGTGAGTGGCAAGCGGATGAGCTGCGGGCTGGCCGGTGATGCGTCGTCCGAGCTCTGGTGGTGCTCGTCGCTTGAGGACTGCGCCTGGGTCACGAACAGCTCGCCACGGATGCGGGTGGTGATCGTCATGTCCGCGCGGTGCGCCAAGGAATGGATCGTGTAGCAGCTCTGCGTGCTCGACGTGAAGTTCCGGAATGGCCGGTGGTGGCGCCATCACGCTTCTCCCCCCCCGCAAGATGCGCGCCATCACCCGCGGCGGGAAGAGGTGCTGGCGATATAGCCCGCCTCTGGCCCGGGCGTGTGGCTGCCCGCTAATGACGTGTTACGGAAGCGAACCTTTTTGGCGCGACCAGCGCGACGAGTTCCTTGAGGATGCACGATGTCAGATGTGAGACCTGATTCAGGTCACAGTCAAAAACAAGTCTCGAGTCGAGACCTGCACTTACAGTAATCGAGGGCACAAGTCGAGAGTCTCGAGAGTCTCGACTTGTGCCCTCGATTACTGTAAGTGCAGGGGCGACCACACGGATGACACAGCGTGAGAAGTATGTTCCAGCTAGCAGAGCAGCGCTAGGAAGACCTTGTGGGCCTAGTCGCCAGTGGCGAGTCGCGCAGCCACACCTGGTACTGGTACATGTACATGTAGTGCCAGCGACCAAGACCTCCATGAACGTCTCGACACTTTGGTTGTCGTGAAGTGGGGCTTCTGGCTTGCTATCCACGTGTACACAAAAGTTCCTAGGTTTAAAGTAATACTTAGTGGAATACATGCACATACACGAGAACTATGGATGGCTCGTGGTCGTGCTGCTCGGAAGACAACCATCTCCGAGCTACTGCCGCGTCCACTGCCCATTACCAACACCACAGCGGTCCTTGCAAGCAGTGCGCATTGAGATTTCGTCACTTCGAAACGGCGCTGGATAGGCTCTCAGTTACACACGCAAATTCCTTCGTGTGAACTTGTGTGGAGCGATGTGTGAAGCGCTCGCTGGCCATCGCTTCATGCCGCGGCCATCACTTAGCGCTCGCTATTTTAGCACTTCCAGGAAACCAACCGCCAGCCCCCGTAGGACCCATGAAGACCGAGTTGCTGCGTGAGATCGACGTGATGATAGCGCGCGTAAACCCGCATGGAGGAGAGACCTCGTCCTCGCCCGCGTACGTGTTCGCCCTGCGGCCGCGGTCTCGGAGCCACCACGAGCGACTCGCTGCAGCTCGGCGCCAGGACCTGGACCACGCCGCGACTCTCGAGCCGCACGACGTGCCGGTGGCGCACGAGGTCGCGCGCACCTACAGCGAGTGCCGAGCGCTGTACCGCGAGCTGCACCACCTCACGGACTGCAAGAACGTCCGCGCGTGTTGCTGCGCGCTGGGGTCGTGCCCGTTCTGGTCGCTATTCGCCGTATTGGGCGGCATCGAGTTCCCCAAGCGGACGCTATTCAACCACCAGTCCAAGCACGTGTTCGAGCAGCGGTCGGAGGCTCTGACGGCGCTGATGCAGACGCTGCTAGCCGCACTGCGGACCAATTACCGTGTGCGGCACTTCCGCTGCTACCAAGCCCCGTTCAAGGCTGCTCATGTGTGCAAGGTGCTGCTAGCACTGAGCTTGTTCCTCGAGCTGGACAACCCGAGCGTGGAGCGAGGACTGCTCGAAGGAGGCGAGCGGCTCGCGAACAAGCTCAACCTGCAGGGCTGGCAGTCCGACCGTGCGAATCTATACTTCCGATGCGAGGACAAGAGGAAGTACCGCAACGCCGGGGAAGTCCGGGAGCGCAAGTCCATGGAGCTGCGCGGGTCTCTCTCCATGTCGGACGAGGACGACTGCAAGAACCCGACGAGCGACGACGAGGAGGAACGACAGCGAAGGAGCTCCCTGCTGCTCGTGTGGGGCTAGGATGCTGTCCGACTCGATGTAATTATGAACTGCACGTAACGTATAGCTGTAAGCAACACCTCGACGACTGTATTTGACCGCAGAGTTGTCCGACCCGCTTCGATGGACATTGACACCGACTATCAGATTCCGTGCTGCTAATAGATGAACTGGATGTTGTTCTGGCGGAAGCTTCGGGACCCCACCGCTCCAGTAACTAGCACCATTACTGGGATCATCGGCCAGTCATGGCCATGGGCCTCGCGATTCTCAAAGCGGAAAAGAAGCAGCGGCGCGCAGGCCTCAGTATGCAATATCGAGTGGCGCGAGCGATCTCCAGGACGATCATAGCTGTAGGCTCTGCAGGCGCCATCGTCACGGCCTGTTGGCTACTCAATCGCATCCTTGACGGCAGCGAACACAAGCGCCTTGCAAACACCCCCACTTATCTCGACGAGGACGATGACGACGATGACAATTACGACGGAGCCGGCAGCTACCAGCAGCGGCAGCTTGAAGCAGAAGCCGACGACAGCTTCGCGCTCCTTCCCGTCGTGTCCGAGTCCGACGGCGAGTCTGAAGACGACGCCATGGGCTACACTGGCGACTTCTTCACCCCTCGCTACGACGTCTGCATGCTGGCCGTCAGCGTCCAGACACAAGTGGATCCACTTTCAGATGTTCCTCCCGCCGACTCGAGCGACTGCAGACTCTGCAGAGCTGCAACTGCAACAGGACAAGATGTCGAATTAGACGAGAAACCGAGGACGTTGTCGTTCTCGGAGACCGACAGCAGCAGCAACGGGAGTGCATTGTCAACTGCGAGCAACTCGGTTGATGGTCACGAGGAGGAGTCTTGGCAGCGCCGTGGAAGCTCGAGGACGGAGCAATGGTTGTATGTCTGGCTGTAGCCATCTTGTCGTTGTCACACGTCACAGATTGAGTAACCAGATTATTCCTAAAACGGGTAAGCCTTTGAACGAGCCTGTGTTCCAGTACGGCCCGTTCGTCATGTCCTCGCGTGAAGGCATTGAGCAGACGCTGTGGGACTATGACCTGCGTGCAAACGGCTTTGAAGCTGCTCATGGCTGGAAGTCTGGCATCGCGCCTCACCACTGGAGCTGAAGTCGACGGAAGGTTGAATAGGCAGCCACTCTTCCCCGTAACATCTCTCGGTTAGCACCCCCAACTCGTAAGAAAAATAATCTCGCTTGTCGTTCAGAAAACTACAATAGCGCTGTTGTTTAGTCGTCTAACACCGCAAACGAAAAGTTTCTTCGAACTACAGGACCATCTCAAGTAAAGCTTCGCGAAAGCTTAGGTGGTATTCCGACATTTGAAAAAAAGAATCATTCATTTCGTAGTCCTACTACGTATGCATAATATATATCGCCTGCGGTTTGTGGGCATTTCAAGATCATGTTCTTACGACTCGGCGCACTCTCTCCAGCGCCCGACGCCGTTGCTTCTAACGACGGCGGTTGCCGATCTCCGAGGCCCACGAGTGCGCGTTCTCGAAGCCGTTCTTGGCCATCTGGAAGTCCTCCCACGTCTGGCGGATCTCGTCGCCCGTGCTCATGACGAAGGGGCCGTACTGCACGACGGGCTCCTCCAGCGGCTCGCCGGTCATGACGATGACCTCGAGCTTGTCGTTCTCGTCCGCCTGCAGCAGCACGCCGTCGCCCTTCATCTCCATCACGATGGCCTCGTGCGGCTCGATCGAGTGGTCCACGCACTTGCCCGTGCCCGAGACCGCGTACACGAAGACGTGGTGGGTCTCCGGAATGGGGTACTCGAGCTTGGCGCCCTTGTCGAGCATGAAGTGCACGTAGGTCACGGGCGCCTCGGTCTCGATGGGGCCGCGCTTGCCGAAGACTTCGCCGGCGAACACGATGGCCTCGATGCTCTTGTCCTCGTTGAAGGCGTGCGGCACCGTGTCGCGGCTGATCTCCTGGTACCGGGGCTCGATCATGCGGCGGCTGCGCGGCAGGTTGATCCAGAGCTGCAGGCCGTGCGCGGGCACCTCGCTCTTGGGCATCTCGGCGTGCATGATGCCCTTGCCGGGGGTCATCCACTGCAGGTCGCCGGGCCGCAGCTCGCCCTTGTTGCCCAGAAAGTCCTCGTGGCACATGTGGCCCTTGGACGTGGGCAGCACGTACGTGACGGTCTCGAAGCCGCGGTGCGGGTGGTCCGGGAAGCCGCCGGGCAGCCCCACGTTGAACTCGTCCAGCATGAGGAACGGGTCCAGGTTGCGCAGGCGCGTGGTGCCGATGGAGCGGTGCACGCGCGCGCCGGCGCCTTCGCCCTGCTCGCGGGCGACGAACTTCTTGGCGATGAGGCGGGGCGTGAACATCTTGGAGAGCGCGGACTTGAGGGAGCTCGTGGTTGCTGTGTGGGTGGGGGTGGGTGGGAGGCTGTTGCGTTTGAGGAGGCAAAAGCGGGAATGGGCAGCGAGAGGCCGGGCGCGAGAGAGTTGAGGAGGAGGGGGGTACGTAGCGATGCGACTGACTTTTGGCTTTGGCAGTTGAGGTGCTTTTGATGCGCATAGCCGCTCGGAGCGACGCGATTGGCGGAAAATGCGTGATTACGCGAGCAGAATGATGTGTCGCTTTTGGTTGACTTGGTTTTTGTATGGCGGGGGAGATGGGCTGACTGCCACGTCACTCGTTCTGGTGGTAAGCGCAATCTTCGCTTGGCGAAAGTATCCACCACCGGCACGCACGTCTCATCTTGGCCTTGGAGGACTTCCAGTCTGGATTGCGTGGGTGGGGCGAGCCACGTGGACGCACTGTTGGCGATCGCGGATGCCAGGTCTTGCTAGATGTTTGGTCCGTAGTTTCCATTGATGTGTAGGTGTTGCCTGAAGGAAGCCCTTGAATCTGGTAATTTGTGTTGCTAAAATTTCAAATTGGTTATACCATTTGCTCATACTGTTGGCGCTGCTGTATTGAAAAGCAGAGATACCATGAATTGAAAACTTTTTTTTGCTGTTGGAGGCAAATTGACCCCCCTGTGTATCTCGAAAAGTCATGAACTAAACTTCCAACACTATGCAAGCTGCGTTGTTCCACCTAGCAAAACGAACCAGCGGCGCTGGCCGATCTCCGAAACCCACGAGCGAGCGTTCTCGAACCCGTTCTTCGCCATCCTGAAATCCTCAAACGTCTGACGAATTTCCTCCTCCGAGTTCATCACGAACGGCCCGTACTGCACCACTGGCTCATCCAGGGTTCGCCAGTGATCACGATCACCTCCAGCTTATCGTCCTTCGCTGCCGTAAGAAGCACGCCGTCGCCATCTTTCTCCATCACGATGGCCTCGTGCGGGACAATCGAGTGACCAGTACATTTTCCTGTTCCAGCCACGGCGTAGACGAAAACGGTGTGGCTTGCCGGGACGGGGTATTCGAGCTTCGCGCCTGCGCTCAGCATGAAGTGAACGTAGGTGACAGGCGCCTCGGTCTCAACTGGCCCGCTCTTCCCAAACACTTGACCCGCAAACACGAGCGCCTCGACGCTCTTGTCTTCGTTGAAAGCATGCGGCACCGACTCACGCAGGATTTCTTGGTAACGTGGCTCGATCATCTTGCGGTGTTTGGGGAGATTGATCCAAAGTTGAAGTCCGTGCGAAGGCTCGTGGCTCTTGGGCATTTCAGAGTGTACAATTCCCCGTCCAGCCGTCATCCACTGCAGATCTCCAGGACGCAGCTCACCCTTGTTGCCCAGGAAATCTTCATAGATTATATAAGCTCTTAATCCGGATTGCGGGCGGCTTATTGTACGCAACCTTTGGATGTGGGCAAGACGTACGACACAGTCTCAAACCCGCGATGCGGGTGGTCAGGAAACCCACCGGACTGCCCAACGCTAGCCTCGTCCAGGACGAGAAACGGGTCGAGATTGCGAAGACGAGCTGAGCCGATGGATCGGAAGACGCGAGCGCCGACGCCTTCTTTTCGCTCGTGGGCCACGAATTTCTTGGCGATTTGACGCGGAGTGAACATCTTCGGTAGGACTTGAGCTTGCGGAGTAGCGGTCGAAAAGTAGAATGGCAGGAGAAAAACTGGTTCGGGCTCGCGTAAATGTAAAGCCGAGCTTCCTTGGGATTGGTTGCAGGTGCGGATTGTAGTGAACGCCTGAGCACTTTACGCCCGAAATCCTCCGAAAATCGTACTGTACCTGTATCAGATTAGAGAGGTAACAGTACCGTAGGTATCATTCGCATTGTTAAGGACATAATAGGATAGAGCAGATGTAGGGTGGTTGTGGAAGCTTCTAGAAAGGAGCTTCCATCCACTCGAACTGCGGGGGCGGTCACTTTTGGTTTAGACCCGCCATCCCCCAAGCCTGGCTTACTCTTCGTTTTGAAATACTGGTAGCACTTGTTGGTCCCAGCAACCTGACAACGAGGAGCCCATGCCCACCATTGCCCAACTACGCGCCGAGATCGATCGGCTGAACCAAGCGATGGCGGACCCCACGCGAGTGCCGAGCAACCTGCCGAAGTTCACCGGCAAGCGAGGGGAGGATGTCCGCGAATGGCTGTTCCAGATCGAGAACGCCTGTCGAATCAACAACATCCCGATCGAAGACGCAAGCACCCGACTACCAGGAATCGCGGGGTCGGCGATGGAGAAGCCTGCCTCCGGCTGGTTCCTGCACTGGTCGTCGACGACTCGAAGCGAGGAGCACACGTGGGGGATTTTCCGTGAGCATGTGCTCCAACACTTCGAGGCATCGAACTACCAGGCTGTCCTGCGCGAGAAGCTTCAGCGACTCAAGCAGGCAGCAGACATTGAGACGTACAACGGTGAGTACTCAGCTCTCATCTTCAGAGTGGAGGGCATGAGCGTACTCGACCAAGTGCTGTGCTACGCGAACGGTCTCAAGCCTCGCACGCGCAGCTACGTCAAGCTCGAGAACCCCCAGACCCTGAGCGACGCTATGGACTTGGCTGTCAAGTACGAGGTGACTCACTTCGTCGAAGAAGCTCGCGACCGTCAACCCAAGCGCGACAAGAAGTTCTCGTCGGCTGATCAACCTCACGCCCAAGGTAAACCCTTCAAGGGGAAGCCGTTCCGCAGGAAATGCCGCTTCAAGCCGAGAGCTGAGCCCAAATGCGCCGAGGGTCGTACCTGCTTCCACTGCAAGCAGCCTGGTCACATCAAGACCAACTGCTTTCTCTGGAAGAAAGAGCAGGAGAAACAGGGAAACGGGCAACCACGTCAGTGAAGGAGGGTCCTGTCATGGCTGAGAGCGTAACCAGAACACTTAAGATTGAGAATATCAGCCTTAACGTTCTGTGTGAAAACCCTCTGGTCTACAAGTCACGTCCGCTGTTCTCAGTAACTGGTGAGATCAGCGTGAGTGACAAGTGTCTCGCTACACGCAGCATGTTGCTGGACTGTGGAGCCACCACGATCTACGTGTCAAAGCGTTGGGTCAGGGAGCACCAGCTTCGAATGACGAAGTTCAGCGACAAGAGCATTCACGTGAAGCTTGGAGACAACCAAATCGTGGAGACGGAGCTGGAAGTTCTGCCTTTGAAGATCCACGTGTCGGGTGTGGACGAGGCGTACCAGTGTGTCGCCGTCGTCTACGCGATACCCGACGAATTCGACTGCATCCTCGGGATACCCTTCTTCGAGGACAAGCAGCCCCAGATTGATTAGAGAGGTCGACGTATCGAAGGAACGAGAGAGAAGACTCTGCGCTGGGAGCGGACAGGTGACACCTGTGGACCGATCGAGGAAAGCGGACCGGTGATTGCCTCCGGGCTTTCGGAGATCTGTCGAGGCGAAAGGCCTTTCGGCGAAACGACCCGATTCCTGTCGAGGCGCCGCGCTGGAAACGGGTGTGAAGTCCACGTGCGAAGCTGTTCGCGACGCAGTGCTGAAGGAGACCCCGACCGTTGTCAGCAGACGACGAGGAGATGACCCGCAAGCTGGCGAGTGTTCAGCTGGAGAAGACGACGTTGCGATGTCAGAGCGCAAAAGTACTGCACGAGAAGCCGACGAAAGAAGCAGTACCAGGGGCAAAGACACCGTCGTGGAGAAGATGTTCACGATGGGTATTGTCGACGAGAGTGGTGTGCAGACCAAGTACATCACCCGCAAGAAACTGCGGAAGTTCCTGAGAATCAAGACCAAGTCGGCCGAGGAGCCCGACTTTATGTTGGTCCTCTCGAACGAGACGATCAAGCAAGTTGCACGCTCACTGCAACGGCGAGACCAACCCGACAATGTTGGTAGTGCGAAAGCACAGCGCTATCTGGAAACAGACTGGGACAGTTTCCGTGAAAATCCAGCCTTCGACCTCCTAACGGAGTACAAGGACAACGTGTTCCGTCCTGAGCTGCCCGAAGGTTTACCAGAGAAGCGCGACATTGAGCATCGGATCGATGTGAAGGATTCAAATCTGGCGATGTACCGACAACAGTGGCGCCAGTCTCCTGAGCAGCAGCGTGAGATCGTGCGTTGGGTCGAAGACATGGTGAAGAAGAAGCTCATCCGACCAAGCATCAGTCCTCACGCAGCGCCGACATTCTGTGTCCGGAAACCAGTCGGCTGGAGAATCGTTCACGACTACCGGTATCTCAATTCAAACACTGTGCGCCAGAGCACCCCGATGACGAGGAAGGAAGACATCTTGGACGCCATGTCTGGAGCGTACTGGTTCTCCACTATGGATCTGATGTCCGCGTATTACCAAGTGCGCATGCGGGAGGAAGACATCAAGTTCACAGCTTTCCAGGCGCCAAACGGACTGTGGGAGTATCTTGTACTTCCGATGGGAGTCTGCAACGCGCCACCAACAATGCACCGGTTGACTTCGAAGCTGTTCCGAGACTTGAAGAACACGAAGTCGTTCTACGATGACATCTACATCTTCACCAAGTCGCCGAAGATCGAAGACCATTTGAAGGCGCTGCGCGAGACGTTGGATATCTTGCGTGACAACAAGCTGTACGTCAAACTGTCCAAGTGTGTCTTCTGCGCCGACGAGATTCATGCCTTGGTGATTTCGTGGGACGTAACGGAGTTCGGATGGACCCCGACAAGGTGCAGACCATCAAAGACTGGCCCGTGCCGCGGACCCAAGAGGAGCTTCACAGCTTCCTGGGTCTGACTGGCTACGTGCAACGCTTTTGCCCGGAATACGCTTCGCTCACGGCAACCATGTTCGCCCTCCTGAAGAAGAAGACCAAGCGCAACGCGAAGATTCACTTCAGCGACGTGCAGTTGAGGAACTTTAAGGAGTTGAAGTGGAGGTTGTGCAACCCACCAGTGCTGCATCTCCCGGACTTCAGCCAGCCAATGCATCTGCGGACGGACGCGAGCAAGTTCGCCGTATGTTTCAAGTCGTCGATGGTGTCGAGCGTCCCATTGCGTACACCAGTCGGAAGACGAAGTCTGCGGAGCTCAACTACCCAACGCAACAACAGGAGTTGTTAGCCATCGTTCATGCACTGGCCGCGTTTCGGATCTACTGCTTGGACAAGCCGCCAATTGTGGAGACCGACCACAAGAGTCTCGAAGGCCTGTTCACACAGAAGATGGCCAACCGCCGACTAGCACGCTGGTATGATATCCTTGCGGAGTATCAACCGACGTTCTCGTATCTACCTGGAGCGAAGAATGGTATTGCAGACGCTTTGAGCCGAAGACCAGACCTGGAACCGGAGACGAAGTTCTTCCACGACTTGAGTGTGACAAGCTTCGACGATACATCCTTCGGTCTGGCGATCAGCGAAGTAACTGGCGACTCCGACTTGATATCAAGCATTAAGAAGTCGTATGAGAAAGACCGCGAGGTCCAGGCCATTTTCACAGCGATCAAGCGGCGCAACTCCAGCTCGAAACCGAAGCGTGAACGCAACCAGCAGAAGAAGTACCGATGATACACCGAAGCGAATGGACTGCTCTGGTATCAAACACCCACAGACGACGCTCCGCGCGTTGTCGTGCCCAACGATGTAAAGTTGCGGCAGACAATCATCAGCGAGTGTCATGACACCAACTTCGGCGGCCATCCTGGTGCTGAGCGAACATACTTGACACTGGCGCGCCGCTGGAACTGGTCGAAGATGCTGAAGTCCATCCAGAAGTTTATCGTAGACTGCGAGCCCTGTCGAAGAAACAAGCCTCGGTTAACGAAGCCTCCTGGTTGGCTTGAGCCACTAAGCATCCCAGATGAATGGTGGAGGTCGATCTCCATGGACTTCATCACGGATCTCCCGCGAACGAAGCGAGACGTCGACTCCATCTGGGTTGTCATCGATCGGTTGACGGAACGGTGCCATTTTGTGTCAACTACGAAGAAGGTGACGGCGGAAGGCGTGGCTCGACTCTTCATCGACAACATTTGGAAGCTCCACGGCATGCCGACGAACATTGTCTCCGACCGCGACAGGAAGTTCGTGTCCGCCTTCTGGCAACACGTCTTCAAGTCAATCGGGACGAAGCTGAGCATGACCGCGGCTCACCGAGCTCAAGGCGACGGGCAAACGGAACGTATGAATCGAACGCTGGAGGAGTATCTTCGTTGCTTCGTTGGTCCACTTCAGGATGATTGAGATCTTCATCTAGCGAACGCTGAGTTTGCCGTCAACTCAACGGTCAACTCCAGCACGAAGCTAGCGCCATTCGAGGCCGAACTGGGATTCATCCCGCTGAATCTTCAGCTTGCTACCGAGAAGTTGGAGAGCATTCCCAAGAGTCGACGAGGAGCGGAGTTCCATGAGCGCCAAGCCGCCATCTTGCTGAGTTGTCGCGAAGCATTGACCCAGGCGCAGGAGCGAATGCGTGATGTCTACGACCGCAACCGTGAAGAACAAGTCTTTGACGCTGGCGACCGCGTGTACTTGAGCACGCAAAATCTCGACCCAAAGCACTCTGGCTTGCCGAATTCGACCAATTTTGGACCGAAGTGGATTGGACCTTACACGATCGTGCGGAAGAGCCACTATTATGCCTACGAGTGCAACATCCAGGCTGGTAACAAGCTACATCCAGTCTTCAACACTGGCTCGCTGAAGCCCTACAAGGAACCGAGTCGTTTGTCACGGCCGCACGACGTCATCCTCGCGGATGGCACTGTCGGTCAACTTGTGCGTCGACTCCTAGGGAAACGTCGCCACAAACGACGGACCCAACACCTTGTGGAGTGGGTGGGCGAAGAGAAGCCTACTTGGGAGCCGGTTGAAAACTTGAAGCAAGTGCCAGACTTGATCGCGGAATTCGAAGCCCAACGTCGTTTGAAGCGAAGACGACGAACCAGAAAGCAATGAAAGGGAGCTCAAGGCCACATGTATTCTAGGTTCCCTGGCTGCGCTTCTTGGCTCTCTTCTTAGCGTTCTTGGCTGACTTCGCCGCTGCCTCTCTCGCTCGCTTCTTCTCAGTCTTGGTGAGTCGCTTCCCGCGTGGTGGTTCCGGTTTGGGCCCTTCCTTGATGCGATAGATGGCCTTGACGATGTCAATCCACTTGATGTTCGTCAATCGCTCCATTCCACAGGGTGGATCTTCGAACTCTTCCCAGACATCATACGCCATCAACGGACCCCGGTGAAGTCGGACCACGAAAACGAAGCAGTGATCGAGGCGGTGCTGACCCGCGCACACGAGGGAGCATCCACGGTCCAGCTTCTCACGGCGAACGAAGGCGATGAGATCAGCAAGCGAGTTCTACGAGTCGATTTGCCGCGACGTGTACAGCTCGTTGTAGTCCAAAGGAACACAGTCGCGCTCCTAGAACTTGAAGAACTCAGCCATATCTTCCCGCTTGACGCCGTAGGTCATCTCGCGCTTGTGTTGCTTCTCGAAGCGTTCCCAGTGGTCATCCGTAATGAGCGATGGGTTGTCAAGATGGTAACACGCCGCGTGAAGAGCCTCCATGAAGCACCGACCAGTCGCCGAAGCACCCGCACCACCAAAGTGTTCGTCCGCGTACCAATAGAACGTGTCGGGACGTCCAGTAGCAACCCACTTGTCAACGTGGTCCTTCAACTCCGGGTACCCAGCAAGCCGTTCTTCCCATACCCAAGACAGTTGAAGCGGCTTGGTGTCCCACTTCACTAAGTACGACCGATTGGGAGGGTCACCGTGGCGATCCATGAAGTAGGCGAAGCCATACTCATGCGATGGGTCCCAAGGCGCCGATGGATCATAGTAATTGCGATGGTTGTTTCCCGGATGGCGCTCAGGATGTCGAGGCAAAGGCTCGTTGTGGTAGACAACCATCTGCGTTTCCATTGACCGTGACGGTGTCGCTGGAGCAGCAACACGAGTCTCAACATCAGGCCTGCAAGACTGAAGCCTAGCCGAGGTACTGCGAAGCGTAGGACCGCGGGTCGCGACGACGAAGGCTCTAAACGAAGTCTCTGAAGCAGGCGCGCCGGTTCATCTACATTGCTCGAGGCCACAACCAAAGGCACGGTGGACACCGAGGCTGGCAAAGCAGGAGGCACTGCCGGACTACCTTGGTCGACGACCACGTCTTCGCTGTCGTCGTCGGGCTCAGCCAGGAGAGCATCCAGGTCCACGAGATCGCTAGGACCTTCATCTTCATCGAGCGCGCGCGCTGGCGCTGGCGAGAGGGCGCCACGCGAGCCCACCGGAACGCCGTCCTCACCCAGCAGCAGGAATGGATCCACGAGCCCCGGGTCGAAGTCGAAGTCATCCGTCGGAGGCAGTGAGGCCAGCAGTGCAGCGGACGCATCGCGCGGCGAAGAGAGGGACGCGCGGGGTGCGCGCTCAGCAGCGGCAGCGAGTTGGTCAAGGGCCGCCCGCGAGGGCGACCCGGGCTCCGAAGGAGGCGACGCCCCAGCCTGTGTGTGGCCGAGGCCACCGAACTCGACCGTCATGACGGTGGCGCTGGCAGGACCTATCCAGCTCCGACCGGGGAAGTACACCACCAGCCAGCGCAGGACGAATCCGCCACAGAAGTCGCCCGAGAGCTCCAACTGTTGCGCCGTGCACGTCCAATCGAGTAATGACCGTTAAGTACGGACTTGGCAAGGATAACTTCAGTTGGCTTTGTAGCCATCTGTCTTAAGTACGACTGTACCTTGAAGAGCCGCGAGGACGAAGCGACGCAGCCCTCATCTGAGGAAGGGGTGAGTGTATCAGATTAGAGAGGTAACAGTACCGTAGGTATCATTCGCATTGTTAAGGACATAATAGGATAGAGCAGATGTAGGGTGGTTGTGGAAGCTTCTAGAAAGGAGCTTCCATCCACTCGAACTGCGGGGGCGGTCACTTTTGGTTTAGACCCACCATCCCCCAAGCCTGGCTTACTCTTCGTTTTGAAATAGTACCTAGGAACATCTACACCATTTCCCAGGCAGACTGGTTGGTTTCCCAACTAAAGTGGTTCAAATCATTTTTCGGGAAAAACCTCATATCACTTTTCCCAGGTATTTTCAAGCAAAGTGGTTTTGTCGTAAATTGTTCCCAAGCAAAGTGGTTTCACAATCATCGAGGATTTAGAGCCATTTTGAAGAAGTCAAAACGTAGCTTTGAACAGCCTTGTGAATGTATTTGAGGGGTCTATCGTGATCTACGTGACGTGGGCATTCTAACTAAGCTTTTTTGCGTCGAAAAATAGCAACTTTTGATTCTTACAGGCCAAGCCCAAGACGTGGACTCGTCCGTTTTAGCCCCATATGGTTGAGCAAACCATTTTGCTTGGGAAACAAACAGCTGTAAACCACTTTGGTTGAAAAATGCCCCTTTTCGTCGCAGTATTATGTTGCGCGAGACCTTCCCGCACCACTTTGGTTGAGAAAGCAACCATTTTGCCTGAGAAATGGTGTATAATACTACGTAGTACATGTATCGCTAATACTTCATTGTACTAGTAAATCTGTAAAGTCATGTACAGCATCGCTCTCGTATATACTGGAAATGCGCAAATATATTCTGGATCTTGTGCGAAAAAATCAATAAAAACTAGCGGTGTCGACGACGCGGGGCAATCTCGGATCTCCATCCATGAGCATCTTCAAATCCATTCGTGCGAAGATCAAAATCCCGCAGGGTGTTTTGAATGTCCTCCCTCGAAGACATCACAAATGGACCATACTGGTGCACAGGTTCGTTTAGAGGAACCCCAGTGATCACTACCACCTCCAAGTTATCATTCGTTGCCGCCGTCAGCAGAACTCCGTGGCCTTCGTCCCCCATCGCAATCGCCTCATGCTCCTGAACATCCGTATCCGCACACTTTCCCGTTCCCGAAACACCATACACGAACACATTGTGGCTCTCTGGGATAGTATACTCCATCCGAGCTCCAGGCTTGAGAATGAAGTGGACATATGTCACGGGGGCCTCCGTCTCAACTGGCCCCTTGTAGCCGAAGACTTCTCCAGCGAACACGATGGCCTCCACACTTCTGTCTGCATTGAACGCATGGGGCACCGACTCCCGTCTGATTTCTTGGTAGCGAGGCTTGATCATCTTCCTGTCCTTGGGCAAGTTGACCCAGAGCTGCAGGCCTTGTGCAGGCTCGGTGCTCGTGGGCATCTCCGCGTGTACAATTCCTCTACCAGGCGTCATCCACTGCAGATCTCCCGATCGGAGCTCGCCCTTGTTGCCCATGAAATCCTCGTGCCTCATGCCACCTTTGGATGTTGGGAACACGTACGTGACGGTCTCGAAGCCGCGGTGTGGATGATCTGGGAAGCCGCCAGGTAGACCGACGTTGAATTCGTCCAGCATGAGGAACGGGTCGAAGTTGTACAGACGCGGAGACCCGATCGAGCGGTGCACATGCGCCCCCGCTCCGTCGCTCACTTCGCCTGCCTGGAAGCTCTTGGACACTTGGCGCGACTTGAACTCGGACATCTTGGCGCGGCAAGGCAAATTGGGGAATGCTCTGCAGCTCACTTGAAGATTGTTGTCCGATTACGCCCACTTTGAAAGATGAGTCACCGAAACTGAGCCAGCGGATTCGCTGAAAATATGCTTCTTAGCCAATCACGGAGCAAACAATTTTCCTGCGACGTGTGAAAAATGCAGCAACTTCATCGCTGAAGTCTTCAGTCATAAGGAGCGAAAACAACTTCACCACGGATGTCATGCACATTCAAATACCGGGTACATATAGGTGAGGTAAGCAACAAACGATCACTCCATTCGCCAAGAGGCTACGTATGAGCCATCCATACAGCTTTAGCTGTAGGTTTGCTTCCATTCTTGAACCAACGCCGTGTCAGGAAAAGCCACACACACACACACCGTAAGGGCGAACATTGAGCAGCAACACACGAAGCGACAGGTTCAGTAGCACCTTGTCAAGGTGCTACTAAGGTGGCACCTGGATCCGTTGTGCTTGGTGCTACCATCAGAACCCAGACCAAGACCTGGCACCCACGATCGCCAACAGCGCGTCCACGTGGCTCGCCCCACCCACGCGATCGCCCTCCAGACTTCGCTTCCAGACTGGAACTCCGTCCGAGTCCAAGATGAGACGTGCGTGCCGGTGGTGGATACTTTCGCCAAGCGAAGATTGCGCTTACCACCAGAACGAGTGACGTGGCAGTCAGCCCATCTCCCCCGCCATACAAAAACCAAGTCAACCAAAAGCGACACATCATTCTGCTCGCGTAATCACGCATTTTCCGCCAATCGCGTCGCTCCGAGCGGCTATGCGCATCAAAAGCACCTCAACTGCCAAAGCCAAAAGTCAGTCGCATCGCTACGTACCCCCCTCCTCCTCAACTCTCTCGCGCCCGGCCTCTCGCTGCCCATTCCCGCTTTTGCCTCCTCAAACGCAACAGCCTCCCACCCACCCCCACCCACACAGCAACCACGAGCTCCCTCAAGTCCGCGCTCTCCAAGATGTTCACGCCCCGCCTCATCGCCAAGAAGTTCGTCGCCCGCGAGCAGGGCGAAGGCGCCGGCGCGCGCGTGCACCGCTCCATCGGCACCACGCGCCTGCGCAACCTGGACCCGTTCCTCATGCTGGACGAGTTCAACGTGGGGCTGCCCGGCGGCTTCCCGGACCACCCGCACCGCGGCTTCGAGACCGTCACGTACGTGCTGCCCACGTCCAAGGGCCACATGTGCCACGAGGACTTTCTGGGCAACAAGGGCGAGCTGCGGCCCGGCGACCTGCAGTGGATGACCCCCGGCAAGGGCATCATGCACGCCGAGATGCCCAAGAGCGAGGTGCCCGCGCACGGCCTGCAGCTCTGGATCAACCTGCCGCGCAGCCGCCGCATGATCGAGCCCCGGTACCAGGAGATCAGCCGCGACACGGTGCCGCACGCCTTCAACGAGGACAAGAGCATCGAGGCCATCGTGTTCGCCGGCGAAGTCTTCGGCAAGCGCGGCCCCATCGAGACCGAGGCGCCCGTGACCTACGTGCACTTCATGCTCGACAAGGGCGCCAAGCTCGAGTACCCCATTCCGGAGACCCACCACGTCTTCGTGTACGCGGTCTCGGGCACGGGCAAGTGCGTGGACCACTCGATCGAGCCGCACGAGGCCATCGTGATGGAGATGAAGGGCGACGGCGTGCTGCTGCAGGCGGACGAGAACGACAAGCTCGAGGTCATCGTCATGACCGGCGAGCCGCTGGAGGAGCCCGTCGTGCAGTACGGCCCCTTCGTCATGAGCACGGGCGACGAGATCCGCCAGACGTGGGAGGACTTCCAGATGGCCAAGAACGGCTTCGAGAACGCGCACTCGTGGGCCTCGGAGATCGGCAACCGACGACGTTAGAAGAAGCGGCGTCGGGTGCTGGAGAGTGCGCGCCGAGTCTCGAGGATGCTCACAAACTCGCAACGATATATATTATGCATACGAATATTGGTAACAAGAACTACCGATTGAATTGAATGCACTTCACGATTTTTAAAGGGCGTCAACTTTTACGAAATATGAAGTAGCCAAGCATTGCGTGGCAGAAACCACACCAAAACTGTTTTCATCATATCTTGGAACTTGAAAACATTCATACCTCTAGCATCAACGCGTTATAGTCGCCTCGGCGAAGACGTTGAACCCCTTCTAACAGCTTCGCAGCAGCGACATAATTCCTTGCTTCGCAAACCTGCTGCATAAAGCGCTTGTACAATTACATTGAAAAAGATGGAAGAACAACTATGGAGATGGACACGTGCATTTAAAAAATGAAGGTTAGCCATCCGCCGTATCCTCGCTTGCAGCTGCTCATCTGGCACGCGAAAACCGCTTCCTTAGTTGTGTTTCCTCCAAAAGACAGAGAAGTCGATGTACTCCTGGTAGTTCTTGTGCAAGTACGCTTTTTCGTTCAAACCCTGCAACCCGAGTTTCTTGTGGTTCATGCCTTTTTTAAGCAACGCCCAGTACGTGAGCTCTTTGAGGCTATTGAGAACTCCCCTCTCCTCGTATTCACCGTCGTCACTCTCAAGCGCGTCGTGAGTCCTCAAGGAGTGATTGGTGATGTCCTCGGTTCGGACAGTGTTTATGAGTGTATGCAGTGCTTTGCCCAATTTCGTAGATCGAGAGCCAGAAGCAGAGAACGAGAATGGGCTCTGCAGCTGAACAGTTCTTGATGATGGTAAAGTGTACCTTCCGGTGCGGTTTGAAGTCATTCGATCTCGTTTGAAGTCATTCAATACTTACGTTGCATCAAATAAACGGCACTACACTGGAATAGCTTAATCTCTCCAAAACACAACAGCAGCGCTATGTATCAATACATGATCACATTAGTTGGCAAGTCATGCTCACTACGCTGCGCACTCTTGACAAGGCCGAGGTTGGCGGAAGTGCGGCTCACCACAAGCAACTGCTGCTCTTGGTGCAGAACTCATCGCTGTCGGATTTACTGAGCTGCCAGTTTCTTTGTAAATCTCCAAACATTCTTGTCCGTGATGTAAATCGCGGCAGCCGAAGAGGGGAATACAGGTCAATCCTAACGGTTGGTCACGGGTATGATGGCCAAATAGGTCACACATCAGGACGCTAGGTCACATGACCAAACTTACCAGGTCACACCCCCACGAGATACTTCTCCGGTCCGGAAAATAATTAACAGTTCATATAATCGACCATTATTCACGTTCTACTACGCCAACAGAGCTGTAATTGGCCTTGACGTAAAGCCCTTTGTCTGCTGTATCGCACCGATTGTTTTTTTAATGCGTTTTCCCGCCATTGCGATCTGTATCGGCCAGTTTAAATGGTCGAATTTTGGGTGTGATAGGGTGATAGGTTTAAATTCGCAGCGTTATCAAAAATGATCAGATTTGAGCGTAAAAATACTCTTTAGAAAGCTGAAAGAGAGCTTATTCGTGTCTTATGTCGCCATAACCAATCGAATCCTCCAACGCCTGAAAAACAGCCAATCATGTTTGAGGTTTTATTCATACAAATCACAGATGTTGGCTTTTTGTCCAATGAGAGATGGTATATCAGTGCATAATAGGGTACTTCGACCAATCATAAATCGATTTTTTTCGAGTTTTTTTTTAATGAAAAACCTAACTGTTAATTCTTTTCTTGACCGGAGAAGTACGTATGATAGAGAAGGTAAGATGCGCGCACACGCGCATGAGAATGGTAGCGAGATGCATCCACGGAAGCAGTTTCGAAACCAACCTGTAAGCTATTTGCGCTTTTCAAAACGGACAAAGGCCACACCGCTAGCCGCCTCTTCAGGAATCATAAACCAAGCTTCCTCAACCAGTACACGACACTTCCGTCAGCTTCTTTCGTACTCTGCGAGCTCGCTCTACACGATGACACGCCGTGGGAACAAACGAATTCTCCACCGACAATCAGCCCATCCTCTCGCCGTTCGAATCGCCAACCACGTCCTCGTTTCTCTCCGCTGATTTGGCGGAGTACCCGTTAGCGACGTCCGAGCCAGCAAGTCCCCGACGTCCATGAACTGTCCGACAACGGAGTTGTAGGGGCCGATTTGCGTCCGACGCAAGCGTCGTTAGATCTCCTCGATACTACAGCGGATACGACTAGCATGCGAGCGCAGGCTTCGTATGCATCTGTAGAGACGCCTTGCCTGGACAACATGGCAAGGTCACGGACGTCAACGACGATGCTACTCGATCCCTCGGGCTCCACAGTGCCCGATATGCTGGTATCACAACCGGCGGACGGCGGCCACCTGTGGGAGGAAGCTGGGGGAGCTAATGGTGCCCCAACGGGTTGTACTAACGCGACGGTGGGACGGACCCGGGCGACGTCAAAGAAGCGAGATGGGCATACGAAGGTGTACTACCAGGGTTTCTCGTACGCTCGGTCGAACATCACGAGCGTCAAGATCTCGTATCGTTGTAGCTCGTATCGACAGAAATGCAAGGCGCGATTTGTGTACATGGCTGCAACGGTATCGTTCGACTTCAGTGAACTCGTCCCCCACACCTGTCGATCGGGCGCTGCACTTCAAAGCAGGAACGCTCAAGCTGATGGGAGCCCCTGTGAAGATGTGAGCGAGGCTGTACTAGAGGAGGTCGACCAGCTCGCTGTTTAAACGAATATGACCCAACGGGATATCTGGCTGCACGTTACGGAGAAATTCTACATGCAGTCGGGGCCTCCGGTCTGTGGGATATCCAAGAACGCGGTTGAAAATCGAGTGAGGTATGCTCGAGGTAAAGAAACCGGTGGCAACCGCAATCGATCTGTTGAGCTCCCTCCTGTGTCAAAAGTGAGAGAATCCATGCAGGGATTTTTTTTCAGTTCCAGTACTCGTGGCACGATGATATTAAGGCGCAAAACGACTCGGTCGGTTTTGATCGAGTTTTGGCATGGGCTCATCCTGAGCTGCGCAATCTGCTGCGTATCGAGAACCTGTCGTGGTCCTTGACGGCACGTTTCGGTGTGCTCCTGCTGGATGCAAACAGTGCGTGACAATTATGGTCCACGATCCATCTATCGATCTTTACATCGCTGCTATCTTCACGGTAGCCACCTCCATGCAGAAGGAGCATTATGTCAAGCTGTTGCGCTGTATCGAGGACTGCGTCGATCGGAAGTTGACTCCTAAGGAAGTCGTGTGTGATTTCGAGGCTGCCTTCGGTGCAATACGAGCATACTTCCCCGAGGCGAAGCCAAGCTAGCAATGGCCCCAAATGTCTTTGACATTTTGACGGTGATCGACCCAAGTAAAATCGAAGTTCAAGGGATTGCGTGGGTCAAGGCCAAGATTAAAAAGTTTGTGAGGCGAAGCATGTGACCTACTCTCGCAGAAAGTGGCGTAAGTTTTGGGATTACTTCCAACGGACTTGGCTAGAAATGTTTCCGCCAACGTATTGGAACGTGTTCGGCATGCGTCGTGACGTTGTTAGTAGGACTAACAACCCTCTCGAGCGCTTCCACCGGCATCTGAACGGGAAGATCAAAGCTCCACACACTGCCATGAGCATCTTCGTCGACACGCTAGAACGTCTTTCTTGCGAATATGTGGTGCAGCGTGTTGCTATCCAGTCCGGGCTCTCCAGGCTACCTCAACGGACACGTTTCCAGCTGCAGCGTGCGCCGCAGTTGCCTGAGGTCGGTGACAACGTGGATTCGGAGGAAAGTGAAGACGAAGACGAGCAGCCTACCATCGCCACGGATGACCCTGCATCCTGCTCAAGTGCGCCGGGTTCAGAGGACGACGCTGCTGAGATGGATCACGATACGTCAGACTACAGTCCAGATAACTCATTTGACTACGACGGCGATGCGTCAACAATTGTATAATGGTGCGGAAGTCGGTATCGTTCAGGATGGCGTTGCAGCAGAATCGATATAATGCATTTACTTTGCTTCTAGATCGTTTGTAAATTACATGTGGCCTCATTCCCAGGGCTGTAGAAATATAGATTGTTTATTGATTGGCGACTCAGATCTGAAACAATCAATTATTGCAATCTTGACAATCCCAAAAACAAAAGATTGCAATCTAAGTTTTCGCTTGTATTTCCTCTGTTAGGTTCATATTTTTACTCGTTTGGCGGCGCTATCGCCCTAAGATCTGTGCTTATTCGATTGCATACGTGTTAACCGTCAAAAGCCTTGGCAAAAAGCAATGTTGGGTCTTTTATTCATCATGTTGAGCGTGTACCCCGTTCGGGCACCCAATGACCCCTCATTTCCGCATTTCGAAGTAGCAGAAGCCACAGAAATGCTTTGATGAGTCTAGGATCGGTTCCACGGGCTTGGAGTTGCATATTGCTCTACCGGATCACTGGCAAATGCTCAAAATCAGTAAAGGGACAATATGGGAGCGGGATTGTCGATTGAGATCACGGAACAATCAATTATTGTGATTGACAATCTTGACAATATTACAATCGCAATCATATTTTCCACAGCCCTGCCTCATTCCCTTGGGTCACGTGACCAAAGTAAGGATTTGACACGTGCCCAAAATGTAGGATTGACCTAAAATTCCGGCTTCCGCGGCAGCGCGTCGCCGACTGCTTTGTCAGTGACTCTTTGAATTAACTTCGCATTCATCGCGCTCTATCAAGGATGTAGATAAGTTGCTGCGAAAGCAAAGTTGTCAGACAACTACTTTCCAAGAATCAGTGTTTTAACGGGGGGTGTCAACAATAAATGTCCGATGTTGTGAAGCCCCCCCCCCCTCCAAGGTTTTCACCACTGCTGCTGGACACGTGGAGACGGTTAAGTGGTTCCATACACACCGCATCGAGAATTGCACGATACTACTGCAGTGGATGCTGCTGCGCTCCATCTTGACAAGGTGTAATGACTACACGAAAATAAGAGCGAGGGCTGCATCATAGGCAACCCGGAACGTTGCTCCGGGAGGGTACACAGGTCGACGAATAGTTTCGTGTACGATGATAACGGATAACAATGGAGTAAATCCCAAAGTTGTATTGTTTTTAATCCTTAAAAGAACTACCAGCCCAACTCTCTACATGTAGTTGATTCTAACGTGGGCGTCTACTGCGTCTACTGCGCCTGCTTCGCAGCCGCAGCATCTGCCCGGGAATGCGTAATTGAACACATTGTTGCGCACATCGAAGTGTATCGATACGGAAATGGTGTTTCAACGAAACCTTTGTGAGGCCGGTAACAAGCAAGTCCCGCTCTTCTTTATCGTGGTGGGTTCTCAGGACCCGAAAGTCCCCAATTGAGGTTGCCTGGTCTGATGAGGCCATCGGTGACATAACACCCTGGTCAGCGTCCGATGGCTGCGTTGACACCAGCAACGAGAGAGCTATTTCACTCCGTTTGCCGGTAAGGTATATTGTGCTCATTTAGTACTATGTGTGTGCTAACGATCAGATGAAAGAGCTAGCGGAACGAAGGAGAGATGCATGGTGCGCTGATCTTGACCTTTTACCTTGAGGGTAAATTGCGGAATGATAAATACGTTAATGGCCAAGTCCTTGGAAGTGGGCGCTTCAACGCAGGGAACATAGTCTGATTCAAACGAACGATGCTCGTGTCACTGTCGAGTTGAGCTGGTTGGTTTGGCCAGAGACACGAGGTTGGGCATCTTCGGCTTAAAGTGATTGAGTATTGAGCAAATTGAAATGTAAAAGATGCAGCCTGCAGCTCATCTTCAGCTAAGCTTGGTCGATTATGGCGTAAATCGATACGCCTTCAGCGAAGCCATGACGCTGTCATAGTGTACTGGAGCGTCCGTAAGTGTTTGACCGCATGTTTTGGTAAAGAATAAACAATTAGTTTAAGCTTTGTTAGCGCTTATCGACGGGTATAAGTTTAAACATTACAATTTAGAAAGCGAGACCCGGTTTTGGAAAGTTACAAGATTTTTACCAGGCCAATCATGAGACTCCGTTTTATGGAGTTTTTACGTCTCTTATATACACTCCGCTTTACTTTTTACATTAATTCTGCGAATGGGATAGGGTCACAATTTAGAATCGCTCACACAGGGACCAAAAAATGAAAAAAATACCTCGGTTAAACAACATTTGGATGCTTATCGGAAGGTGGTATCAGGACGGATTTTTATACCGACGTCACTATCTTTAGATGCCATAAAACCAGAGGGTCGAAGTTATGAAACAGCAAATTCGACCGTTAGTATGGAGGACATCAGAAATAGACTTAAACGTGACATTTACCCTTATTTGGACCCGCTTAGGACCCTTTATTAAGCCTATTTGCCTTTCAAACCTTATGCTGTCGTAAGAAGGGTCGCTCTGTGACGAGCTGGACGATGAGCTGGGGTGTACGAGCCGGAGTCCGTGTCGGTGCTTCTTGGTAGCAACAATGGCTCTCTTTTGGCCCGTTCGAGCTCGCCTGCTACTTCGCTTTAAAGAAATCAGACAGCTCCAAGTCCTTCCTGCACGCTAAAGGCGCCGATTATTTAGTCTGCGTTAATTCACTCATTCATTGCGTTGCTCATGAAAAGATGTTCAACTAAGAAAATGCATTAGCCCACTCAATTACAGTTCTATTGGGTCGATCTCGGGTGTCACAGCTCTGCTTTGATACCCTACATGCATGTGTGATGGTACGATATCGGGCTCAACTACATTATTTTGAGCTAGTTATCGTTCATTATATATGTTTCCTTATTGCGCTCAACGTGCATGAGGTTATCTACCTACGCGTGCAGACTAAGTAAAATACATGTGTTCTGGCATTCGAACCACAGGTCAGGTGTATCAGTCTACCGTTAATAACAACGTATGAATGGTACTTATGTTGTTTGCAAAATAGCCAGCAAATCGGGGAGCGTGAAAGGGGAAATAAAGCGCTAGAATTTGCAAGCGGCTTTGTACTCAAATTCCTCAAGTGGGGACGTCGTCCAAAACTCTGTGGTCAGCATAGTTTTGGGGGTCGACCCCTAAAGCAACATGAGCGCAGCGACCGTGATGCTCCGCTAGTTAAAATGAATTGATGTAGTACCGGTACAGGTTGAACACTTGGTTGGATCGTTGGAGTTTTTACGGTGTGCTACCGACGACACTGATAAGAATCAGTACATATTCATATATGGTACGGATGGACGAAGTGAAGTAAAGAGAACGATGAAGGCGGACTGTACAATAGCATACATTTTCTACAAGCTGCAAACAGATCTCAAGCAAGTAAAATTGTAGATACAAGATATCAACCGACAATGCTTCACAAAATTAAAATGCGAGCAGACCAATTTCCGGGCAGACGCAGGTGATGACCGTAGCTAATAAGAAAAAACAGTTAATAAAAATAAAATTAAAAAGGATTTTATACTAAAACCTCCTAACCCAGCCTTCGCGGGGCCTTAGGTATTGTATCAAACGTTCTTATACTACTGGATGTCGTTGGTAGGTATGAGCTGGATTTATCACCAGACGTTTCGATCGCTCATTAACTCTGAGCGAATAACTCGTTGGTAGGGGTTCGTCCTCATGGCACGTTCCCTCTTCACTCCGCGGCGCGATAGCTAGTCCGCCTCCCGCCAGGCAGAGGATTTTTTTCGCCGAGCAGCCTGAGTTGGTGATGGTGTAAGGGATTATGGTTCATCCTCAGCTTTTTGTAAAAGACTGCACCACCAGCCGGTACCATAATTGTGGTACCATATCATGTACCATGGTATACCTTACGACTGGAATATCCTCGGCGAAGCGACGTTGGGATCCGATCTTGGTAATGGACGGCTGAGCATGACGCTATAGCAAGCGTCGGCGGCGCTCTGGGGCGTCTGTGAGCCGTCAATTGCTGCGTCGATGGCATTTTCAGCCTCGGATCTTGGCTGCGGTCTCTCTGTGTGGAGATCCTGGCTTTGAAAGCTACCGCTGCGAGTCATTCTTGAATTTACAGCTTGTTTAGCACCTCGATTCCGTGAAGACGTTCGAACCAAGGCAAAGAATGCTCGTTGCTGTGTCGCGTGTCGTGCTCTTGGCTGCAGCTCTGGTGGCCGCGGGTCAGGCGTCGACGGAGAAGTGGGGCTACAAGGAGTCGACCGAAGAGGAGCTCGGCCCCGCTGACTGGAAGGAGTCGTACCCGGCGTGCGGAGGAACTCACCAGTCGCCGATCAACATCCCGGTCCGTGATCTCTCGCACAACGACTGGGGCATGTTCCACGCCCCGCTCACGTACGGAGGCGACTGCAGCAAGTTCAAGCTCAAGAAGCTCGAGGACCTGTACAAGTGGCAGATTGACGGAGACGAGCGTGAGTAGAAGTCGATTCGGCGAGTTGTGCTTACATTCTACGTCTAACTGTGGTGTTGTTGCTGCAGACTGCACGGTCAAGTCCATCAACTTCGACGAGCGCGAGTACTCGCTGGCCCAGTTCCACATGCACGCGACGTCGGAGCATGCGCTGGACAACTACCACTACGACGCCGAGATCCACTTTGTCCACAAGAACAGCGACACTGACAATCTCCTGGTCACGGGCGTGTTCCTCAGCGCCGAGCCGAACGTGGAGGAGAACGCCTTCATCAAGAACCTCATGAACGACCTGGAGACGAGCAGCGACGACTTCGACGTGAAGGAGAGTGGCATCAACTACGCGGACCTGCTCAACGGCCTCGTCGCCAAGAGCCACCTCTTCAACTACAACGGCAGCCTCACCACGCCTCCGTGCAGTGAGGTGGTCGACTGGTGGGTGCTCAACAACCCCATCCTCATCACGTACGACGAGCTGCGCACGATCAAGAACTTGTACGCGGACCTGCCGGCCACGAACGACGCCGCGGACAACCGCCCCACGCAGCCGATGAACGACCGCCAGGTCAAGTACTACTAAACTAGGAGCTGTACCTCCTGGTTGCCATGTCCCTCGAATCAAGCGACAATGGCCATGTGATCGTGTCCACAGTATTATGTGAGCAGCTGAGCTAACAAAAAGATAACAAGTTGATGCATATTAGCTTCGGTTATCGTTTTCACTGTCGTCGTCAACCTGCGCAACAGCACAATACACTACATGTAAACACTGGGTCGTAGCTTGCTTGCTAGATATCTTACTCAATGGTTTAGTTCTTCTCCTCTCCTTCCTCCTTCCCTGTTCTACGCTGGCACATCAAAAACGCGGCCTTGACCATTCACTAAATCTGTCTCTTGCTTCACCTTCCTCCCACCTACAAGTTGTACGGGTCCGTGTACGAGAAGCCCTGGAAGACGTGGCTCTTGCCGATCGGGGCATCGGAGACCACCGAGTCGATCACTTCCTGTCGCTTGAAGAACTCGGGCACGTTGTTCACTTCGCCGTCCGACTTGACCACAGGCCTGAAGGGCACGGGCACGTCCCGCTTGTACAGTTTCTCCCAATCCACAGTGCTGAAGAACGGGTGGTCCATGATCTCCTGCGCGCCGCACGGACCGGAGCCGAGTCGCTTGGCCGGGTTGCGGCAGATCAAGCCACGCAGCAAGGAGCGCGCGTCGTCGGAAAACTCGGACGGGAACCGCAGCGGGAGCTTCACAATGTTCTGGAAGTTGCGCTTGCGGTTCGCGTGGTAGAACGGCGTGTAGCCCGCCAGCATCTCGAAGATGAGGACGCCCAGCGACCAGTAGTCCACTGCCTTGCCGTACGGCACGCGACGAATGAGCTCGGGGGCGATGTACTCAGGTGTACCGCAGAAGGTCTGCATACCGTCCTTGCTGTCGAAGTGGTCGTGTGACAGACCGAAGTCCGTCAGGGCGATGAATCCCTGGTCGTCTAGCAGAATATTCTCCGGTTTGAGATCACGGTACACGATGTTGTACGTGTGCAGGTGCGAGATGGCCAGCACGAGCTGCGCGGCGTAGAAGCGAGTGCGAACTTCATCAAAGTGCATCGCCCGACGCAGATGAAAGTGCAGCGTGCCGCCATTGTAGAAGTCCATCACGAAGTACAGCTTCGCCTCGTTCTGGAAGGCGTACCGCAACTTCACCATGAACGGGTGGTCCACGCCCTGCAGAATACGACGCTCCGTCTTGGTGTGCTCGACCTGGTTTTTGGCAAACACAGCGGCCTTCTTGATCACCTTCATGGCGTACACCTTACCACCTTCACTGCCTGAAGCTCCTGCGATCTGTTGCGGGGTCATTCCCATGGACATCATCGTCCGCGGGCTTAATAACCGCGCTCCCTTCTGTTGCTGCTGTTGCGGCAGCTTTCTTCGGACCAGCATCACCTTACCAAAGGCACCACGGCCAACCACCCGAAGCAGGTCGAAGTCATCAATCGTCAACGAGTCGTACTCGCGCGGCTTCAGCTCACGAGAAGCATTTCCAGCTGCGCCTCCCAACACAGCGTCATACACGGATTCCTTCCGCCCGCGCGCTTGCTGGTCTTGAGGAGGCCGTCCACTATCAGCGCCATGGCCTCCGTGGCCGTGCCCTCCGCGGTCGGTATGACCACTACGTCCACCGTGGGCAGCTGGCTCCTCGTGCCCCTGCTGTACTCGAGCCTGCTGCTGCTCCTCCAATAGCGTATTCAACCGCAATTCACGCGCTGCTCGGCGCTGGAACTCGTAAGGCGTCGGAGATGCCAAGAAGGCGAATACAGTATCCAGCACCTCCTTCGTTGTGTAAGCAGGGCTCTCGTTCGCTCCCTCGCACGGGCCTGCAGACAGACAAATGCAGCCGAATCCAGTCAGCTGAGCAGCGCTTGGGCTCTTCGGCGAGCGCGAGGACGGAGACGACGCAGTAGCAGAGAACGCGTCGTCGCTGCTGGTTGCCGTTCCAGTGCCGCTGGGGCCACCACTCGCAGCGAAAGCCGTGGCATCCCGACTCAACTCGGTGTTCAGCGGGAAGTCGGACCGGGACCAGGAGATGCTGTGCTGCGAGAAGAAGCGCTTGAAGCCCGAGTTCCAGGACGGGTCGATCTTGTGCGAGCTCTCGATGAAGGCCACGTTGCCCAGTCGGCTCTTGAGCTCGTACCGGTACTTGGCGATCAGCTGCGTCACCAGCACACCGCCGTAGCCGTACGCGATGAAGTGCACCTTGTGCGCAGCCGAGGGGAAGATGTAGTTGCGCCACACGTGGTCGCAGTGCTCATCGGCGTTACTGGATCCTCGGATCGGCATCTTCTCCACGGTCCCGTCCTGCGTAACCATAAGCTGCGTGTTCATGTTGGGGTTCATCACGAGGATGCCGTAGCCGGCGGCGATGGCCTTCTGGAAGTACGGCAGCATGGAGCCGACCTGCACGCCGTCCTTGAGCAGCACGCTGCGGCTCCAGATGCCACAGCTGAGCCCCCTGAAGGAGCACACGAACACCAGCAGCTTCTCCGCGACGCTGAAGTTCTTGCTCGTGTGGAAGATGCAGCGCGGCTCGTCCGTGTCGATCATCATGCGGAAGCCGTCGTTCGTGGAGCAGATGCTGGACGAGCTGGAGCGCACCGAGCTGCTGACGCTGCTGCTCGTGTGGCTCGCGCCCGGGTCGAAGCCCGACTCGACCGAGCTGCGCTCGAACTCGAGCGGTGGGATTGCCTGCTCCAGGAACAGCAGCTCCTGCAGCATGCGCGTGTGCACGTGGTCGATGAGCCCCCGGAGCACCTCCTCGCCGTGGTCGCGGATCTCCTGCTTGGAGATGCGCTGCTTGCTCGCGCGGTTGCGCACCTCGCCGCTCTCCGTGAGCTCGAAGCGGTCGTTGGCCCAGCCGGCGGAAGCCGCCGTGAAGGCCGCGGGCATCGTGTCCTCCGAGATCGTGCCCATGTCCCACTTGGGCATCGGCGGGCGCCGCGTGCCGGCCACGTTGCTGCTGGTGCTGCTCGTGCTGCTGATGACGATGCCGTCCATGAGCGCCGTGAGCGTGGGGCGCTCGGACGTGGCGGAGGAGGAGGTGGCGCCACCATTGCCTGCATTGCCTGCATTGCCTTTGCCGGTGCCTTTGGCCGCGGGCGTGTACGTGGAGTCCCACTTGACCTTGATCATGGCGGAGGGCGCGGAGGAAATGCCTTGGCGCTTGCTCTGCGGTCACGACGTTCGCTCCTGGGGCCGCGGCTCGTCCTCTGGCTACCGATCGATACGATGCTGACTAGCGCCGAGAGAGACAGATCAACTGACAGACTGCGGGAAGACGACTAGACATCGTGTATTGGAGGGTTTGTATCTTGTTGTTATCTGTAATTTGTTGGTGAAGAGTTCATGAAGGATTATGACGTCTTGAGTTCGGACATACGAAAAGGGATCTGAAGGATTTATACCTGGTACATTCGATGGAATGAGAGTTTAAAGGATTTAGTGTGGCTTACACCAGCTATCTCCCATCCCTCCGCATGGCCGTCGTTGATTGGTCGGTAATTTCGTTTTTGTCCAATCGATATGCATAGAGCATTACACAGCGGGACATAGATAGGGCGGTGCTGCGAAAGAAACTGTGCTATAGTATGGTAGATTACGTAGTGCGCATGATTGCCAGTAGACTCGGCTCACGTCGAGGCAGGAAACACGCATAAGACTGCGAGGGCTGCGCTCTTCTCCATTGCAATACAGCCATGGCTTCATATTTCTCGCTGTCGGCTGTGCACTGATCATCATTATTCCGCCAGAACACGTGCAGCTCAAGTGGACGCTGCCAGCTGCAGAACGAGAGCAACACAGTGGCCTTCGCGAAGCATTCCAGCCGCAGCTCAGAGCTCACATCAGGACCGAAGCGGCAAGCAACCAACACATCAGAGCCTCCATCTTGACCGAGAGCTGAACACCCGAGCTGTGACTTCCGGTGGTTTCACGCCCTCCCTCACTCACACTTCCTCGTCGCGAATGGGGTCCCAGTCCGTGACAAAGTACTCGTCCAGCGCCGCCAGTCGCTCCACCTGCTCGGCCGAGAGCTTGACGTTGATGGCCTCGAGGTTGTCTTTCTGGCGCTTGGCGTTGGCGGACTTCGGTAGCGGGATAATGTCGTTAGCCAGACTGAAGGCCACCAACACTTGGGCCGGCGACGCGCCCACCTCGTTCGCGATCTCGTTCAGCGTCGCGTCTTTCATCTTGAAGGCCTTGACCAGCGGCGAGTAGGCCTCCACGAGGATGCCGTTCTCCTTGCAGTATTGAACCGTCTCGGGCCGCGTGAGCCACGGGTGCAGCTCGATCTGGTTCACTGCTGGCTTCACCTAAGCCGTCTTCAAGAGCTTGTCGATGTGCGCACCACTGAAGTTGGACACGCCGATGTCCTTTAAGATCCCCTGCTCGTGGAGCTCTTCAAGAGCGAGCCAGGTCTCCGCTCGCGTAGCTGCATCACCAGGCGCGTGCAGCAGGAAGAGGTCGATGTAGCCGAGCCCGATCTTGTCGTTGCTCCGCCTCACGCTGGCTAGCGCCCTCTTGTAGCCCCAGTCGGTGAGGTAGAGCTTGCTGGTCACGAAGATCTCCTCTCGGGGGATGCCCGAGTCCCGCACAGCGCGCCCCACCTCCGCCTTGTTGTGATACAGTTGGGCCGTGTCGATGTGGCGGTAGCCCTGCTTCAGCGCCGACAGCACGATGTTGTACGAGTTGTCGACGTCGTTGTCCAGGTAAGCGCCGAAGCCGATGACGGGGATCTGAGCCCCGCTCGGCAGCGTCTTGGTCGGCATGCGAACGCTCATAATACGTGGGCTGGGGATAGAATCTTTCCGAATGAGAGACACACGCATCTTTGCATCATCATCATTGGCAGGTTGAAGTGGAGGTAGTTGGAGATATCGTTTGTATTATCCAGTATAGCTGCTCCAATACCAGGTATCTACCTACGAGGCCTGAGCAACGAGTTCGGCGGATTTCTTCCCGATGGCCGCGAGCGTGACAGGCTCCTTCGCCTTCACAACGTCGCTGGGGATTTTTTCGTCGACCAGGAACGACCGCGCGTGCTCCACTGAGATCTCGTCACCTTTTCCGAGCGCCATCAACAGCAGCGACGCTTGCGTGAACGACTTCTTCTTCTCGTTGTCTCCGAAGGTGCACTCCGGGTTGCTGGTCTCGCACAGCGTCGCTCGGTCCTTGCGAACTTGGGCGACGGCAGTCGTGGTGATCATGTCGTGGCTGTCAGTGCGGGCCAACAGGTCGTCGACGAGAGTAATGTTCACCTCCATCGGGTCGTGGCCGAAGTAAGCGTCCGTGTGCACCAGCGACGCGTCGTGCTCGGGTGCGTTGCGCTTGCTCAAGAAGTCGAGCGAGAAGACGTCGGACACCTGGCCCACTTGCGAGGTGGCGGTGTCGTTCGCCATATTGAACACGTTCATGATCGCAGCCTTGAGCACGCCCTTCGGGATATCCTTGCCGTTGCGAGGCAGGTACCCGTGGTTTGCTAGCGCGTTGAGCGCCGGACACGGCGAGCGGTGGAAGACCGCGGTGGTGTTCGGTACACCCGATGCCTCCAGAGCGGAAGGCTTGTGGTACTCGCCGACTTGAAGCTGCCCGACGGTTTGCTGGGCTTGAAAGTTTCCACCAGCTTGGGTAAGCGATTGCCATCGCAGCGAGAAGTGTGAGACGCAGCATAATCTTCATTGTCGATGGCAAAGCAAATTAGGAAACGGGGCTGGACAGCACACGCAATGCGCTCTGTTGGTTATTATATACATTGCCGGTCTTTACAGTGCAGGTAGAAACTGAGGGATTGATCCTTGCATTGGACTCGCACCTGTTGGTGGCGCCATCCCTCGATTTGTTTGCTGGTGGTCCAGACCAAGTTGCAATGCATCAAGGCGGATCATATTGAAGCGGAGTAACAAGCATCAACAGCAGCGAAACCATAGAGCGTCGCAAGGCTTCACACCCGGCACACTGCAAAACGTATCACGAAAGACACTTGAACCTTGTCGGTGTATGAGTGCCATGACTGGTTGCTCCATTTACCCCCCCCCCAAACAAGTTTCCTACCGTATTTACCACAAGCGCAAATGCAACTGCACCTAATTGATGCCAAGTTCGAACTTGAAGTCGTCGGCGATGACGGCTTGGCCTTCCTCGCAGCAACGTTGCTCAGTTCTTGGGCGGCGGTAGTAGTAGGTGATCTCACGATCATTGAGAGGCTGAGGCGAGCGGTTGTTCGAGGCGTCCTTCGTGGACGGGAGCTCCGAGTAGAGTTTCTCGATTTTGTCGAGGTCCTCAAACGAGATGGAGATCGGGCTGTTCAGCACCCACCAGTCGACGATTTCACTGCAAGGTGGAGTGGTCAAGCTCCCGCTGTAGTTGATCAGATGACTCTTCCCCACGAGGCCGTTGAGCATGTCAGCGTAGTTCAGCTCGCTCTCTTCCACGTCAAACGTTTCGTCGTCAGTCGCCATGTCGCCCAGCAGATTGTTGATGAACCGGTTGTGCTCTGCGCCTCCTCAGCGTGGAGGAATACGCCCATGACCAACAGTTTGCCACTTCCGCTAATGTCCTTGTGCACAAAGTTGAGCTCGGCATCGTAGTGGTAGTTGTTGACCGTGTGCTCCGACGTCGCGTGCAAATGAAACTGAAGCAGCGTGTACTCGCGATCGTGGACATTAACGGACTTGACCGTGCAGTCTACCGACAACATCAGCCAGAGATGACCCATAGTGGAGACAATAGAAGCACTTACGTTGATCATTTAGGATTTCCCACTTGTATACGTCCTCGAGCTTCTTCAGCGTGAACTTCGCGCAGTCCCCTCCGTACCTGAGTGGAGGGCGATCCATATCCCAAAACTCAATGTGCGAGATTTTAGTCATTGGGAAGTCGATCGGAGACTGACAGCTGGGGAACGAGAGCTTCCAGTCCTTGGGCCCGAGTTCGTCCCCCGTCGTCTCCTTATACCCCCACTTGGTAGGCAAGGACGACAGAGCCTGACTTGACACAAACAACCCCGCAGTCAACGCCAACAAACGACTTATCTGTCCGATCATCCTTTTCTCCTTCGGTTCTTGAATCGAACGAGTTCAAAAGTGAGCTGTACGAGCCATGGCCGCATCGAGTCCCCCTAGCGATAGATTCCCATGAAGCGCCGCAAACAACACGAAACTCCTTGTCCAAAGGTGAAAAGATCTCAGCGTCCTCCTGCGAAGCAATTATGCTTCTCTCATAGCATTTTAGAAGTGGAGCCAGAAGCTAGCGACGGTACAAAGTGCTCCATCTAAGAAATACACGATGGAAGTTGAAATTATGAAAGCGTATTCAGTTCAATAATACTTATAGTAATTGCAGCGGGTTTGCACACCTGCCGAAATCTTTTACATGTACTTCAGACTCCGCCTCTAACGATGTTAGCCTGACTGACATCGGATGTTGTTTTGTTGGACAAAGCGTCGTAGACCCAGCATATTAGAAGAGAGAGAGAGAGTTGTAGATTCGGCGAGTGGTCATACTGATCTATCCACACCTTTATCTCACATGTCAATGCTCACAACATCGCACGCTGGCACCGTTCACTACGCAAAATGTGCTACCTACATCGCCCAAGTAAGAGACTGTGCCTTGAGAAGTGCGGCTCGAGCAGTCACTGCGGCAACGCCAACACTCGACTTGGGGGCCTTGTAGTCGGCGGGGATCTTCTCGTCAACGATGAATGAGCGCGCGTGGTCGACCGAAATGCTGTCACCAGAGCCGAGAGCCATCAACAGCACAGACGCTTCGAGGAACGCGAGGGACTGAGCCTGGACACCATACGAGCACTCTGGGTTCTGCGCGTTGCAAGTGTTGCCGCGGTCCTTGCGCGTCTTGGCCACGATGCTGTTGGTGAGAAGTCCGTCGCTGCCGGCGCGGCTGAAGAACTCCTCGGCAAGGGTCACATTGGCCGTCATGGGGTCGTGGACGTAGTAAGCGTCCGTGTGGGCGAGCGACGCGTCGTGCTCAATCTTGTTGTGGATGCCGAGGTAGTCCAGGTTGATCGGGTCCGGCAGCGCAGCAACCAGAAGCGCCGCCACTCCCGGGCCGATGTTGTACACCTTCTGGAGCGCACTGCTCAGCATGTCGTGCGTGATGTTCTGTCCGTTGCGGGGCAAGTAGCCGTGGTTGGCGAGCGTGTTGAGCGCGGGGCACGGCGCGCGACGGTAGGGGGCAGTGGTGCCGTACACACCCGAAGCCTCGCTGGTCGTCGGACGGTAGTATTCGCCCTCCTGGAGAGCCCAAGCGGACGAGATCGTCGCAATGGCAGCAACTGCAATCGAGCGGGTGAACGAGACCATTTCTACACGGTAGGAATAAACCGAGGCACTTGGAGGCGAGCGAGCAACTTGAGAAATGAGCCGAGGCCTTCCAGTTGATTCGGATCGCGACTTGTCGTACACAGCATGACATCCGGGAGATAGGAAAAGGAGAAGCATTACTGCGCTATTGAAGTGACTGAAATGGGGCACTTCGTCTATTATGTTGCCCTCTAGGTTTATGCTTAAACGTAGGCAATATAGTCCACTAAATTGGCTTTGGCTGTATGCGATAGTAGAGTTATAGATTGCTTGGCAGAACGTGTCGAATGGACTTCATGCGTACAACATCCGTCAGAAGGTGTCAGGTAGAGTGTGATCATCGTATGTGAGCGGTGAGCCGTTGTCCGGTTGCCTGCCTGGACCCCCGGATCGGAGCTCCACCTCCGTGGCAGCAGAACCTGAGCCACATACACGCACTGGAGGACTTGAAGCGCATCTGTGCACTGTTCGTTTGCTGATGTTACTCATTACAGAACATCGCGAGGAGCTCCTCTTCGGCTCAACAAGGGAGGGTGTCGGACCATGGAAACTTGACGTAGCGTTGACGCCCTTATTGGATGCCAGACTAACATGTAACCCAACGCTAAGCAGCTTAGCGTAAGCTTAGCGTAAGCTTACCCGTAAGGTAACTCGGAATGTCGGAATCGATAGCTTGCTCGACATTGCTGCTGCCCGACGGACGTCGAGGAGACGCCGCGGCGTCATGCTAAGCCATTATCAGCTCATCAGCGTGCCGCAGTGGGCTGTCGCCCGTATGAACAGGCCAGCAGCATGCATGCCAGTCCAAATCTCCTCTCCACGACGCTCGGCTGAGGGAGCAGGGAGCGCTCAGCTGAGTGCACGAGCTCTGGCGGCTGTTCTGCAGGCTTCAACCCCGGCCATCGCCACCGCATGGACACGAGGCGGCTGCACTTCGGCAGCAAGGGCAGCGGCGTGCAGTCCGTGTGCTCAGTGCTGAAGAAAATAGTCGCCACGCGGGGAACCGCCGTCGCTGTCGCAGCGATCCGTGAAGGCGTCTGGGCACTTGCTCCAGCGGCAGCAAGGCGCGAGAGCGTCCAGAGCGTTGGCTGCCACAAGCCACTTCAACGCCGTCACTGCGAGGCGCGCAAAACTCATCTTATTCGTGCGCCGCGAGCGAGCACGGTTTCGGCTAAGGTGTGCGACGTGTGACGAGGCTTTGGGCATTTCGATAGCAGTCTTTTGTCGTCTTTCCCTGAAAGTCCCCACGCCGCAGGCTTAGCGAGGAAAGGCTCAGCTTGCATCAGAGATAGCTACATGCAAACGCATGCATGCAGCACCGGCATTTCCGTCCAGGTCTGGACGGTATCGGGTAAAGTAAAGCAAAGTAAAGTAAAGTAGCTTTTAGTGCAGACTTGGCAAGTCTCATTCGCAGCGTCCGACTCGACGACCGTCTGTACTTTTGTATCTGGCCACAAAAATAGAAGCCATCTGGTACTTTATTTCTGAAATTTCAGATCTAAAAGGTTGGGAGCAGTACCGTGCGCGACACGGATCCACGCGGAACGCGCCCGAACATAAGCGCGGCGGACGCTACTCCAGGACTTGTGTCCGAATTCCATGTGCGCGACACGATCTGATTTCCGCCTTGTTGTGTCCCGTGCGGTGCGCGCCTCGGAGCAGAGGACCAGGGCGTCACATCCATACCTGCAATCGTGCGTGCGCCCGCGTCGTCGTAAGTGCCGCCCCGTCAGAGCAGAGCAGACCAAGAGGGGGGAGGGACCACACACTCACCCGTCGCTCACTGCCTAAGGAGACGCCACACCCAGCCATGGACTTCACGGCGCCCAATGAGTCCGACGTGGACATGATGCACGACGACTCGATGCTCAACGCCAACCTGGCGGCGCAGTACGGCCACCCGCAGCAGCAGCAGCGACCGCTGCCCCCGCACCCGGGCATCCCGGGCCTGAGCGCCGACCCGCAGAACGTGTTCCCGGGCGTGTACGTGCCCGGGCTGAACCCCATGGACCAGCCGCAGCAGGCCGACGCCATGGAGGAGTACGCGCGCCTCATGGGCATCAAGGTGGAGAACGACGACCCGAACGTGAACGCCAACGCCTTCGGCGTGCCCGGCCCCAACAACGACATGACCAAGATCCAGGCCAACGCCGCGTACTTCGAGAACCTCATCAGCCGCGACCGCAACGACGCCATGGACGACGGCAACAACGTGACGTCCATGACGCTGCCCGCCGGTCTCGGCAGCGGCATGAACGGGTTCCTCGGAGCCCCCATGGCGCCCGCGCCGCCCATGTACAACCCCAACACGGAGCTGGCCTTCCAGGACGGCGGCTCGCGACTGTACGACCCGTCGTCCGGCTTCCCCGGCCAGAACGCACCCATGCCCTTCCACAAGGCGCCCCAGGTGCGGCCGGGCATGCTGCCGCCCGACATGGTGGGCTCGCAGACGCTGCCGCCCGAGATCATCTCGGCCATGATCAAGAACAACCCGGCGCACAACTTTGAGAACCTGAGCGAGGACGAGAAGCAGGCGCTGATCAAGGAGGAGAAGTCCCGCGAGCGCAACCGCGACCACTCGCGCAAGTCGCGTCTGCGCAAGAAAGAGTTCGTCGAGTCGCTCAAGCACGAGGTCGGACAGCTGCAGGTGTACCAGCAGATCTGCGAGCAGTGCATGGACTGCATCGCGCTCGTGGCGGCCGAGGCCTCGGCGGTGTTCCTTTTCTCGAGCGCCGCGTACACGCGCGTGCTGGGCTACCAGAACCACCAGATCGTGCCTGGTCAGACGAGCTTCCTGGACATGGTACACCCGGTACGTTCCTTGCTCCTTGCTACTGCTGCTGCTGATGACGATGACGATAGCGCCTGCTTCGCCAAGTCGTGTCGCCATGTTGACGAGTCTCTAACATCGTTGATTGTTTACGGTTTCGGTGCCTCAGGACAACGTGCAAGAGGTCCGCGGGGTGTTCACGAAGCTCAACACGCTGGGCGAGACCCATAGATGTACGTACCTCTCTGTCGGCACCCGTTGGCAGGCCGGCGCCGACTGACAGGCGTCTGTGGTGTGGCTTGCTCGCAGTTAAATTCCGAATAAAGTCAACGGAGGGCGAGTACTACAACGCGGAGACGACGGCTCGCCTGGCGGAGAAGGGCGTCGTGTGCTCGACGCGCGTGGACCGCGACATTTAAAGCGCGGGGCCCTCGATGCGGCAGGCCCAGCTAGGAGGAGACCGATGACAGCATGCCGCCCGCGCGGTGATAGGCTAGGCCGCGGGTGACCGACGACCTGGTGGCAGTGGATGGGCTCTGTGGGTGACGACGCATCGAGACAGCCGTGTCCGGCGGACGCGCGAGTGAGTGAAGTGAGCGAGCGAGGGAGTCGAAGCAGCGGCAACCTATATTTTAATTTTGTTGGTTGACGACAGCGCGGAGGAAGAAGGTGCCGGCGGTGCCGAGCGGCGAGCAGAACGACAGGAACTAGCAGGAAATACACGGCACGCAGGGCAGCACGGACAGTGAATGTTAATATACCGCGTTTGATGGCTGGCTGCCTGGCGTCCTCGATTAACGGTATCGCACAGCGCAGCGCTTGATAGCGTTCGCCTTCGCCTTCGCCTTGGTCATGCCGAGCGAGCACAGCACAAGTAACGCCCGGCGCTTCCAAGGCTTCGAATCGATGGGCAGGTGTGGAATAGAGCTCGGAAGGTGCTGCTGCAAAATGACACACTCGATGCGCCAAAAGGTGCACCTTTGAGTCTCACATACAAACTGCAAGTGTGGCGCCCTCTATTCGGGTGATATCTCTCAGCCCGCCTTTTTTGCAGCGGGTGTCGGAAAGCCACAACGAAATCAGAACCACAGCGAAGAAGACGGCAGTTGAGGCAGTCCGCGATTAGGCGCGTAGCGAGCACTCGGCGCCCTGCCACCTAGGCCAGCACTACACTACTTAGCACCTATCCATCCACACGCGCAGCCGATGGAGGCAGCGGCGGTGGAGAGCATCTCCAAGGCGCTGGGACTGCCGCGGCCCTTCCTGCACGAGCCCAACCGCGCCTTCACGCAGGTCGAGTCGTGGCAGCAGCTCACGGCGCTGCTGGCCACGCAGCCCGTGCGCATCAAGCCGCTGGGCTACTACCGCACCCCCGACAGCGTCGAGATGTACGTCCTCCACAGATTTGTGTCCGTCACACTCACCGCCAGCCAGCCACAGACCGTTACACTAACCTATTCCTGGGGTGGGGGGAAAACGTACCCATCTTGTGTCCAAAATGTAGCTATGTGTTCGAGTGCTCGCTCGGAGACGCGTCCGCGGCGGGCAGCGCGCGCCGCTACAGCTGGAAGATCTACCGCCGCTACCGGCACTTCCAGAAGTACATCGCCCACTCGTCGGAGCTGCTGGCCAGCCGCTCGGTGCGAGTGCCTCGCCTGTCCCAAGCCTACCTCAAGATCTTCCACGCGCAGCACTGCAAGGACCGCCTCGTGGAGCTCCACAACTGGCTGGAGGGCGTGGCCGAGAACACGCAAGGCTACTGTCTGCAGCTGCAGCAGAAACAGGAACAGCAGGAGAAGGAGAAGCTGCTGAAGCTGCAGCAGCAACGGCTCGCGCAGCTCGAGGAGCACGCGCGGCTCAAGGCCGCCAAGAAGCAGCACAAAAGCCACAGCAGCAGCAACGCGACTGCCGCGCGCCAGGATGTACTCATGACGAGTATGAGCACAGGACGACTGCGAGCGCCGTCCACCACGGCCAGCTCGCGACGGAGGAGTAGTATTAGTTTGAAGACCATTGAGCAACAAGGAGACCCGGCGCTCTACGTGCTCAGGACGGACAAGGCGGAGGCGCTGCCGGTCGTGATGCTTAGCTGCTTCCTGTTTGCCGGAGCGAACTGCCCGTTCCCGCACGTGTTTCGAGGCATGCCGACCTTTGCCTTGGCATTGGAGGAGTTCAATGTGCAGATCACACAGGCCGCGCCCGCTGCTTACCCGTCGAAGCTGAAGAACTCCATGACGACAAGAGCAGGGCTTGGTTTGAGGCTGACAGCTAGTCACGAACAGGAGGGGCAGTTCTTGGGGGCGACGGTGGCAGGCTTTCTTCGAGATCAGCAGGAGCTGGACCCGGCGCTCGCGGATGTTCCGGTAGGGGCGAAGTTGGTGCGCGTGAATGGAGTTAACGTGAGCGACTCGCCATTCGATCAAGTGCTGGTCCAGCTTCGGAGCGCCGGGTTGCCACTGCGCTTAAGGTTTCTCTACAACCCCAATCTCAACCGTCAAAGCAGCAGCTCAGTGACGCCACGGACCAGTGTTGATGCTACGTCCGATGCAGAGTCACTGAGTGGACGGCAGCGGCTTGTGTCCAGCGCCAGCGGTGGAAGCAGCAGCGAAAACTCAATGTCAGGCCCAGTTGATGCAGGAAAGCCGCCCATGGACTCAAGCCACCGCAGCTACAGTGTGGATGCGCCGCGGTCGACATCGGGTATATTTGGGTCCGTGTTCGGCGATTTGTTTGGCGCTGGGAGTGTTTCTGGGGCTAGTGGAGCTCCGGTCTCTACGAGCTCTGGCATTGTTAGCGCCTCGGGCAAGCAGCGTGGCGAGACGGCTGATATCGCAGTGGGATCGACTCACCATGGCATGCTAAATGGTGCTGCTACCTTGTTTGCATGGGATGATGTGAGTGGAGGATCCCGCGACCTCATTTCGCGTGGATTCTTCTCGTACCTGCCGCCGTCATTGCTCCATGAATTGCGCCAAAAGCGTCGCGCGGAGAGGAAGGCAAAGGCGTTCCTGCCAGAGCACGACCTAAGCGACAGTGATGATAGCGACGACAGCCAACGGTCTGAAGACATCAAGGCGATCATGTCGCGCAAGGCACAGGGTGTGTGGAGTACGGCAACAGGTCCGATGGGATTGTCCTTTGGAGCCTGTAAAATCTGTGATGTGGAGGCGGCGATGCTCGAGGTCGCTCCTGTGTTCTTTTCGTCGAGATCGGAGCACCGCGGCAGCGAGAAACGGCTGTGCAAGGGCTTCGTGTTGGTCTCTATCAACAACGAGAGCACTTTCGGCGCGCCGTTTGCCGCAGTAATCAAGCGCCTGCGTTCAGCTTCACGCCCCACCAGCTTGTGCTTCCGTTGGTACCAGGATTATAGCCCGTTTTTAGAGACGGAGCTCGCAGAGCAGCACGGAAGCAGCGTTCACCGGTCGTCAAGCTTGATCAAAAGTCATGGGATTGGAGCAAAGGCGTTCGTGAACAACCTGGACTGTGTGGCTGAAGCGCAGACGGATCTGAGCAACAGTCTGCAGCTCGCCCTCATGGAAAACGCTTCGATTCGCGACGAAATAGGCGTGCTCCAAGATGCTCATCGTGAGCTGCGGCTTGCGCAGGAGCGCGCCGCCCAGCGGGAACTCATTCTTCAGGCCAAGATCGAGCAGAGCGATGTGGTAATTGCCAAGCTGAAAGAAGAGGTGGATGTTCAGCGCCAAGAGCTGGAGAAGTCGCGTTTGCGCGCGCAGGAGGCTGAGGCCAAGCTCGCTACGAACAAAAAGGAGTACGAAGACATGCTGGAGAAAGCTCAGGAAAGCGCCAAGATGCGCCTGGCGGAGCATGAAGAGCAGCTGGTGAAGGAGTCGAACCGATCGATCGAGAACGCCAACGCATTAGCCGAACGTCGCGCCCAGAAAATGTTGGAGGCCGCGGAAAACGAAAGTCAGCGCAAGCATGAAGAATACCTGCAGAAGTTAGCCGAGGAGCACTCGGAGGAGGTGGAAAGCCTCATGCAGCAAGTGGCCGTGTGGCGACACCAGGTAGAGGTGCTAACGGAAGCTGAGAAACGAAACTATGCAGCACTGGTGAGCAACGGCGTGAACCCATACGGCGACTACCAGCGCTCTCGCTTCGGTTATTCGAGCTCGGACTCGCCCTTCGCAGACCTCAAGAGCGGGGGCAGCAGCGACCTCCAAGTGCCACCTCGGAAGCCCGGCAAAGCGCAGGGATCGAGTGTATCCACGGCTGCAACCGCTGCCAAGTGGCGGGACGGCAGCCCGGAGGACGACAACAAGAACAAGAATCATGCGCTCTCCGCTACGTCAGACCAGTCTTCTCAGTCCAACAACGGCACATTCTGGGATCGCATGGTGTCACTGCTGGCTACTGAGTAACCAAAACCGAGAATAATAGCAGAATGCGTATGTGGATGAATGGTGTGTAGTACAGCACTTATAAACCCAACAAGTTGAGGATTTCAGAAGCAGCTAGCTTGCCAATTGAGCACGAACAATGTTCTAACGGTGATACAGCTCCCGAGCCCGAATCGGGGTGTGAGCAGATCTAGGTAAGGATCCTACCGTTTGAGCAAGGTCAACAACTATCGAGGATGATGTTGCTAGAGTTAGTAAAAAAAATCAACAGCAAACGCTACACAGCCATTTTATAGAAACTTCGCATATTTCACTTGTGGATTATCGTTGCTGGCACGCTAGTCTACGTGTAGAATAAATATTTTTTGTACCCATTTTCGTAATGTTAGCACAAATGCGCTGCTTATCACGTGTCAAGGATAACTGATCAGTGAAGGTGAAGGTGTCTGTCGATTCATTATGCCTGTATTTGCCGAGCTGATGGGTAAGTAAGTAGTAGTAGTGTTCGCACAGACACTAACTGTAAAGCTAACGCTAACGTTTGCAAAATGTTTGCTTGTGTGTAGTGAATCTGGCTACCATATTTGTGGAGTTAACTATTTGTCTTGAAGGCTTTAAAACTAAAAAAAATTGAAGCTCTTTTCACTTGTCGTAAGCTGCCTTTGGATGTAATTGCTGCGTCATACGGCTATGCTGATTAAAAATTGCTGTTCTATTAATAAAACCTGCTGGACTCTTTTTTCATACATTCTTCATAGCTCGTACGGGCAATTCCGGCAGCCACATGAGCATGCCACTATTAGCAGCTTTCACTGCGGTCTGTCCATCTGTTCCGCAACACCTCAACGCATAATTTGTTCACACTCTGTCAGGAAGGCACTTGAACTGATAACGGAAATATCGGCACTGCGCAAAAGCAATCAAAAGGTGAAGGCTGGCGATACAGCCCATGTTTTTTTCTCGACAAATATGGTTTTTCCATGTGCGACCCATAAATTGCCCATGTTAAATTACCGGACCCTCCAAATAAAATACATAATTTACCCCGGCAATAATCATGGTCAGTGTCCATGTCGCTACCTGTCCTTAACATGTTGACCCTACGGCGTGAAAAATTCTCTGGATTTTAATCCAGAGTTGTTGGGTGAATCCCAAAAATCCTACCAATTTTGAAATGATAGCACCATAATAGACTTATGTTTGCGTTAAACCGACGCAATCGTTTCACGACAAAAGTGAATGTTGCTTGTGCCTCAATACACATCGAACATAATGATGGTCATGAAACTCACTCATGAGAGCAACATCCAAAAATAAATTGGATCTTGTATAAAACAATATTAAATATTGTTAGCATGATTGTCGCGTTTGCGAGTTGCTCGGCACGTCGAGTAGTTAAAGGATCAAAGTGTAGTCTGCTATCCATCCTTAAGACGGATCTCGAGTGAAATTGGTCAAGTAGTTAAAGATCAAAGTGTAGTCTGCTATCCATCCTTAAGACGGATCTCGAGTGCTATTGATCAAAATTGACCAGGACATTCAGCAGAAAAGCAGGAATATCCGGAACGCTAAAACGAACGCTGCTCATGAAGCTCATAGTGGCACCATGGGTTACCGTATAACATGTAATACTTCAAGCAGGATACACTAATCATACTATGGCAGGGGTTCTGCAGAGGTTTTTTTGCGCGGCACGTATCGTGTAGACACAAGTTGAAGTTTGTAAGTCTACTTTTGCTACAACTAACGCACTTCTAGTAAAGGCTACAAGCGCTTACTATGTTTTCTAAATCACAGTTGTAATCAGGTATTGAAGTCAGTTTGGTGCAACGATAGCACGCGGAGCTAACGGAACGGGATCATGCTTCTCTCCGATCCAACGGGAACTTGCTCACTTTCGATTTAGCGGCAGGACAAGGCCTAATCTTACCGCTGTGACGATGCTTCAACGCATCCGAGAGCTCCGCGCGCAGGAGGACCAAGCACGTGACTGCACGACTGTCGAACAGCTTCGTGCTCAAGCGACAAATCCCGTGGAGGGGAATCATACTCCAGTTCGAGCTACAATGCGTCTTTATGGGAAGGTGTTGTTCGCGCGTGGAGTGCACCTGAAAGTGTTCGACAACTGCTCGCCCGCTGAGTTCGCCGCGTCGAGCAAGGAACTCCAAAGCTTGACACACAGCGATCAGCAAAGTGTTGTCTTTCGCGTGACGGTATGGGGCGCTTCGTTGGGCGATCCTAAGTTTGTGGTGGGTGCGAAGCTTCGTCTGCGCGATATTCGCGACATCAGTATCTTCTGGCACGGCATTTTGGGCGGCGTTTGCCACTACGAGGATATTGAGCGGCTCCGAGATTAAGCCCCTCCCCCTTCCCGCAGTGCTATCATGAAGGTAGCTGCATCATGTTTACGTTTAGTGCACGGAACGTACACACCTTTTGCTGTCGTGTACGTCAAATGAAAACATTTACTGGTGTTGTTAATTGTCAATTAGTTTTGTGCTTATCTAAATATGGTCAACGCTATGGCAGCTTCGTGTTTCCAGCGACTGCTACCACCCCTTTAATTATGCAATCCACAGAGACGGAGTCAAACATCCTGTAGTCGAATCTAATGTACGAGTCGCCGTTCATGCCCTACATGCATCGCGGTGGCTGTATGAGATGACGGTATTGTTGAGTGCTTGGGTATTTTAACAAAAAAACAATCTTCGGTGTAGATTTTATTGTATGTACTGAAGTTGTGTTACGTTACCTTACTCCGCCTCAAGACGCTCTAACCGCTGTGTTTCCTTCATTGCGGCAGGAACGGCTGAGAAATACTTTAGTTTATTTAAAGATAGCTCCTCCATCAGATAGAGCTGTCGAAGAGACTTCGCACGTGTTGTCGCCACATAGAACGAAGACTTCTGCGGAGAACACCTTGTACAGTGCTGAAGAGGAGCCAACATCATCTTTTCCAGAGTCATACCTTGGCACTTTTCCGTAGTGATCGAAAAAGCAGGCGTCAATGGGACTTGGCTAATACAAATATTGAACGAACGATGTGGTAGCACCACATTCACGGACTTTTCAAGTCTTAACCGCACTGGTACAACTCCAACAGGAAGAAATGACACAAACTGCACGTGCTCATACCCTCGTAGTTTCACAAACACCGCCTCGGGTGGTGCTGAATGCATGACCTCCTCGTAGGTTTCGTGCGTAATCGAGTTTGTTGCGTCAGTGTCGCTCACCACGAACCCAGCTACAACACCGATACTTCCATTCGCCAGTTTGAGAGCTCTTGATGCATTCTTTGTGCATTGGACGGGAGTCCCTAATGCAATTTCAAGGACGATGGGCATGCTCCCGGTCTTATCGTCACGAATGTTTCGAAGGCGCTTTTGTAAGTCCACCTCCAGCACCTTTTTCTTTCGAGAAGACGAGAGTTTTGCTAAGAACCGATGAAGCACCACTCCATGAGTTTCACAGTAGGCTCGCAACGATTGAGAATTGAACTGGCAGCGTAGCGCATTAGATGTGACGATGATGGGGCAAAACGAAGTTTGTTCCGAATTCCGATCTTCCCAGCTCGCATCATGGCCCGCAGCATTTACTTTGACAATGTCAGCTTCCGTGAAATTGCCTGTTCGCCAGCGACCCAGAATATCGCGCCACTCTGGATCGTCACGATGGCGCATATTCTCTGTTAACATCACAACATTACTTATTTGGCGATATCCTTGGATACCACGTGAGCGAAAGAAATATTCTCCATGTTCACCGCGAGATCGTCGAGCCCGAAAGGGAGGTTCGTCGACGTAGGCAGGTACACCAGCAACTGGCAATTGTTGCAGCCAATCGCCAACAAACAATACATCGACTCCGCCGAATAGGAGGTCGGGTTTATTTCGAATGTGTCGAAGGCAACTGTCGATCATACCAATGAACTTCACATCGGTAGTAGAAACTTCGTCAACAATTAGAAGGCGGAGCTTAATTATTTTTTCTCGCAACTCCAACGAAACAGGTTGTGTCTTGGAAAACCCGCGTAAGCCCCACCCGAAAAACTTGTGTATAGTCTCGCCGTTGACCGATTGAGCAGCAACTCCTTGAAAGGAAACCGTACCGACAACATCAGAGCTATTCCAGGAAGCCGCGGGCTCTTGGAGTGCTCTAATCACTTGACTTTTCCCGGCGCCAGGCTGGCCACCTAAAAACGAGACAAGCGATTCTCTTGAAACTTCACTGTCATCCAGCTCCAAAAGTCTTTTACCCGCTGTCACGAACATTTTATGCTGTTTCTCATTGAGCTTGAACAATCTGGAAATCTCCATCAACGTAGGTCGCTCGGGTAGATCCGTGCTTGGTTGATCAACTGAGGGCTCCCAATGTTCTGACCCATCGACAGCGCTCAATACTTCTATTCGGGTTGGAACGTCTGGCTGATCTCGCAGCATTCCCGAACTGTCTCGTGCATTAGGCTCCTCCTGCGTACGCTGCGCAAGCACTTCTCGCTTCTGAATTTCCTCGTCGAGCTCCGTCATGTTCATACTACATTCAACGCTCTCGGTACACAGCATCGCTGAAGCTACATGTTTTGTCGCATCAATTCCTTTCGGCAATGCTTCAACGTACTCAACATTGCCTCCATTCCATTCTATACCATCTAACATACTCGACGGGTCGCATTCATTATCGCTGGCTTCATTTGAACTGGGGTCAACGGCCTCCATATTCCTTGGATCAGACGTTGCACAGTTCTCGTAGTGAACTAAGTCATCATCGGCTCTAGCATCCGCCACATCACGTGCCACATAATAATCTTCACTGCAAGCAGCATAGCGACGAGCTAAATCCGCTGCCGAGGTTGTCCACCACGTATCAAACATCATCGTTACACTTTCGTCGGCATCGACAAAGGTGTTGGGGAGTCGAAACGGCATAAACAAAGCTAGGGGCCGCTTGCAGTAATTTAACTTGACTTGTTCATCATGTCTGCGTATGTCAGGCAGTCTTGAACTAAAGACTGTAACAACAGCTTCAGTCGAGCGATGGTGAATAGTGTGACTCTTACACCTCGAAAGTGTCTTGACGACCATATTGCGAAAAGGATACAAACCGTCACAAAGACAGCAAATCCTTTCTTCCATGTAGTCACTTGACAGCATCTCAGTACAACGTCCGAACGCACGATCAGTGACACCACTAGGCACCTTACCCACACTCCATGTGCTCTGTTCAGGTTCACCGGCAACATTTCCAGCGTCGTAATCATCACCACCATCGGAAACGTTTTCAGCCCTTTGTAGTGCCGCACTATCGATACCAGTCCTTTTAGCAGCGCAATGCTTGCGCTTGCGGTCCTTCCCAGACTCAACTACTGTAGCTCGTCTCTTCTCCGTTCGAACTCGCCGACGGTCTGCTGCCGCACGTTTCAGACATGAATCACAGCCTCTTCCGATGGAAGCACGCGAAGGCTCAGGACAACGACAAACCATCTTCTGATTGTTTTCAAGAAGACTGCCAATTTTTGCTTACCATCTTCTGATTGTTTCCAAGAGACTGCCATATTTTGATTACCACACAACGCGTACACTAGTTTTACCATCTCATAAATTTAAAATATAAAATTTGAAAAAACTAAAACAAATCCGCAAAGCACGGCTTTGTCTCGACTGGTGGACGTCGCCAGTCATCGGAGGCGAGGTCACCTCTATATTGCATCGCCCAACCTGCGTTATATCATGCAACTTGACGATGGTATGTCCATGTTAGTACCATGTCTGCAACATGCTCCAAACATATTAACAGAACAGCGTGACAATTGCCGACTGATCGCGCTGCGCAATTGTCGGGGGATTGCGTAAGCTCACTCCTCATCATATTGCATCAATAGAACACGTCTTGGCAGGAATTATCTCAGCAAAACATGGGCGTGACATGGTCAAAACGCAGATGAATTGGTGAATGTGTGGCAGAAACATGGCCAGAACATGGCCGATACATGGCTGGCAACAACAGCTTAGCAAAATTCAGAAATGTATTCAATGCACTGCTTACTCTCCCTTGCTCACTGTAGCGCTTACGCTTCCTTGCTCTTCTTCTTGTCGCTGAAGTTAACCACCGTGCGCAAAATATCCCATCGGTGCCTCGAAAGACCCAATTCAGTGTAGTCATTTCCTGCCTCCTTGAAAACGCGACGCCAAAAGTACAGACAAACGAACAAGCCACAGTTGTCGTTGTCCTTCTGAAGGGGGCTGTGTACAGCAGTAATCTTGAACCGATGGGGGAGGCTCTTTGTCACGAGTTCCGCAGCAACTTCAGCAAGCAGCTTGTGATTCGCCCTCTTACAACGCTGTCATAGCAAGTGACTGTCATATGGACGCGGTCGACAACGATGCACGTCCAGTGGTTCTTATTGATGTTCATGGGCATGAACACCAAGTACTCCGTAGTATTAGCGAACAAATTCACAACTGCAGTGGATACTCGGTCACCCTTACTTTCAGCTGGCGTTGAAAGCGGTGGCAGGAATATCGTCGTGTTGTTTTTGAACGTGCCGGCCAGCGTGATCGTAAAAGCATGAATGAAGTTGTCGTTGTACCAGCAGTCGCTTCTCACACAGTATACATTGCTCCACGCCAAGTCAAAGCCAGTCCCAAAGCCAGGTAAGAGCTCAAAAGGCCACGAACTAATCATCCGATCTGCTAAGCTTGCAGCGCCCTCTCCTTCAAATTTACTGTCAATTTTGCTCATCAACCACGAATAGCACTGCCTGCCTCCGTCACACGCATTCGATAGGCTCCAAATAAACTCCATTGCCATTAGCTGGCGGTGCGTAAATTCTCCGATCCCATCGATCTGAACCAACCAGCAAGGCTCTGCAGGGTCAGGACGCTCCACGAGGTCCATTGCCTCCCCGAAAGGGATGGCTTGGTCGACATGCTCAAGTGCGGTCTTTACCATAGCCTCGGGTAGATTGAAGGGTACGTGCGTGACCACCGGTACTTGTTTGGCCGCTATCATCTTGATCTTTCGGTGCCCATGGTGACGAATCTCAAATGTTTTAAGATACGATGATGCTTCAAGCAGAGGGGGCTGGCGCTCCTTAAGATACTCCTCGATATCGATAACGTCATCACCGCGCAAAGCATTTCTCAGTTTTGACCCATTGTTGTACCCTTTCGTCTCTTGGCTTCGCTGAGCATCTGCCATCGCTCGGTCCTTCGGTGGGCGGCCAATTCGCTTAGCCCGTTCGTTGAATGGGTGCAAACTTGACTTCGACCTCGAGCTGCTGCTCTTAGCCTCGGCTCTCCCCCTAGCATTAGCAGAGTGAACGACACTCGTATCTTCCCGTACGGCTGAAGGTTTGCTCTGATTGTGCCTTGCAGCTTTCGACGTAGCCATAGGAGGCGGGTCATCATTCTTTGAAGACACATGTACATGCTCGTCCTTCTCTTCATAGTTGCTTGCAAGCTCACTCACCAACGCTGAAGCGTCATCTCCTGCTACAGCGGTTGCTGGCACGTTGCTAGCCTGCGAATCGTCGCGAGTAGGCCGTGAAGACATCATAATGTTCCGTTGCCGTAAATTTCCCCAGCAAGTCTCCAATTCATCCAGTGCGTCACCAAAGAGATCATCCGGTAGGTCTGTCAACTCGGCCGTGATCCTGCCAACACATTCTGAACGCTCTTGTACTTGTCACGCTCGGTCATTCGACGCTTGCGCTGGATGTCGTCACTGGTGCTAGGGATCCGTAGAGGCACTTCGACCTCGGGTAATTCCTCGTCCAGCGCGCCGATCCGTAACCACCTAGTAGTGAAATACAGTAAAACGTGGACAAAACATAGATCAGAATCTGTAATGGGCAACTCTTGGTGCAACATGGATAAAATATGGTATTCACCTTGCGGAGATTGACGAGTATGGTATCGTCAATAAATGCGCCACGTTCTTGCGGTATAGCATGGCATGTCGACATGGCAACTTCATGGTCATGGAGAACTCACAGGTACACAACCATGTGAACTTATCCACACGGTGTTCTCGGCCATCGCGGCGGAGCGTCACGTACAGAGGTTCATCATCAATGGTGTAGTCAGCAAGTGTTGCTGGGTTCACTGCAAATTCATACTCCGAAACAGAAACCCCAGCGAGCCACTCGCTCGTCATACCAAGCAGCTGGTTCATTTCCTCGCTGTAGCCAACATTTCGAGCGGACCCAGGCATAATCACTCGAGATACGTATTCATCTTCACGTCGCCGCTGATAGCGAAGCACAGTATCCAAACACTGCTTCATCGACATGGAGCTGTTGAGATCAGCTTTGAGCTTGCCGAAAAAGTTCTCGAGCCGATTGTTTGTGTTGTTCCTGAAGTGTGGTAAGTCCATACGGTACAATGAGACCCACATCTCCTTAGACTCCATCCAGTTGGTGTCGAAGTAGGTCCACAGCGCAGTCCGTCCCCCGCGACAGGTAAAACTTTGAATTCATCAGCGTGCTGTTGAAGGTCCTCCGGTGCCTTGAATAGACCATGTTCGCCACGCAAAAGTCCATTTGTTTCAGCACATCACTTGAGTACGTTCCGTACTTCTTGTCGTTCCGGACTGCGGTGCGAAGCCACTTGATCACGTGGAAATGGCACAGGAGAATCCGTGCGTTCGGAAACATGCTCTTCAACACCTCGATCTCATTGAGGTCCTTGTCCACCATAATCACTTTTGTCATTTCCCAATCGTTTACAGACTGAAAATGCTCCACAGCTTTCACCATGTGCCAGTCTGCATTTCTTTCGATCACAGAGTGCTGCACAGCCTGCCCATTACCGAACTGGTCCATGATCATCAGTGTACACAGCTGATAATTGTATCTATAACATGCATCAAACATGGGAAACATGGATTAATCATGGTCGGTACAAACATGCTAACTTCATTTGAAAAACATGGATGAATCATGGTTGAACTCACCGGTTCGTTTTGTGTGTACAATCGATAAGTAGGATCTCAGGAAAGCGCTTGTAGAGCTTGCGCATATGCTGCGAGCTGATGGAGACGACTGCCGTCTGCCGTCTGCTTCTTCGAGTTCTCGTCGACTGTACTAACGTTGCCGTGCCCGTCCAGGTTGAATTTGACCAGCATCTCGGCCACTTGATCTTCATCCGACAGGGTTTCACCTACGTCAAACATGCTTGTTAGACAATATGTTCAGTAATAAAGTCGTACCAGTACACACAATGCTCACCAGATTTCTTCATCTTGGCAATCATGTTGTAAACATCCTGCTTCTGGACTTCGTGCGGAGAGTTGGTGCGAATGTAGTCGTAAACCCGGCTTGGCTTGCTCCCACTGGCGACCATCAGCTCCACGTCACGCAAAATAGGCGAACCCTCAGGAATTTTCCGAACCATCGGGTACCCACGGTACACGGCTTCTGACACTTCGTGATTGTGTCCGTAAAACGCGTGTTTTACCTCAATATGCCACACACCGTCTGGTCCCTGAACCGCTGGAGCCCTGAAGCGCATCTGACAGCCCGTGTACTTCAATCGGTGAGATGGGCGAAGCCCTCTGGAGCGGATGCGCATCTTCCAGCCGTGGGTACAAATGTACACTCGCTGATACGGGTCGAAAGCTTTGGGTACTAGCGGCAACTCCGACTTTTTCTTCCCAGCATGCTTCTTCAGCTTCTTGATTTGAGCGTTACGCAGCTTAGCATTCATCGTCTCACACACAGCTTGAACGGTAAGGGTCCGTCGTTGATACTCCTTGATGTGTTTTTCGAACCGTTTCCAGCTTTTGTGAGTCGTCTTCGGGGGTGAAGCGAAGTACAGCTCGCCGTCCTCTTCGATCTCGGCTATAGTACGTTTCCGAGCCACCGAACTGCTGCCAGACGTGCCTGACTTCTGGTCAGCGCTTTCAGAGCTAGAAGAATCAGCGTCGGAGTCAACGTCACACTCGGCAATTTCTTCAGCACTATCTGCTTCGTGATCATCCTCATCACGTTCATCTCTCTGTTCCGCGCCATCATCACTAGCAGCACCTTTTCCAGTATGTTCGGAAATTCATCATCTTCACTCAGAATGTGCTCGTCACTTGACGATCGTGCATCCCCAGAAGTAATGCTATCTTCACTGTCACTGTCGGTATCATCCTGCATGTTGAGGGCTCGAAGAATGGCGGCAGGTTTCTTCGTACGCGCCATCTTGTAGAGGTCTGATACAAAACCAGCAAAACAATAGCCAAAACATGTTCAGGAACATGTGTGAAATGTGGCGTGTACATGTTGTCATTTGACACTTTAGCATCCTCACCAGCTTACGTTCTTCTATAGAAATATGATCACTCCAGCGTAGCCAAACAGACAGGACTGTAATGAACTGCAACAACATTATTGATAAGCAAACGAGTGCACAATCATGGTCAGGACATGTTCCAAACATGGGCGTTGCCATGTTTCAACATACCTTAGCGTCAACCAGCTTATTACGCCCACTTGACAGTGTGAGAATACCGCGTTGGCGCTGAAGAGGGCCGCCTTGTCGTCGAGGACCTGTAAACAGGGATCACACAGCGGGTTAGTGAATGTATATGGGGCTCTTTCGTTGAAAACCATACCGTGCGCTTTTGTATTCCCAGCACGAACAGTGTTTGCTTGATCAGCCGCGCTTACTAATTTGTGTGTGAAAGCAAGCGGTTAGTAATGAGAGTGTCAGCTGCGACGCAAGGAGCACAAACCTGCTGAGCCAGCGAGATCTTTGGCAAGCGCTAGAAGCCAGATTGCTGCTCGCGAGGGTCTCTGGAGGGAGGGGGCCGGAAATTGTGTGCCTCCAGCTACAGCAAACTGAACATACATCAATACGCACAAACTCATTATCACGCTGAGCCTTCTGCAGCAACGAAAGAAGCACAAACCTGCTGAGCCAGCGAGGTGTTCTAGCAAGAGCTAGGAGCCAGGTTGCTGCTCGTGAAGGTCTCTGGGAGGAGGGGGGGGGTGTATGCCTCCAGCTGTAGCAAACCGAACATACATCAATATCGCACAGACACGATCATTAGCACACTGAGCCTCTGCAGTACATAATTACATCGCAACCGCACCTTCAACTGCAGTGCGCGGAGGGCCGACGGGGGGAGGAGGGGCGAAGGCTGCTGGAATCGAAGGCGCGCCCACAGGCTTAGCGAGCGCATCGCTGGACGGCTGCAGCGACTGCTGGATCTCGGACGCGTGGCAAAATGAGTGGTTTGTAGAATCGTACTTAATAGAACATTCGTACTTAAGAAAATGAAAGAAATTAAAAATTACCAACATGGCCAAAACATAATAAAAAACACATAATAAAAATAGTGAAAAACATGGGCTCTATCTTTTCCGAAAGGTGAACTATGCACCCAACAGGGACATCGACACGAATCTCTGTTCCGCAGTAGTGCCTAAAGTGAGAATCAGCACAACGGCCCGAGAACATCAAAAATCTCGACACGTTCATGAAATTGACGTTGCCTTTATATCCGCCCATGGCGCGGATAGTGCTGATTGTCATGCTGTTTGTATGTTTAAGTGGAGTCACTGCAGCTTTTGTGAGGGTGCGAGTGCTAGGACGCTAAATGGGAAGTGAGCTCCCTGCTTCAATGTGCAACCTCATTGGCGTCGTCGAGGCGCTTCAACTGCATTGGAGGATACGCTCGTGTTTGGTTGCCGCCGCTGGTCGGTCGCCCGATCATCGGCGCAGTGGAAACTTTCCTGATACATTGCGGTGAGCCCGGCCGAGCCACTTGATACTATCAAGTTGATAGATGCTCCAGGGCGTGGGTGGGAGAGACCGAGCGGTCGTCGGTCGGAAAAGCCCAGCGCTTTGAATGGTTGGACACTGGGTGGGAGGTGGTCGCCCCGGGTTCTATGGCTCGCGGAGAGTAAACCCACGATGCAGTAGAGGGGATGTACTGGGTGTAAGCATTCGCGTGGGTCTTTTACGACGCTTGTCATAAAACGGCCCCATCGGGCTTAACGCAGCCATTTGATTGAAAAACGGATTTTCAGATACAAAAACCAAGTGAGTCGCCGACGGACGCGCTGGTCGGCGCTGCAGCTCCACATGAGCTCGGGCACCACTTGAATCAAAAGTGCACATAGCGATACGAACGGAGACGATCCCAAAGGGTGCCGACAACGCGGTGCAGCAAAGCTGCAGAAGCCCGGTCACATGCACCGCCACGACCGCACAAACTTGATTCGAATTGTCCATGCGTCATCGGGAACGGGGTCCGATGACGCATCGGCAGGGGGCCGTCCGGCCGGCCGTTTGTACGGAAGCGGAGGTGGTGCCTGCAGTTGTACAATAGAATGCAGTAGAATGAACCAGCACGCTGCATGGCGACTGCGCCTTGAGTTCAGTTAGACTGACAGCAATTAGCGGAAAGTTCTCGTTTATATTCTTCTTCTAGGCTAGGCTCCTTCAGTTAAGTGGCCTTCTCAAGATACGTTTGGCAGCATTTCAACTGGTACCTTCAACTTCAACTGTTCAGTACCGCGATCCAAAGCTCGGATCTACAGATGCAACCCTCGGAACGTCGGGTCTATAGGCGCAGTGCTGGAGTCGTCTACATGGAGGAGGTAGTCGCTGTCTCGCGAGTAGGGCAGTGGGTCGTCGGTGTGGTCGATCTCGCTCGGGTGGAAGTTGTCGAGGAACTCGAGCAGCACGGCGTGTTCCATGGCGTCGTCCGGGGGCATGTCCATGGGCTCCGTCATCGACGCTGCTCTGGTCTGGCCAGCACCATCGAGCAACGACGACTCGGAGTGCGCGCTGTCGATACTGCCCCGACGCTCCTTTTGCTTCCGCCGCTCGATCTTCTGCCGGTACTTCTGCGCGTGGGTCATTGTTTGCCGGGTGGTTCTCGTAGCGACATGGTCGGCGATGACCTTCCAGGGCCCTGACGGATAGAGTTCTAGCGCCTCGAGGAAGCGGTCGTGCTCGTCGGTGGTCCACAACATGCGGCTGCGCTCGCTGGGAGGGTCGAGTCGCCGACTGCGCCTCCGTCTGGTGCCTGCGTTTTCGTCGGCGCGGATCGGGATGCGGATCAGCTGCTGGTCGTCGCTGTCTCCTTCGAAGAGGCCGCTCTGTACGACGTCCGAGATCGTCATGCTCAGTATCTGCAGTAGGCTTTGAGACAAGTGGAGTTGGTGTTGCTGTAGTGCGGTGCTAGGGCCTATTGCCATGCGTTGTGTGTGTCACGGGACCAATTTTGAAATGAGAGCGAGCACATTGTTCGTGAGTGTCTCCTCTCGTGTGTGTGGCATTTTGCCAGACACTGCCCGACATGGGTCCCCATGTGCTGTGCTGTGGCCCGTCCAACGAGCAGCATCTGAAGATGCAAGCCCCCTCCCTGGCTATTATCCAGATTTATTTCTCGAGCGAGTGGCATTGCAGCGACTGCGAGCTCTACTGAATTGATCCGCTGCGTCCGTCGGACAAGGAGAGAGAAGAACCAGGGATCGAAACACGCCGACTGACTCAGATGCTTCATCACCCCAGTTTGGTCGTTAGCACGAAACGAAATGGAATAAATGGAGAGAGGCTAAAAATACCGGGAGCTGAGGTGGGTTTGTTTCTCTCTCACGCCAAATAACCCACATGGATTCGGGTTAATCTCATTTGACCCACGCCAATGCCGTGTGCTTTACGACCGGCTAAAGAATGGATTTTTCGCGAGATAAAAAGGTGCCAGCTCATGTGGACGAAGTGTACGGATCACACGTTGAAGTTGGTCAGGCGTCCGTCGATTCTATTGCCGCGATGACGGACAGTCCGCACTTCGGGCTGCGACGCGAGCGCTGGCATGTGGCTCTCGTCACGCCCCGTACGAGCTATGCAGGACTCCCATCGTGCGTCTCGAGCCCGCCGAAAAAACGGAACCCAGCGGGTTAGGACACAAATCTTAATCAGCGGCGCTTTAATCAATCTGCTGTTCCAACGTGGCCCGCTTGCGAGCTCATGTATTGCGCTGCACGGTGCAGCCCCAACCATTCGCTCCAGGTCGTGCACTTTGCACTCCACGCAAGACACTGTAACCCAAAACTGGCAACGGCGACTGTACAAAGTGCGGAGGTTACCTTGTCCACATGGCAGGCTCGGTCGGTCGTGCGTGCTCCGGCTAACTGAGGTGGCGTCTCCGCAGCCGACCCCACCACCAGCAGAATAGCTTTCAAGTTAGTCGAGAGCTGCGTACTCAGCTGCCCGCTCGGTGTCGGCCGTATACATTCGTGGCATGGCGTTACAGTACAAGTGCGTTGAAAAGCTTCCTGGGAGCAATGAGGTTTACGTGCTTACGTTTTGGTTGTCGTGTGAAGACTGCACTAAGCCGCTTCAAGCTACACTGGGTGCCGAGGCGTGCCGGGACTGCTGCAGTATGTTATGGTCGGCAAGCGAGGCAATTGAGAGGGGCACGAGAAGGTTTTAACATACTGAGAGAAGGGAGAGTGTAAAACAAGCCACACTTTTTTCACAAAGGTCCGTGCGTACACTAGCGACTTATACCATGCGAATCTCCACGTATTGTTATCTGCCTCCAAGACAAGAAACGTTCTTTTGCTATAGCACTTGCAGCTGCACTTTATGAAGACGCGAAATGCGGAAATCTGATTAAGAAAGCTAGTATTATTACTCGATCGATAATGTACGTGTCATTCCAACTAAACACTAAACGCAAACATTCAGCAAGAAGAAACTACCCTGCGTGTACGGATGCTGAGGCTGATTCACTATGTCGATCTCGCTTGGCTGAAAGTTTTTCACGAACTCCATCAACACCGCACGTTCCTTGGCATCATCCAAAAGTGCTCCGGCGGGACTTGATGATGATTCTGGAGCTGTCTTAAGACGCACAACGCTCCCCTTACGCTTCTTCTGCTTCCGACGCTCGATCTTCTCCCGATACTTCTGTGCGTGCGTCATCGTTTGACGGGTGGTTCGCGTCCCGACATGGTCAGCGATAACCTTCCAGGGACCAGATGGGTAGAGCTCTAGCGCCTCGAGGAAGCGGTCGTGCTCGGCGGTGGTCCACAACATGCGGCATCGCTTGCTGGGAGGGTCCATGCGTCGACTGCGTCTGCGCTTGGTGCCCACGTTTTCGTCGGCGCGGATTGGAATGCGGATCAGCTGCTGGTCGTCGCTGTCTCCTTCGAAGAGTCCGCTCTGTACGACGTCCGAGATGGCCATTGTTTGCTATGTAGTTGTGGCGCTTGTGTGTGACCGAGTCAGTTTCGAAATGAGGACGAGCAGGTGTGCGTCTTGCGCTGCTGAGCTTTCACGACATACGACGAAACAAAGCACGCCTGTTTTAATTGGAGGCTATACATATTAATTCGTCGTGCTAGCAACACGCAGCGGCTGCTGGAGTCCGGCAGCTGTGCGGCCCGGACAGCCATCGATGGATCGTATCGTACACGACGGAAAAACTGCAGATTTGTTCATACCAGCTGATACTGCTCAAGGTAATCACTCAGGTGCAAACCCAAACAGTTAAAAGGCTCCTTTTTCGGCTACATTTTCCGCTACTAGCTGTAGCAGAGCTCGCGCTTCAGCCAGAGCCAAAACTTGTGCGTCGAGAATCGTTTTCGGGCTGTATAACTCCAGCAAAGTGCAACTTTGTTGTTGAGTCTTCATTCCCATCCGTGCTTTTGAGCCTCAAGAAAAACGGAACCCGGCGGGTAGGCAACAAATCTTTGTCATTATCGTTTACAAGCAGCTGTTTCAGTTTGGCAGTAACCGGTTCATATTCACGCATAGAGAATGTAAACCGGTTGCAAACGGAATCCGGATTGCACAACCGGATGCATCCGACTTGAATCCGGATAATCCGGATTGAGTCGGATTATAAAAATATGCATTTCTACAATGTACTCCTTAAACTTAATGTATAAACGGTATAACAAGACATTGGATATCAAATCTCAGGGGTAGAATAACGACGCCAATTGGATGAAAGAGGAAAGATTATGTCCAATTAGAGTGCTAGTATGCGTCGGTGATTTCTAATAGTTTTGGTCAAAAGCATTTAGATTCGATATCAAAGTTTGCGCCGTTCTCTGACGAAACAGTTGAAGCCGAGCCTGCGGAGAGAACGTCGAGAATGGATGCGACTGGCGCTGCCAAGACGACGGTGAAAACGGAGAGCACCCTCCGCATCGCTATTGTACACATCTAGCTGTGACTATCACTCGTCATTTGCGTGCACGTGCGCCAGCAAAAGCAGAAGCAGAAGCGCGGCGGGCGAGGCCGCCCAGGCCATCGTCAACGATCTCAAGAAGCTCAAGTTGGGGCTTGAGATAGCGAGGACGGTCTCAGGAAGAGCGACAACAAGGCGCTGGACAACCTGCTGCTGCGCAAGATGATCGTGGTGCCAAGCTCCGAGATCTACGGCGGCGTGAGCGGTTCTATGCCTTTGGCTCGCCGTCCTGCGCGCTCAAGAGCAACTTGCTGTAGATGACGCTGCTGTGCAATTTCAAGAGCGGAAACCACAAGAAGTCGGCGGTGCTCAGCATCCAGACGGCGGTCATGGACTCAGACACTCTGGACCGACTGCTGGCGGGCATGTCACTGCTCGAGATCCTGGTGAACGACAACTACAGCACGTTCCAGGAAGACGTGGCGCGAGATGTCAAGCCGTACAAGGTGCGAGAACATTGCAATGGGTGTGGGAAGAGAAGGAGACTTACGGGTATTGTGCGTGGTAAATGAATGGGATGCAGGTGAACCTGATCTACCCGCGACGGAGCAGCATCTGCGCAAGCACACGGACCGTGCTAGTGGAGACCAAGGAGGCGTACAGGTTCTGGCGCCGCCAATTCGTGTCCGCCGACAAGCTGCTGGAGATTGAGTGCACGAACATCATGCCCGAGGTGGTGCTCAAACGTCGGGTCAAGTTGACTGCTTCACGGACCTCATGGTCAAGTGCTCCAAGTTGGGCGCGCTGAGAAGCTGCTCTAGGACGAAATCTGGGCAAGTACCCAGACCCGAGCCAGGAGGAACGCAAGAAGTACGAGATGCAGGCCACCATGGCCGAGTCATACTCGCCCGAGGCAATCCACGAGATCTTTCAGCAATATGACATCAAGGCGCATGCATGGACGCGGACCGGAGCTTCCCCATCTCGTTCAACCTCATGTTCAAGTGCACCAACGGCTCCCAGGGGGGACATACTGGCTACCTGTGTCCCGAGACGACCCAGGGCATCTTCCTCATCTTCCGCTGTCTGCTCGAGTATAATATCAGCAAGGTGCCCTTCGGCTGCGCGCAGATCTACAGTGCCTTCCGTAGCCGAAGACTCGATCCGGCCTCCTGCATGTGTGCGAGTCCCAGCATGCCTGTTGTCAACGAGGCGATGAGAAGCATGTACGCGCGCTGCGCCCGCAAGATCAGCAGCGTCAAGAAGATGGACCTGACAGCCATGCGCGGTGAGACGACCGAGCTCAACGCACCAATAAACAGGTGTGCAAAGGTTGCTGCGGACACGGACACGCAGTACAAGGCGAGCCAGGGCCGCATGGCCGCCGATGATATGATGTTCATCACATCGTGGAGCTGAGCCTTGCTGAGCACGTGCTTACCATTCGCAGCGTGTACATGCGTCTGACGCCATGAGCTGCGCATGCGCATCCAGAGCGTATTACTGCCAGATGCTTTTGTTGGTGTTTGACGCCACAGAGGTGGAGTCGGAGAGTCTGCGTCTGCGTCGGCGTCTGGCCCGGTGGCTACTGATACTGTGAACATGTCGAGCTGATCTTCTGTTCATGCTGGCACTGCTGCTGTGAGCGGTGCTTCTGCTGCTGGTGGGGCAATTCGCGCTGGTGCGTCGGTGGAGAGGAGGCGAGTATTGTGTCGAGCGCTGCAGCAAGACCGGCACCAACAGCAAGACGAAGAGCGCATTCAGTCTGTTTCTACTGTGACGGCGACAATGAGCGAAAAGGTGATCGCTGCGCCGACACCTCGGTGATGAACAGTCTGTACGCAGCTACGGCCCAAGATGAGCTGCGTCAAGGTGATGACGTTTTCTCCTGATATCGATGCGCATCGCTGCTGCTAGAGAGACTTTGGAGCAGCGCTTCTTGGCGGTGGAGCAATCACAGCCAGCACACACAGAGCCGGATGATGTGGGTAACGAACACGAGCGACTACGGCGCTTTGGTGAATATGCTCCCAAGCTCGCTGAAGCAGAGCCCAAGATCCCACACATAGCGATGTTAGATCAGGGCGCAGCGGGGCAGTGTCTGTCCACGCTAACACGCTGCTGGAGAAGACGTAGGATAGCGACCATGGGCAAAAGGCGGGCCAACAGGTGCAGCAGGAGGACGAGGACCTGGTGATGATCATCGCGTCGGACGACGAAATGTCCAGTGTCGAGGACAGCTCGGACTCGGAGGACGAGCAGGAAGGCGCGGGGCTCAAGGGCGCCGTGCGGAGCCGCCAGTAGCAGAAGGAGGCGCAACAGCAGCCGAAGGAGAACGAGATCGCCGAGGGCTTTAAGTTCGACGACGGCGGCGCCTTCCACACGTCAGGCGGCAGCTCGTGGGACTTCACGGCCGCCATCTCGCGCATCGAGAAGATGGCGAGCGGCACCCCCGCGGCCACCAGGCGCACGCCCATCCAGGCCAAGATCGAGAAGCGCCGCAAGGAGAAGGAAACCGAAAAATCGGCCACGAGAACAATGACTCCAAGGAAGAAGAAGAGAAGGAGGAGGTGACGGCGAAAGCGAGAGTGAGGACGAGATGGAGGAGGAGTCGGAGTTCTCTGATGACGAGAAGGAGGAGCAGGATGTGGAAGAGGACGACGTTGTCGTGGAGGAGGTGAAGCGTCTCCAATCGCTGCTGCAGGACAGCAAGAAGGATAAGCAGTCGAGTGAAAAGCTGGTGGACGCGTTGGAGAAGAAGGCTGCCGAGTTCTTCGGGACGGACCCTTTCGCTGCCGAGGAGTTCGGCAAGACCAAGTTCAAGCCTTTCGCCGACTAGAAGCTGTCTCGCCCCATTATGCAAGCCATCTAGCACATTGTCTTCGAGAAACCGACGCCGATTCGGATCCCCATCGCGCTCACGGACAAGGACATCTGTGCCCAGAGGGGTAGTGGTAAGACCGCTACCTTCTTGCTGTCCATTCTGGAGCGTCTGCAGTTGCGTTCGCGTCGTGTGCAGTCCACGCGTGTCGTGATTATTTGTTCCGTGTGTGAGCTGGCGACACAGTGTCAGTCGATGTTTGAGCAGCTGGCGTGGCTTAATGAAGATCTCACGAAGGTGTGCTTTAGCGTGTGGGTTAGTGAAGATGTGACCTCAAAACAGTACGAACAACTATATAAACACACATTATATTGTGAATGAGCTCACTCATGAGCACAAGTCGCTGCCTCATCCGTGTTCGAAAACTCTTGGTCACTCAGACGGCGATTAAAGTGAAAGAATGACTTCAGCTCGCAGATTGCCCTCACCGTATCATCACCCAAGCGAGCACGGCGAGCGTGAGAGCTATGCCTGCTGCTGAAAATGCAACCTCACTTGGAACCGACGTTGCCGTGACCGCCAAAAAATCTTGAGCCATTTGCTTGATACGAGGATAGACGTCCCCCGTAACTTGAAACCACGCGCACACTTGCTTGCTTTCTTTCATCTCACTCATGCCTTCATCAGCTGCTAGCCACCTGTCAAGCTCTTTCGCGAGCGACGAATCCTCACGCTGCATTTCCCGACCGCCTAAAACCCCGCTAGTTTCAAGCTGGCTGTCGCCTATATCGTCCACAGGGGTGCCATCGGATATACTTTCACCATTCTGCTTGGAAAAACGCGCCATGAGGCCCTTCAGCTCGCTACCTCGCTTCTTTTTTGCTGACAGCGGACCGGAGGCTAGTTGCTGTTGGGCCAGAAATGCTTCGCGGTAATTCTTGTTGAACTCATCTTCAATTTCCTCCTTGACTTGATTGACATCTTCCACCAAGAGGTGCAGATACCGCTTAGCACAAAGATCAAGAGCTAGAGCTATCCGGGCTTCTCTTGTATTTACCTTCACCGTGTACTCATCCATCTTGGACTTAACAGCTCCAGCAAATTTCAGTGTCTGCTCGTCTTGTTCGGTTGCTATAGTTTCCGTTGCGTGAAACTGGATCAAAGAGTACGCGTAGAGCAGGATCCCGAACGTAGGATACGTTGACGCAGATAGCATAACAGTGGCTTCTTTGATGGGCCTGAGAAACTTGTAAAGAGCGTCCACAGCAGCCCACGCCTCTCCTTGGCCAGCGAATCACTTGGTCGAATACTGAAATCCGTATACTCACGGACCTTACCACGAATACGGCGAAGCAACTCGTTCAGGGGCTGCTTTAGCGTTAGAAGGCTCTCCATCACAGTCCACGTACTATTCCATCGTGTCGACACATCAAGCTTAGGGGTTATAATGTTTTCGTCCAGGTCATTGCACACCCCTTGAAGCGCTTCAGACAGCTTAGTTGACTCCGAAATCTTTTTCACGATGTCACGCAAATGGCCTATTGCAGAATCGACAAATGGACACTCCTCGAGACCTTCCTTTACTGCCAACAGCAGAACATGCGTGCTGCATCGTAGCTGAACAACAGTTCTTGAAGTCGAGCTGGTGGTTTGCCCGCGTGGCGATCCAGGGTCGGTCAATTCTGCTAGAGCCGTTCGCGAAAGTCTTTCAATATCGCGCTGCAACCGTTCGTTGATCTCAGCTACCATGGTTGTGTTGTTGGTGGTGTTGTCGGCAGTGATCGTCCAAATACAGCGGAGAAGTGAGGCATCCATGTCTTTCACTGCGCGAATGAAGTGGTCGGCGAGCCGTTTACCAGTGTGCGGATACATCACGTGTGTAAACGCAATAATGGCAGACCTCATCACCCAGTAGCTGTCAATAAAGTGCATTGTAACTACCATGTAGCCTCTCTTTGACGGGGAAGTCCACATGTCGGTCGTGAAGCTGACACGGCGTCCACCAACTTCGCGACAAATCTCTACGCGAGCAACATCCTTCTCCACTTTCCATTGACCGAGGACTTTTTTGCGGATAGTCTGTTGGCACGGAACACAGTACTCCGGACGCAACTCCCTGCAAAACTCCACGAACTCCTCTTGGTCAACAACCGCAAACGAGTGTGAATTCACAACGACCCATTTAATCAGCTTATCGTCGCAGCTTTTTACAGCGTCTGGGGTCATCACCGCGGCGGCTATGCGGATGCTGCCTCGAGCATTCGATGGTAGGGCGCTGGAATTGCCGTAGACCTCAGGATGATAGTCAACGAGGTGTTTCCGGAAGTTACCAGTGTTACGACTGCTCCAGATCCGCTCGTCAGCCGTACACAGCATGCACTTGTAGATACCTGTATTGAGCTCATCAACGTACTCGAACACATCAGAAGCGTTCTTGCGCTTGCGTTTCTGACCCACGGAGCTAGCAACACCGACGGAAGAGATGGACGGGCCGATTGAAGAAACCGTAGAGACGCTGTCGGTGTCGTCCATGCTAGGCAGCGATTCTTCGGTTCGTAGTGATGGGACTTGTGTGCGCCAGTGCACCGCCGGACTTGACATGTGACCTGAAGGGCGTGGGTTGGTGCCACGTACTCCGTGGCCTTGGAAGCAAAATGGAGAATGAACCGGAGGTAGAAGTACCGTGGTTTCATCCGGTTACCTGCATGAGGTTGGCGGCTCCTGCGTAGCGGTCAAGGCTTGATCGTCAAGCCCATCCCGAGTCGGGATTCCCGACTGCGGTTTGCCCTCTACTGGCCGATATGCTCGTATCACGTCAATCAGGTACAACAAAATACACAGAGTAACATTGAAGCACGATTGGTCAATTTCTGTCCAATGAACTCCCACGCCAAACGGATTCGATCCGAATTTGATCCGTTTTAAATCCGGTTGCCGCGGACCGGATTCAAGTCTATTCAAAACGGATTGGCTCATCCGTTTACATTCTCTATTCACGCATCATCTTAACATGCCTTACCCCAGCCACCTGAGCCCTACACATAAATACTAATATCGTATAACTAAGAAGCCACATTATATTGAATATTACGGACACCGTATGTTAAAATTTAATGAACAAGTGTCTATGACCAAACACGCTGCTTGAAATCTGAAATGCAGTGTTGATATTCCAACCTTAGTAAGATGACAGTTTTCAGTACATGCACCATCAGTACAGTACATGTACATGTACCCAAGCCTGCGCGGTGAATTGAAATGGCGGCCAAAGCCAAACCAGCACATCTGTTAACACACTGCGCAGTTTTCGCACGGCAACCGTACTGTAGAAACCTTAGTGCCAATGCGCTCAACACGCGGGCCTTACTCAGTAAGTTACCGTACTACGAATGTATACGGCCGACACCGAGCGGGCAGCTGAGTACGCAGCTCTCGACTAACTTGAAAGCTATTCTGCTGGTGGTGGGGTCGGCTGCGGAGACGCCACCTCAGTTAGCCGGAGCACGCACGACCGACCGAGCCTGCCATGTGGACAAGGTAACCTCCGCACTTTGTACAGTCGCCGTTGCCAGTTTTGGGTTACAGTGTCTTGCGTGGAGTGCAAAGTGCACGACCTGGAGCGAATGGTTGGGGCTGCACCGTGCAGCGCAATACATGAGCTCGCAAGCGGGCCACGTTGGAACAGCAGATTGATTAAAGCGCCGCTGATTAAGATTTGTGTCCTAACCCGCTGGGTTCCGTTTTTTCGGCGGGCTCGAGACGCACGATGGGAGTCCTGCATAGCTCGTACGGGGCGTGACGAGAGCCACATGCCAGCGCTCGCGTCGCAGCCCGAAGTGCGGACTGTCCGTCATCGCGGCAATAGAATCGACGGACGCCTGACCAACTTCAACGTGTGATCCGTACACTTCGTCCACATGAGCTGGCACCTTTTTATCTCGCGAAAAATCCATTCTTTAGCCGGTCGTAAAGCACACGGCATTGGCGTGGGTCAAATGAGATTAACCCGAATCCATGTGGGTTATTTGGCGTGAGAGAGAAACAAACCCACCTCAGCTCCCGGTATTTTTAGCCTCTCTCCATTTATTCCATTTCGTTTCGTGCTAACGACCAAACTGGGGTGATGAAGCATCTGAGTCAGTCGGCGTGTTTCGATCCCTGGTTCTTCTCTCTCCTTGTCCGACGAACGCAGCGGATCAATTCAGTAGAGCTCGCAGTCGCTGCAATGCCACTCGCTCGAGAAATAAATCTGGATAATAGCCAGGGAGGGGGCTTGCATCTTCAGATGCTGCTCGTTGGACGGGCCACAGCACAGCACATGGGGACCCATGTCGGGCAGTGTCTGGCAAAATGCCACACACACGAGAGGAGACACTCACGAACAATGTGCTCGCTCTCATTTCAAAATTGGTCCCGTGACACACACAACGCATGGCAATAGGCCCTAGCACCGCACTACAGCAACACCAACTCCACTTGTCTCAAAGCCTACTGCAGATACTGAGCATGACGATCTCGGACGTCGTACAGAGCGGCCTCTTCGAAGGAGACAGCGACGACCAGCAGCTGATCCGCATCCCGATCCGCGCCGACGAAAACGCAGGCACCAGACGGAGGCGCAGTCGGCGACTCGACCCTCCCAGCGAGCGCAGCCGCATGTTGTGGACCACCGACGAGCACGACCGCTTCCTCGAGGCGCTAGAACTCTATCCGTCAGGGCCCTGGAAGGTCATCGCCGACCATGTCGCTACGAGAACCACCCGGCAAACAATGACCCACGCGCAGAAGTACCGGCAGAAGATCGAGCGGCGGAAGCAAAAGGAGCGTCGGGGCAGTATCGACAGCGCGCACTCCGAGTCGTCGTTGCTCGATGGTGCTGACCAGACCAGAGCAGCGTCGATGACGGAGCCCATGGACATGCCCCCGGACGACGCCATGGAACACGCCGTGCTGCTCGAGTTCCTCGACAACTTCCACCCGAGCGAGATCGACCACACCGACGACCCACTGCCCTACTCGCGAGACAGCGACTACCTCCTCCATGTAGACGACTCCAGCACTGCGCCTATAGACCCGACGTTCCGAGGGTTGCATCTGTAGATCCGAGCTTTGGATCGCGGTACTGAACAGTTGAAGTTGAAGGTACCAGTTGAAATGCTGCCAAACGTATCTTGAGAAGGCCACTTAACTGAAGGAGCCTAGCCTAGAAGAAGAATATAAACGAGAACTTTCCGCTAATTGCTGTCAGTCTAACTGAACTCAAGGCGCAGTCGCCATGCAGCGTGCTGGTTCATTCTACTGCATTCTATTGTACAACTGCAGGCCTATATGACCACCACCTCCGCTTCCGTACAAACGGCCGGACGGCCCCCTGCCGATGCGTCATCGGACCCCGTTCCCGATGACGCATGGACAATTCGAATCAAGTTTGTGCGGTCGTGGCGGTGCATGTGACCGGGCTTCTGCAGCTTTGCCGCACCGCGTTGTCCGCAGGCACACGCTGCTACCACCAAAACGGTGTTCCCCGTTCAGTGTGATTGCAGTCGAATCCTGTGAAGATTTGGTAGACCAGATATAGCCAGTTTTCGAGGTTCGGGTTGAACTTGTCAGGAGAGGGCGACAATAAATTACCTTACCGTCGGAGGCACTGATTTTTCGAAAAATAAGAGCCGCCCCGCACCCCCCGTTTTGGATGGCATTCGTCGATCGGCCCCAAGAGAGAAAGAAGCAAGAGTGAAGGTCCCTGCACAAGAATGGCGCGCACAACTGGCACGGTACGCTTACATGCGAGTCATGGGTAAGGAATATGTGTTACTGACATTTGCTTCTATTAGCCTGGCTCGTCGAAGCGCCCTCCAGGCCCCGAAGATGCCCATGTGACGCGTGCGCAGCGCGACAGTGCTGAGTCGGAGCGGAGTCGGAGTCGGCAGCGCCAGCGCGAACTTCGGCATGAAACGGACAGGACGCTGCGCGATCTCCCCCCGCTGCCAGTGTACAATCGCGGTGTGCTGGAAGCGCAGCGTGCCGCGAATGTGGCGCGCGCACGCCGCGACGAGCAGGAGATCCGACTGGCGATGGACGGGAGGCACAAACGCACTCGGAGTGCTACCGCCATGCTGCGAAGTGAAGATGGGAAGAAGGCTGGGCCGAAGCCCGCGAGCAGAGCATGTACGAGCGGTGGGAAGCACGTGCCGCGCGCGAGATGTTCGGCATAGAGCCAGATTCGGATTCTGACGACGGCGCCCTTGCCGAAGCCATTTCCGCTTTGGACGAGGCCGACGAAGAGCTGTCTCATGGCGGCACGTACGACTCCGACTACGGGGAGAAGACCCCGCCGTTCGGCACCGACCCAGACGCCAGTGACGAAGATGACGAAGACAACGATGATGAAGAGCGCGAATCGGCCGCTGAAAACGACGGTAAAGAGAGCGAGGATGCTGACGAAGACGACAAAGACTGGCGTGGGAATGAGGGCATCGTCGAAGAGGAAGAAGGTGACGTCGGGATTGGAGACCGCGCAGACGAAGTGAACAGCGAGGAAGACGACGAAGGGGGCGAGATTCGGTTTGTACCCGAACCGAAATCTCACCGAAGTTCGTCCCGCACGTATGACCTTCGCGTGAAGCGAGTTGTGCCTATGTGGTTCTACGGATTCAGCACCACATGCGACTCGTGGGATACGTTCCACACCTCGTTCGACGACTTCCAGGCTCAGACATTCCAGCAGTTTTCCATGCGAACAAGTACGTCAGTTTTCCTGCGGAACAAGCAAATTCTCGAAAAGGACAAGGAAAGGAAGCGAGCCGCAAAGAAGGCCCGGAAACCGATCACCTTGGTTCCGGCGGAATGGGTGACGTACTCGAAAACGCTGGTCTGCACGCATGGCCAGCCCTACGAACCGAAGGGCAAGGGAAAGCGGCACCACAACAACGTTCGCGACACGAAGTGCAAGGCGAGATTGAATGTGCGTGTCGCTGCCACGTTCAGCGGAACTTGGCGTTTACGCGTGAACGCCACCGGCAAACACAATCACGACTTGAACAAGCATCTTTGGGAGAGCTACGCGGAGAACCGGACGGTGAAGGACCCGCAGTTGACGGAGGCTGTGGCAGTGCTGCATAAGGCTGGGGCGAACACGCACGGCATCTTGCAATACCTGCGTGAACGTACAGGTAAAGTCTTATCACTTTCTGTGTGATTTTGGTTTGTTCCTAACTATTTGCTGCGGATATTTGGTGGTATGTTGTAGGCAAGAAAACCGTGCGGAAGGACGTCCACAACATGGTGCAGAGATACAAACTGACCGAGCAAGCTGGTCTTACTGATGCGCAACGCGCATTTGCAGTGATGGAAGAGTTTTGTCTGCAGCACGGTGGCAACTCTGCTCAAATTCTTGTGGATAGCGACTCCAACGTTGCTCGCGTCGCCACGTTCCAGTCCGCAAGAATGAAGCGCTTGTTCAAAGCGTTTCCGGAGGTGATTCTCGTTGATGCCACGCACGACACGAACGTGAACCGCTACAAGCTGTTCAGCTTCGTAGTGCACGACGTGTTCGGAAAGGTACTGACGTAGACAAGTTTTTTGTTGTGCTGTACTTTAATACACTATTCTAACCTTATCATAGGGTCAATATGTCCATCATGCACTTGTAGACAGTGAGCACAAAGACAATCTGCGCCGAGTGATGGAGATCTTCAAAGCAAACAACCCTGACTGGGCCAAAATCCAAGTGGTGATGACGGACAAGGCTAAGAAGTTCTGCGAGAAGAGCTGCCCGACGCTCGGCAACTCTTGTGTCAGTGGCATGTGATTACCTAGCTGAAGAAGCAGGCTGCACGTCTGGCGCCATCGGTGAAGAAGTCGGTGAAGAGCCTGATGCGGTTGATGGTGTACGCAAGCAACGAGGACGAGTATGAAGATGCAAAAGGAGCTGTGTTGGAGTTGCTTGGAGGCGATACATCACACGAGTTGTACCGCACGTTCATGGCAAACTGGGACAGTAACCAGGACGAGTGGGTTTCCTACAAGCGCGGCAACACGCCGCACCTGACGAACAACACCAACAATAGGATCGAGTCCAAGTGGGGGAAGATAAAGGATGTTATTAACGACTCCTTCACTATCGACCAACGCCTGTCTACGCTGATGACGCTGCAGCACTATGCCGAAGAGCAGTATCTCGCAGCATACCATCAAATTAGGAGCCGGCCTTCGCGGGATTCGGAGGACCGCAAGCTGACGCTGCTGGCTTTGCAGGTGAGCCCGTTTGCCTTCGAATTGGTCGCCAAACAGCACACCTTGGCAACCGGTCCGAACGCAGACTACACGGTTGAGCTGAACACACCAGGACGAGCCACTGTCACGAGCCCAAGGTCTGGAGAAGTGCATGAAGTCAACACGAGGGTAAGCTATTCAAGTTATGGTATACTTTTGGTCTATTCAGTTATCTTTGGTATTGACGACTGACATGTAATCTGTGCTGTACAGGCGAACTCCTGCAACTGTATCTTCATGAAGACCTGCTTGCTACCCTGCCACCACGTGATGTACGTCCGGAGCACGTCCAACTTCGAAACAGTACTGCCCCCGATGCACTGTTTCCCTACACGATGGATTGTGCAGAGTCCAGAAAACAACATCGACTGGGGAGAAATTCCGTGTGGAGGGTTGAAGCAAGGGAGCTGTCCGTCTCGAGCGAAGGAGCGAGCTTTGTCGGGGGCTGCGATGTACATCGAAGCCAAGGCAACAACGGAGAAGATCATTGCAAGAATGGCACTTCAATCTACACCCACATTTCGGATCGCGCTGAAGTGGCTTCAGGATTTCTACGAAGCGCTCAACTCCGGCGACGTGGTTGCCTTTGCAGAGCGCGAGGTTCCGGTATTCACGGGGCTTTCTCTAGTGACCTCCAGAGCAAAGGAAACCACCAAAGTTGAAGATACTGGCGGAATCGAAAGAAGTGAGGAGGAGTCCTGCAGCACTGCTGTTGAAGTCGATGTGGCCGCTGATGGTGAAACTCAAACGGGTGCGGAAGCAGAGGAAGATGGCAACGCTACACCCTCCGACCAAACCTTACAAGATTCTACCGAACCCACACAAGTCTCCACCGAATCGAGAAAGCCGTCAGAAGAACGCCCGAAGGCAGTCACGTGGACGTTTGCGGAGCGTCCAGTGATCAATGGAATGGCCAAGGCTCAGCGAAAGCGTGCCCAAGCTAAACAAGACCGTGAAGCTGCATTGGAACTGGCAGCTAAGTACCACCAACGAAAAGTGGGAAAATTGGTTTCATTCGATGATGTTGCCGCTTTGCTTGACGGACCCTACAGTCTATTCCACTCAAAGCCTATGATTGGCGCGCTTGTACTGCCCCAAGTTGATGTTACCGGGCCGCTGTCCGTCCGAGCCTTCAAGATCGACCAAGACATTCCGTTTATCAAGGGTATCCCTCCGCTACCCATTGTGACGGAGGCTATTGACGCTATCAAGATAAGGCAGGACATCGACCTTCTTGCCTACTGGCCAGACTACGGCTACGCTACATTTGATCAGCTGGACGCTATGGCAAGCATCCTGGAGGCGCGTCAGCGATTTGCGTTGGTGATGCGCACTACAAAGTGGATTGACGAGGTGGAGTGGCGTGTTGCAGACCTTCGCGAGCCGTTCACGGACACGAGGGCAACTACAATAAAAAACAATTCACAGCATTTGAACTGATGATGTACCAAAACTAACAAAATATCTTGTGTATTGCAGAACGAGCACAAGGCTTACGTCGAAACGCTCAATCTGAGCGTAAATCGCGTGCCCGGTGAATGTGTGAACGGACACCAACTGCTGGACTTCCGTGAGAATCTGTGGCTGCATACCACGTCCATCTTGGTGTCGCTGATGGCTTTGCGCGACGCTTACCCGGACGTAGGCATCATCAGCCCCAGCTATCACGACTTTGCGTTGCCGGAGCAAAAACGCAGGACCGCGGCAGGATTCGGGGCCAGCGACCCTAAGAACAAGCGTGTCATTGGAATCATTCACATCGAGCGGTACTGGGTGGCGTTTTTAATCGACAGGACGGTCGCCAAGGGCACGAAGACGGCGACATGCTTTATGTTCGACCCTCTACAAAGTCGAAGCAACTACACCGTCATTGAAAAAAGCGTGCGGACCGTGATTGAAGGGGTGTTTCAGCTAGGTGGCATGGTGAACTACGAGAAGGTGGAGTGGTGCACTCAGCAGGACAACAGTTCCTGTGGCGTGTGGTGCATCGCAGTTCTGGAGATGCTGCTTTGCGACGCTTCGTGGGATGACTGCATCTACAGGTTGCTGCCGTACCTGCTGCGCTATCTGCAGAAAGCTCTTGCTTTCCTGGGCAAAGAGGCAGCTTGAGAGGGATGAGAGGGTGACTTCAACTTCAATATACATATCATTTGATTTCGGTATTAATTTTGGTGTAACCGAAAATATTGCACCAAAATTAATTTCAACCATCACAAAATCCGCTAAGTCCCACGATTCCCAAATCTAGAATCGTTCCGAAAAGACTGAATCTCAATGGTGTATTTTGCATACACAAGAACGAAGATAAAATAGTTTTCCCCTAGTTAATGGGTAACATTTCGATACGTGTTTTGAAAACAGCGGCGCACCCTAAATGGTCAAATAATGCCCGTCTAAATTCGGTGGTAGCAGCATCGTCCGTTGTCGGCACCCTTTGGGATCGTCTCCGTTCGTATCGCTATGTGCACTTTTGATTCAAGTGGTGCCCGAGCTCATGTGGAGCTGCAGCGCCGACCAGCGCGTCCGTCGGCGACTCACTTGGTTTTTGTATCTAAAAATCCGTTTTTCAATCAAATGGCTGCGTTAAGCCCCGATGGGGCCGTTTTATGACAAGCGTCGTAAAAGACCCACGCGAATGCTTACACCCAGTACATCCCCTCTACTGCATCGTGGGTTTACTCTCCGCGAGCCATAGAACCCGGGGCGACCACCTCCCACCCAGTGTCCAACCATTCAAAGCGCTGGGCTTTTCCGACCGACGACCGCTCGGTCTCTCCCACCCACGCCCTGGAGCATCTATCAACTTGATAGTATCAAGTGGCTCGGCCGGGCTCACCGCAATGTATCAGGAAAGTTTCCACTGCGCCGATGATCGGGCGACCGACCAGCGGCGGCAACCAAACACGAGCGTATCCTCCAATGCAGTTGAAGCGCCTCGACGACGCCAATGAGGTTGCACATTGAAGCAGGGAGCTCACTTCCCATTTAGCGTCCTAGCACTCGCACCCTCACAAAAGCTGCAGTGACTCCACCCCATTCACCCAAACTATGACCATCTCGTCCGTCGTGCAGAACGGCTTCTTCCACGATGGCAACCAGCTCATCCGCATCCCCCCGCGCTCAGCTGAGAAGGTGACGGCGGCGCGGAGACGCGCTCGTCTCGCCCGGGAGAAGTCCAAGAAGCGCCTGAACGAGCGCAGTCGCCTGCTCTGGACCTCGGAGGAGCACGAGCGGTTCCTCGAGGCCCTCGAGATGTACCCGTCGGGCCCGTGGAAGGTCATCGCCAATCACGTTGGCACCCGGTCAACACGGCAAGCCATGACTCACGCGCAGAAGTACCGCCAGAAGATCGAGCGCCGCAAGCTCAAGCAACTCAAGCTCAGTACCGTCGGCATCCCCAAGCTCGACGAGCTGCTGCCGTGCTCCCCCACGACCGTCGACTGCATCCGCTTCGAGGTTCCGACAGAGTCAAAGCTGGAGGAAGAGTCGGCGGTCAGTGACCTTGACGATGAGGTGGAGCGGGCGCTGACGATGGAGTTCCTGGACGAGTTCCAGCCGCTCACGATGGACTGCGAGGAGCCCCTCCTCACTGGACTCGCAGCGTTCTCCGATGACGACCCGCTCTGGCTCAGTCTTGGGACGATCAGCGCTTCAGTCGCTACTTCGACGGCACCAGAACCGGCCGTCTGGGACAGCGAGATCCTCTCGCTCTAAGGAAGTTTCTTTATTATGACATGACTACCTCGAACTCGACCTAGTCCCGAGTTACACAGTCTTACGTGGTTAGTGTGGCCAATAGCAGTAGAATGCAGTGAAAATGCTTATGAACTTCAATCAAAAATGAGGTTGATCACAATACTTCCTTGTCTGGTCGAATGACATCTCCTCGATTCCCAAGTGCATATTCTTTTCTGTTTAAAAGTCGGCACAAAGATTTTTACTCTTCTTCACTGATGGAACGGATGCCTGTAATGTACCCGCGGCCACTGTTGGAGCTCAATGTGCAGCAAGCGATCGCCAGCATCCTGCAAAAGCCTGCGCTGCTCGGAGTTACATCAAGAAGTATATCAAATTACTGGCAAGGAGAATGAATCTGACAGCCACGACGGACCCTGCTCAAGTTGTGATCTGTCCTGCTGGAATCGACGGCGTACGGATCAGCAACAACCTCGTTTCGGATGAAGTTGCGATGAAATTCAAGGCTGAGGTGGCAGTGCTGGAGAATGCGCCGGACGAAGAGAAGGACTGGCATCCTCGCTCGGAGGATAAAGTGCTTGACCTGGTGCATCCGTCGCTCTTCTGCTGTGTGTTCGGGCAAACGTTGAAGGCCTCTAGTGCGCCGGAACCAGCGTCGTCAAGCTCGCCTGTGGAGCAAATGCAGCGCTTGATGTTCACTGGATCGGAGGCTGTTGAGAAGCCTCAGGCTTGTAACACGGATTATCAATGTATCCCGACGGATTTCCAAGTCGCTGACGCAGGTGAGCCTGGAGAAGATGGATATGTTCCAGTGCGAGTGTTATCGTACATCAATAACTTGCATCCAGCGCAACATGCGGCTTTGTACGACTCCATTGGGAAGATTTTCGGTCGGTTTGTACCTTTGTTCGAGCGAATGTTGGGTGATCAAGAGCAACCAAGACCGTGGTCTAACTTTCGCGACGATATGCACAGCCACATAGTATCCAAAGAGCTTCCTCCACGCCACGAAATCCCCATTCTGAAGTAGTTGCCAAACCAGAATATGCCAGTATCTATTCGTGGGAAGCAATTGCAGGTAATCGTGAAGATTGCGGAGATCATTTTGACCCCTGAGAAGCCGAAGTACAGAGGGGGAAGCTAGCACATTGAGGGATCGACAGCTGAGAGGGTCGTAGGGACTGGCATCTACTACTTCGGCTGCGAGAACATCAAGAACTCCCGCCTGGCCTTTCGAGCCGAAGTGAAGGAGCCATACTGTCAGTATAACGACCACAACGGGGCTGGAGAGATCTACGGTCTCATCAGCACCGAACTACTCGTCCAATTGCAAGGGTCAGTCGAGACGTTGGCGTCGCGCTGATTGGTGTTCCCCAACACTCTGCAGCACCAAGTGCAGCCGTTCAAGCTCAAAGACTCAACGAAGCCTGGCGTTCTTCCTCGTTCATCCAAAGACCCCCATCCCTTCGACTTCCGTTATCCCGCCGCAGCAAGAGGAATGGCTGGAGGCGGCCGTGGATTTCGTAGTCGTTGATGGAGTGAAGCAGAATATCCGATCGATGCTGCCCAGAGGGATGACGCTAGAAGAAGCGAGACAGCATCGACTGGAGCTCATGAAGGAGCGCGCTGTGCCTGAGCCTGATGAATACGAAAAGCTCAACGACCCTCGCTATTTCTCGTTGTGAGAGCACTATATGGGAGGAAGTCTTAAGGTTGCGACTAAAAACATGCTAGTTACATTTTCAAACATTATTACTTCCTTCCTTCAAACGTCCCGGTGGTCGTGCAGCATTGCCACAATCGCCAAAGATCTTCTTGCGGTCATGGAGCCGCGACCGTTGCTGGAGCTCAATGTGAAGCAGGCGATCGCCAGCATCCTGCAGAAGCCTCGGTGGTGGGTCAAGTGGAGCGACTCCGAGATACGATCCAGGTGGCTGAGAGAGGTGGAGCTGCAGCTGCTGCTCAAGACGTTCGAGCAGTCGTTAACAGGCTGGTCTCAAGGTCGAGGGCCGCTCTACGCTCTGGATAAGCTCGTGGCCAAGGAAATGGGTGCCGAGAAGCACGAGAAGCACGAGACCCACGAGAAGCTGAGAAAATGGCTTCGGGAAGTTGTCACGGACTTCAGGAAAGGTGAAGCGCACGAAGAAGACGAGGAGGAGGAGGAGGAAGAAGAAGAGGATCAAGAGGGAACCGAAGGAGCAAATGCAACAAAGAAGCGAAAAAGAGAAGACGCTGGGTCCGACGATGAGGAAAAGAGACTCCGCGCTCTGGAGAAACAAGTCGAGTCGCAGTCGTCCTATCCAGCGCTGAAATGGACGTTCAACCAGCTTGTACTCCACGAGCGACTGAGTGCCGTTGCAGTCGAGGACTGGCCGAATAAGGCGGCCCAGTCTGCTGTTAGAGCTGCTCGGTCTGTGGCTGACCCGATTCTAGCGTATCGAGCGGCCGAGTTTGTCCTTGCAGTACGTCGAGGTGTGAGCACCGAGGACGCGCTTCCTCTTGCTCCTGGGTCGGACTTTTTGTCAGAAGATCGCAAATTGAAGCTCAAGCTGCACTGCGAGAAGATTCACCACGAGCTGAGCGCTGTCCAGAGCTATATTAAAAGGTATCTGGAGCTGGTGGCGAGCAGAGCCAAGCTGAGCGCCACGACGGATCCAGCTCAAGTTGTGATCTGCTCTGCTGGGGTCGACGGTGTTTGGATCAGCGACAACATCGTTTCGGACGAAGTTGCAGCGAAATTGAGGCAAGAAGTGGCGGCATTGGAGAACGTGCCAGAGGAAGAGAAGGATTGGCACCCTCACTCGAAGAAGCAGGTGCTTGACCTGGTGCATCCTGCGCTGTTCTGCTGCGTGTTCGGGCAAACGCTGAAAGCTGCGAGTGCTCTGGACCCTTTGCCTTTCACAACCCCCGCAGAACAAATGCACCGCCTGATGTTCACTGGGTCGGAGACTGTGGAGAGACCGCAAGGCTGCGATACGAACTACCAGTGGATTCCAACGAATTTCTTCGTAAATGACGGCGGAGAACCTGGAAAAAATGTCGCCAACCTGCGAATCCTGTCGTACATCAACAACTTACACCCGGAGCAACGCGCAGATCTGTACGACACAATCGGGAAGATCTTTGGTGTCTTCGTACCGTTGTTCGAGCGGATGCTGGGCGATCAAGAAGAAGGAATGCCGCGATCTGCATTTCGAGTCAACATGCAGGGCCACGATACGTACCGCGAGCTCCCTCCACGCCCCAAAATCCCCGCACTGAAGGAGCTACCGAATAATCCCGCGGTAGTTTCTCTTCGTGGGAAACAACTGCAGGTCATCGTGAAGATTGCTGAGATCATTTTGACCCCAGAGAAGCCGAAGTATAGAGGGGGAAGCTGGCACATTGAGGGATCCCCAGCAGAGAGGATCGTTGGTACCGGCATCTACTACTTCAGCTGCGAGAACGTCAAGAACTCGCGCTTGTCCTTCCGTACTGAAGTTGAAGAGCCCCCTTACCAGCAGAACGACGACGAGGGAGTCGCAGAGATCTACGGACTATTCAGCAATTCTCTATTGGTCCAGGAACTAGGCTCAGTTGAGACCCTGGAGGCTCGTTGTGTGGTGTTCCCCAACACTCTACAGCACCAAGTCCAGCCGTTCGAGCTGGACGACCCAACAAAGCCCGGAGCTCGCAAAATCCTGGGCTTCTTCCTCGTTGACCCGGATAATTCAATCCCTTCGACGTCCATTATCCCGCCACAACAAGAAGAATGGATGGAGACGCCAATGAACTTCACGGACCTCGACGTAGTGGAGCAGAACATTCGCTCGATGCTGCCCCGAGGACTGAGTTGGCAAGAGGCTAAACGGCATCGGCTGAAGCTCATGAAAGAGCGCGCTGTGCCTGAGCCCGACGAAGATGAAAGGGACGGCAACCCTCGCTATTTCTCGTTGTGCGAGCACTAACTGGCAATTAAACGTACACATCTGTCGGAATGAGGTTAGCTAGTATCCAATATGACTGTGCTGCTATCATCTTTCCTTCGTGTTCACTGCGAAAGGTCTGGACTTACTTGCACTGGCAAATTGGACATTCGCCAAAGATGGAGCCGCGACCGTTGCTGGAGCTCAACGTGCAGCAGGCGATCGCCAGCATCCTGCAGAAGCCTCGGTGGTGGGTCAAGAGCCAAGACCCGGAGATCCGCAAGAAATGGATGAGCGAGGTGGAGCAGTAGCTTCTGTTCGAGGCATTCGACCAGTCCTTGCCCAACTGGAGCCACGGCCAAGCGCCCACTGACTCCCTCAACGACCTGCTGCACGAGCCTGGTGGAGCTGACAAACGCGCCAAGTGCGAATGGATGAAAGGAATCGTCACGGAGTTTGGGATGGACGAGGAGTCGGAGGAGGAGTTCAGCGATGTGGAGGATTTTGAAGAAGAAGACGAGGAGGAAGGAGACAAGACCGAAGAGAAACAAGAGAATGATGCTGTAGTTGACGACGAAGGCAGTAGCGAGTTGTCCGAGGAGGAGAAGAAGAAGATGCGAGCGCTAAAGCAGGAGGTGGACGCACAGGAGTCCTATCCTATGGTGAAATGGACGCTCAACCAGCTTCTGCTGCACGAGAAGCTGAGTAAAATTCCTGTCGAAGAGTGGACACTTCACTCCACTGGAGAAGCAGTCGCTTGCGCGCGTGCCTTAGACGACTCAGAGCTTGTTCTTCGAGCCGTAGAGTCCGTTCTTGCGGTTCGTCGAGGTGTTAGCGTCGAGGAAGCGCTGGCGCTGCCGTCTGGATCGGAACTTCTGAGCGCTGATCGTCTACTGAAGCTCAAGCTGCACTACGAGAAGATCCATCGTGAGCTCCATGCTGTGCAGATCTACACGATGAAAGTTCTCTTGCAGATAGCGGAGAGGGAGGGGCTCAACACTGATTTAGATCCGGCTAAAGTTGTGTTTGGTCCTGCTGGGATCGACGGCGTATGGATAAGCGACAATTTGATTCCTGAAAATGTAGCGACAAAATTCAAGAAGGAGGTGGCGGGGCTGGAAAATGTGCCGGACGAAGAGAAAGACTGGCACCCGCACTCGGAGAAGCACGTGCTGGACTTGGTCCACCCGTCGCTCTTCTGTTGCGTATTGGGAGAGACTGTGAAAGCTGCGAGTGCGCTGGACCCTTCGACGTTCACAACCCCGGCTGACCAAATGCATCGCTTGATGTTCACTGGGTCGGAAATTGTGCAGCAGCCTCCAGGCTGCAACACGGACTACCAGTGGATCCCCACCGACTTCCAAGTAGCTGAAGGGGGTGAGGCTGGGCAAGACGGGGATATTCGAGTACGCACCTTGTCGTACATCAACAATTTGCATCCGGAGCAGCACGCGGACTTGTACGATTCGATCGAAGCCATCTTCGCTCATTTTGTTCCGCTCTTCGAGCGCATGCTCACCGACCAATCCATGGGGAAACCGCAGTCAACTTTCGACGTTGATATGATCAGCCATGACTCGTGGCGGGTGTTGCCGCGCCGTCCTCGAGTCCCAGACGTCGTGGAGCTGCCGAAAGAGACTGTACCCATCTCGTTACGTGGTAAAATTGTGCAAGCTATCGTGAAAATCGCCGAGATCATCCTTACGCCTGAGAATCCGCAGTATAAAAAGAGGGTCGTGGCATATCGAGGGCACGCCAGCAGAGAGAATCGTCGGCACTGGCATCTATTACCTCGCTAGCGACAACATCAAGAGCTCGCGACTGGCATTCCGCGCGGAGGTGGAAGAGCCCCCATACCAGCAAAGCGATGACGACGGAGTCGCGGAGATCTACGGACTCTTCAACGAGGAGCTGTTGGTGCAAGTACTCGGCTCTGTAGAGACCTCAGCGTCCCGCTGTGTGGCGTTCCCGAACTGGCTGCAGCACCAAGTACAGCCGTTCGAGCTGGAGGACGTCGCCAAGCCTGGAATTCGCAAGATCCTGGCCTTCTTCCTCATTGACCCGGAGAACCCCATTCCGTCGACATCCGTGATCCCTCCACAGCAAGAGGAATGGATCACGCCAACGTTTGAGCGCATGATGAAGCAGCTTCGTCTTGTTGATGCAGTGGAGCAGAACATCCAGTCGATGCTGCCTCGTGGGATGTCGCTTAGAGCAGCCAAGCAACATCGACTATTGCTGATGGAAGAGCGCGCAGCAGTGCAAGATGACGACGAGGACACGTTCGGCCGTTCCCGATACTTTTCATTGTGCGAGCACTAAGCTATTAGCCTGTAGAGAGCTAATGCAGATTAGTGTTTGCCTACTTTTTCTTGGATTTCTGGTAAGCCTCCATCCCATGTAGCCATGATGACCAAGTGAGTCCGTCTTCGCAGTACTGGCAGGTGACCCCGAGCTTCTTGATGTCCTGGATGTTGCGATACTCGTCGTCGAAGAAGAGCATATCTTCGTAGGCCAGGCCGCTCTGCTGCTCGAACTCCTTGAAATGGGCGACTTTGCACGTCGGGTAGATCTCCACGAAGCTGGCGATGCTTTCGAGCGTCTTTATCTCCCCACCAATGCTCACCTTCAGCAGCCCCATACACTCCTTCGCCGCGTCGATCTCCCCCGTGCGCGATGCAATGGCTACATTCGTGCCACTGAACTGCGGGTCCGTCTCGATGACATTCAGCACTTTCTCGACGTCCGGCAGCAGCTTAAGCTCTTCCCCGTAGCGATCGAGCACGGTGCCCGGACTATCCGTCGTCGTGAACGGACCCCCGTTCAACACGTCGATGTAGGGCCCCCACAGCGTGTAGTCCAGGTCGAACACCACGAGGCGGGGGACGCGCGTCCATTGCTCACGCGCCATTCGCCCCATTCTCCCCCACGATTGTGCTGCGGAGACCGAAATTGCGACCTTCTGGCAAACGCATAAGCCGGTGATAGAAGAGACCTGGGACGGCCACGACACGATCGATGAGCTGTCCCAAGGCCTAACTCATTCCCTAATTTACCTCGGACTCCCCACTCTTACTTCATTGTCAACATGCCCAAGGCGCTGGCCCCCGGAAAGAACCGCTCCACCGAGTCCAAGGACCCGGACCACGCCGCGCGCGCCTTCCGCAGGTGGACGTACGTCCCGCAGCTCGTGGTCTTCGACCTCGACTTCACCATGTGGTTCCCGGCCATGGACGAGCTGCACGCCGACGAGCTGCGCAAGGACCCCGTCACGGGGGACGTCACCGACGCCATCGGCTGGCAGGTGCACTCCTACCCGGAGATCCACGCCGTGCTGAGCGTGCTCAAGACGGACCCGCAGTTCCGCGACACCAAGATCGGCGTGGCGTCCCGAACGGAAGAGGTCGAGACGGCGAAGAAGGTGCTCGGACTCATGGATGTGCAGCTACGCGGCGAGGACGGCGTCGAGGCTGGGAAGCAGACGCTGGCCAGCCTGGCCGACTTCGTGACGGTCTTCCCGGGCAGCAAGACGACGCACTTCCGGCAGCTCAAGGAGCAGAGCGGCGTCGCGTTCGAGGACATGTTGTTCAACGACGACGACGACGAGAACGTGCACGACGTGAGCGCGCTGGGCGTGGTGTGCTCGCACTGTCCCGAGGGACTGACGGTGGCGTCGTGGCTGCAGGGCATGGAGGACTTCCAGCTCGCCAAGAAGCAGCAGAGTCTGTAACCAGACTACCAGCGCCAGATACGGGATCATTTCGTTGCTACGGTAGGTTACTGTAGTCGACTGCTAAGCTGCAACAACGATTCAACTTTACACTCCCCACAATAACTTCCTCATTTTTGCGATGAGTTTGCACCAAACTACTTGTACAGTATAAAGTTTTTTGGCGCCCCTCTGCTTGGAGAAGATGGCTACACCCTACGAAGATGGCTACAGCTTCGATGTAGCCATCTCCCTCATGCCAGTCGTTCGTGTAACGGTTCTGTTCACCCCATCGAGTTGTTCACCTTCGGGAGCTCACATCGGTCGTTATGCCCCGCGCCAAAGCGAAAATGAAGCTCAAGGCGAAGCGCGCCAAGGCCAAGACGTCCGGGTCCTCCCTTGCCAGGTCCCACAGCGCGCATCGGAAATGGGACCACATCCCTCGCCTCGTGGTGTTCGACCTGGACTTCACCTTGTGGTATCCAGAGATGTACGAGCTCTGGGGGGCTCCGTTCAAGAAGAACCCGACCACGGGCGCCGTGACGGACTGCAAGGGCGAGCAAGTGCACTTCTTCGGGGCCGTCCACACGGTGCTGAGCATCCTGGAGACGGACCCGCAGTTCCGAGACACGACCGAGGTGGCGGTCGCTTCGAGGACGACGGAGCCCAAGTGGGCCAAGACCTGCATGCGACTCATGGACGTCGACATTGGCAGTGGAAGCCAAGCTGCTGATGGGGACGGAGAGGAGGAGGAAGGAGAGGCACAGGAGGGGGAGGAGGAGGGTGATGATGACGAGGTGGTCAAGACCTCGCTGCAGACCATCATCGACTATGAAGCCATCTATCCTCGCAACAAGCGCGTGCACTTCGAGCAGCTCAAGAAGGACAGCGGCATTCCGTACGAAGACATGCTCTTCTTTGACAACGAGTATGGCAACGTGGCGGACATCCAGAGGCTCGGAGTGACCTGCGCCTACTGTCCGCAGGGACTGACCGAAGGCTCGTGGATCCAGGGTATGGAGGCATTCCAGGAGGCTAAGCGGAAGCAGACGAGCACTAGCTAGACTCGATACAGACGCAGACTATTCAACGGAAATGAACGCCTTCGAGCAGTGCTCGTAAAATAGGACCACATACAGACAATCCTCTTTGGAGTGATATCCCTAACAGGGATACCCTCTGATTAGCACTAATGAAGGCTGTCCCGATGACCGATGGTCTACAAATTCAAGTCAAAACATCCTCTACCTCCGGATAGTGCTTAGTGATACGAGATTAGGCTTTATCACTATCCAGATACCGTTAACTATAGGAATGTCCATTTTGTAAAGTATGCCCTGCAAAGTTCCACCACAACTTGGGTCGCTTGTGACCATGATTGAACTAAGATTCTTTGGGTTCGCGCACATATTGTTAAGCTTGGCATGTTTGTGATCCTGGAACGTGCATTTATCGTATCAGTTTGGGCGCTGGACTTGATTTCACGTTGTAGCTGCCTGTACAGTCCTCCCAGTTATATTTGACTAGTGGCCAGCGTATCATCACGCTTCGCGCCATATAGTAGTAAACATTAGCATCTCCAGTACAACAACTACTTTTATGTAGTGCTTTGACCACGCTTTATCACCTTGAACGATATTGTACCATCATCCCGGTACAGATCTAGATAGTGATGCCTCTGGATAGTGATAAAAGTGGTCTCCCGAGATTATCACTACAGAGAGGATTGTCTGCACTCGATAGGCTTTTATTCTAATTGAGAATATACCATTATGATTATTGAAAAAGACACCTATTTCTGATTTGGGTACCAATTCTCCAACTGCCACTCAATTGGTCACCATGGCATCGAGCCGACACGTCTCGCGCTGGCGGCTGTGCCATCCGCCCCAGGCCTCGGACAGCGCTGAAACTTCGCCCAGCTCTTCTCCAGACGTGTCTCCACCTGTTGCAACAGTTTCAGCCTCCACGCCCCCCGTGTCGCTGCGGTACCTCAATGAGTTCGTGGGCAAGCTGCACTGCGCGCCCGCCCTGCTGCGGCACGGCTTGTTCCCGGACGCCAAGGAGGTCACAGAGGTGAGCGAGCACTCGCCATATCAGAGAAAATGAGATGGCGATAGTGGTGCAAATTTTTCTCAATGTTTCTTCGTACTCCCAGAGCATGGCGCTGTTCAACGCCGTCCGCCGATACATGGAGCCCAAAAGCAGTGGAGAAGAGCTGCAGGGCGACGGCAAGCACAACGGAATCGTCGTCGTGGGAGACGGCAACACTCGTGAGTGGACAGTGGTCAATGCTCTACCACGTACGGGGTAGTTGGTTGACATATTCGTTGTTCTTTTGTTTCCAGCTCGGACGGCCGCAATGTTTGCGTTCCGGATGCGAGGGTGGAAGTGTTACAGTGTGGACCCGGCGATGGAGAAGGGGACGAGCGAGGTTCGTGGCTGGGAAATTGGGCATTCTTTTGTTTTGAGGTGCTGATAGTTTGTCTTTCTTGTTCTTTGTTGTGCTGCAGCGGTCGAAGGGGTGGGCGGACGTGGCGAATCTCGTTGTGGTTCGCAACAAGATTGAGAACGTGCGCATCGCCCTGAGGCGGGCAATTGTGGTTCTGGTGCACGCCCACGTGACGCTGGACCAGGCGCTGAGCGCCGTGCAGGCGGAGCAGGTGTGCGGAGTCGTGACGCTGCCGTGCTGCAACTGGTACGGCAAGCAGGAGCTTCTCTTTGGCCGCGGCCCAGATCTTGTGTACGACGACTTCAGCGTGCTCTCGGACCACCGGGAGGTAAGCGCTCGCCGCTCAGATAATTCTTCATCATTGTCTAATGTTTTTTTTCTTCTGTTGCTTTTGTGTAGATTCGCTTGTGGGTTGGAGACGAGTCTGCTCATGCTCCTGGCAGTGTTGACACCTCCCACGCTGATCTCTCGTTGGCGTCGAGTGTCATGAAGGGCTGCGTGCGCAAAGAGCTGGTGGTGAATGTTGAGACTTTGACCGGAGAACACGCAGACAAAACTACCGAGCAGCAGGTGGAGAACTTGAGGAAGCGACACGATGGCGTGCTCGATTTCATCGGCGACACGTTGGGCGAGCTATCCCGTGATGCGTCGACGATGACTCCGGAAGAGTACATCGCAGAGGAACAGACAATGGGGAGCAGTGTACCGTCGGCTGTGGCGTCGCATCTCGGAATGGACACGCACGTACTCGCTCTTGGTTGGCACCCACGGCGCTTAGTCGTGCGCTTGCTGCTGCGTGATGGCTACACCAACGTGTACACGGTTTCTCTTGCTGAGGAACTGCCGTTCAGTGTTGCTGACAATGGCGAGCGCGGTATCAAACGACTGAAGCTGCAGCTTCACAAGTGCAGCGTGGATCTCGATGCAGAACCGAACGACGAAGAAAAGACGCTGAAGCTCGACCCATGCGGCTTCTTCACGTTGCAGTCCTCTTTCGCTCTATCGCGCACTGGCGAGAAAGACGACAACGAAACAGATGAGAAGATCACTGTGTCGTTTGAAAGAGAAGGAGAACCAGCGCCACCGCTCGCCTGCGTCCTGGATGCTGGATTCCTCTTTCGAGGTTTCCGTGGTCGCGCCAAGAAGAGCCCCGCCTTTTTCCGCCTCCTGTGCCGCACTCTGGACCAGCTCGTACCGGCCTGTGGCAGCTCTGCTGCCAGCCAAAGTGCGTCTCTGGTCTGCTTGACACCACGCAAGCAATGGCGGAAGAAGGAGTTCCTGACGCACCCAGACCTGGGCTACGACGTGCAGTCGCTTATTGCAACGCGGAATCAGTCCCCAGATACGCCAGTGTACGTCTACTGCTGCTTCAAGCGCCAAGCCATCGCGGCACTCGCTACCACTGAGCAAGCTTCCAAACCTGAGCCTGGCACCGACACCATCGCCCGAGATGCCGCTCTTGAGACGTGGCTAGGACTGGAGACGGAATTGAATACGAGGAAGAGTGAGCTCGGAGACCAGCTCGTTGTTATGGACAGCCCCGCCGCGCGAGTGAAGGCTGCACAAGATCAAGAGCAAGCTGTTACCGATAACCTGACTGATCCTCGGAAAGTCTACATCCAAGCGACAGGTGAAATCTCCCGTGTTCGTAGATTCAGCAATGGCATGGCCTTCGTCTCACTGGAATTAGCTGGAAGTGGGTACGATAGACCACTCCAGGTTTTCTTGCAGCGTGACACACTTGGATGGTCTTTGGAGATGTTCGCAAAGGTGGTGAGTCTGCTTCGAAAGGGCGACGAGCTGGTCGCAGTGGGATTCATGGCTCGCAACGCGCGTGGTCACTCAATGCTGCAGGTGGAAGCCTTGTCCTTGGCGCGCACAGGCGAGTTCGAAGCTTACAATTAGACGCGCTGGGACTCACTAGGAGCTGGAAATGGATTTAACTTTCCCTTTCGGCTCGGACTTGTGAACTGTTTAGCTGTTAGGACGAAGCCATTGGAATTGGAAGGAGAAATCGGCTCCTGAAAGCAAAAACAAAAACAGTTTGTCAAAATTGAGCGTCTACCCCAAGGTAAGTAAGAACTTACCAAAGTGTACAACGCGAAACGTTAGCGTGAAGAGCATCCATAAAATGACTTTTGAGACGATCAGGGACCACTGGGTCTCCAACACAAAAGCCAATTGGTACAGCGTGCGTATCCCACAAGATCGCTTCGTGATAATGGCAAGTGCGACGAACGACGTGAGCTCCAGCAATGCGTAAGCTAGTATTCCCGACACAGCTCTGCCCACGTTATCAGCAGTAAGACCTTCCATCTCGGAATGATAACGAGCGCTCGGTATGGGGAGCACGAGAAGAACAGGTAATTCGTACGGCGTATGGTTCACCTTGGTGAAAAGCAGTTGATATACCGGGTAGCCGGCATACATGACTCCAGACAGCACGATAATTTTACTAAATTGCCTCAGGTTCCTCCGCAACGAAAACATGCGTTCCCACTCTTCCGTGCCCAGCACAACGCGCAAGCCTACACCCAAGACCAGCGCCGAAGGAGGAGAGACCGCCAGCATGAAGAAGGGCACTGGAAACACCGACACCGCCGCTACTGCCACTCCTACAACAACAAAGGCGCTACCAGAGTACACGTGATACGCTACCGACTGCTTTACAGATAGCGGCCGAACGTTCAACCAGAGCCCGATCTGTGACGTGACCGCGTACGACGCAGCAACACCAGCACAACCCGCACGGACCCAGAAGCCGTAATTTGCCTTCCAGCCTTCATTTGGCCGCTGGAGTGGAACAGCTTCTTGGCATATCACAATGAAGAACACAACCAGCGGTAAGCGGATAAGGACCAGAACAACACGAGGCACAGACGCCTTGCGATTATAATCTTCCAGTGCGAGCATCCGCTCGATCGAGTATTTCCCACCAAAGCGCGAGGGTTGAGAGGCGTGCCATGCGTGGAACCATTTCGTCATCAAAGGCGTGGCGGCTGTGTGGGGATTTCCGCTCGTTGTCACGTCCGAAGGCAGCACCCTTGCCGTTGGCCCTAGGCCGATCATACTTCTGAAGTAGCCAGCACTTGCAAGAAGGGCATACAGCTTATCTTGCTTAGGTGCTATTGTGGGATTTAGTTCAGTACATGTAACCAGGAGTGACAATGCTTTTGGGTATAAAAAAAGGCTGAAGCTGCAGCCCCTACCGCTCTATCACGTACTAGCGAGGGCAATGGCAACGGAGAACAACCGTGCCGTGTGAAAGCGAAGGAGTTTTTAGTTTTTTTGGTGAGGTACATTACAGGCATTTAGGAAATCTAACGACTAAGCCAATGTCCGTCTGTCAGAAGCCTACACATCTTCTGTCAGCTTGCTAAGTACCGTTGAAGGTGCTAGCACATGCATCCTCCTTAGAGTTACCTAGTGAGTTCGACCGTCTACCGTCTTCATCCGGGTCTAGATGGGTTTCAATCCATTGTGATACATCGCTCGTGAGGAGTACGACCAGGTCGGGGTAAGGTGCTCGATGTCTGTGTCAAGTACCTGGATGCTGCGTTTGGTATCCATCGCGAGGTTCGCCAATTTGTCAGCCGTCTTCTTGAAGTGGCGGAGGTGATGCGTCCAGGACGTGATCTGAAGCTGGTCCGCGATAGTTCTGCATTGCGCGTAAATATCTCGCAAGTGAGCAGCCTTGGGAGGGCGTCGCCGCGCCAGATGCGTGAGGATAAGTTTGCTGTCTCCAATCTTTTTTTTAATAACGTTGAGGTGTATTGAGTTACTGGCCTTGTGGCCGAACTAATGCTGTCTCCAATCACATGAAGCCCCGTTAGCTTCATCGCCAGCGCTCGCCGAAGGCCCACTAGTAGCCCCCCTGTATTCCGCCACGTTATTCGTCGTGGAGTGCGCTGCGTACGACACGCTCGCCATCCACATCACAACCGGAGAGAGGTCACGGCCACCAATCCGTATGATCACCGACCCCGAGCCACCCGGTCCGGGATTGCCTCTCGAGCCGCCGTCGAAGAAAAGTAAAAATCTCGACGTCTCCAGTGCTCCTGCAGCGTATTCGGGTGTGGTGCCGCCGCCGGCCGTGAGCACCGCATGAGCAAGCCGAGCTGCTTGATGGATATGAGGAGCAGCGGGGGAGCCAAGCGCCCGTTCTCGCAACGTGAGGTACCCTTGTGCTAGACGCCCCGATAACAACGCCATGGCTCGATGCGCCGACATATCCTCGACAGGGTCTCGGCAACCGCTCCTCCATTTCCAGATAGCATGAAGAGTAAGGACGACGCCAAGCCGCCAACAGTCCTGCAATGAGTCCCGGAGTACCCTACGGACATTGTGTCTGGCAGCCTCCGACTCCAAGGCATATTTCGTGTCCAGCAGCGCCCATACCCCAGAGGGCACGATAGACAGGTCCAGCTCGAATATGTCGGCGAGGTGTGACTGTAAGTCCCCATACCGATCGCTTGCCATGGCGCTGTGAAAGCGAAGGAGAACCAGCGCCTACTCTCGCGTGCGTCCTGGATGCTCGCTTAAACGTGGTGAGTCTGCTTTGAAAGGTAGGCGAGCTGGTCGCAGTTGGATTCACGCCGGGGGGGGGAGAGGCTCGCGCAGGCGAGTTTAATGCTTATAATTGAATCCGCTGGTACTAACTACTGCCTAGAGCTGGGGATAGATTTAGTTTATCCCTTGTTCCGACTGATGAACTGATTAGCTATTAGGATGGATCCATTGGAATTGAAAGGAAAAATCGGCTCCTGAAAGCAAAAAAAATATCAGACTTTAGTCAGAAGGGAATTTTTACCCAAAGCTTGGTAGTTAAGGTAAATGCTTACCAAAGTGCATAATGCGAAACGTTAACGTGAAGAGCATCCATAGCATAACTTTGGACAAGATATAGGGCCATTGCGTCTCCAAAACAAAAGCCAGTTGGTACAGCGCGCGAATCCCACAATTTCGCTTCGAGACCAGAGCGAGCGCTGAGTAGTTTCCACCGCAGTGCAACGGAGGTTGGAAACGCGTTTTTCGGGTTCGACGTAAATGAAGGCCATGTACAACGACTTCAACACACAGGATCGCATCAGGGAACGAGTCCGACAAGATGCCAAGCTCCTTCCAAAGGACGACGAGTCCATGATGCTGTTAACGGCCTCCTCGGGCTTGTTTTGTCCGTCTTGTCCCAGCGACCTGACCAACGGAAGTCTAAATCTGGGTGCACGGTTCAAGCGGTAGTGTCGAGGAGGTCGAGTAGGTGAGCTGCTTCATTCGGTCTTTCGCTCAGCGCTGAGCGATTCGACCATGTGCGCTTGCAAGTAGGCGACGCAGAATTTTAGCCGTGGCGGAGACGGCGAAGCGGACGGGTCAAGCAGTCAAGACCGGCCACCACAGAAGGGTTCACACGGTTTATCCGGCTGGCCGTCCAGCTTGCATCGACAGCGCCAACGCTATCTGTTGTGGGGCGCGCGATGGCACAAGTCGCTGCCTGAGGGGGCTAACCAGAAGAAGACTGAAGCGTGCTCAGCTAAGTATTTGCATCTGATGTTTGATTAGGCTGGGTCTCCAGGTATAGCAACGCTCGCTCGATCTACTCAACCCCCCGGGTCGTTTAGCGGAGGAATAGGCGGAGATGGCGTGTCGAAGATGCTCAAGCATGACACCATCTAAGCAGCCGTAAAGTGGACGAATTGCAAGCAGTGATTGCTCGAACACCCATCATTGGGTGGCATCATGCTGTGCGTGGCGGGTCATTTACAAGGTATACTCGTGATCAAACCGAAGGGGGGCCTGTGGGTGGATCGAGGGCGGAGCAGCTTGCCGGGAGGGCGGCGAACAATGGAGCACGGTTCGTTCACACGTTCACCGCTCTAGGTACTAACGAAAGATTGTACTGTGTTGTTGTTTGGCCAGAGCACTTCATTCCCAGTCAACTCGGCTAAATGTGGGGTGCCTAGGCTTGCATTGCGGTTCAAGCCGCACCGAGGCTAGCCTCATTAACTGAAAATGAAGCGGCTCTAGCCCCACATGGATTCTTGCACAAGAGAGGAAATGAGTAGTTTCCACCGCAGTGCAACGGAGGTCGGAAACGCGTTTTTCGGGTTCGACGTAAAAGAAGGCCATGTACAACGACTTCAACACACAAGATCGCATCAGGGAACGAGTCCGACAAGATGCCAAGCTCCTTCCCAAGGACGACGAGTCTATGATGCTGTTAACGGCCTCCTCGGGCTTGTTTTGTCCGTCTTGTCCCAGCGACCTTGTAATGATCTGCACGTGCAAGAGCAGAACCCAACCACATCATCAGTTGAGTCCGCACGCAGAGAGCCCAAGTCGTCGTCTGCATACTCACCGGTTGCGCAAGCTCCTGCTCCGGCACGCCTCAGCCAACCACTTCATGTTTAGGACCGAGAGCCATGAGGGCGACCTCGGGTAGATGGATAGCAGCAAACAGACAAAGACATCAATTCAGTTTCCATTTTACTCGCAACACAACAAGCACAACCAGAACCTTACACTTGGTAGCACTTGCGAAGCCGACGCGCGCTTCAGTCCAGTTCCGGTTCCAGTTCCAGTCCTCGTTCCAGTTCCAGTGCCGCCACGCGTCGCCGGTGTGCACGCCGTCCAGCCTCGTCCGTCCCGCATTGCCGTTGCGCACGCCGTCTTCCTCGCATCCGTTCTTCGGTGTGCTGCACCTGTACCTCTCGCCGTTCAACTTCTCCGGGTGCGCCGCGTGCGTGACCTCGTCCGCAGCCTCGTCCGCTCGTCGCCGACGGGGCCTCCATTTTCGCCGAGCTCGCTCCTTTTCTTTCTGGGGGAGGAGTGGCGACGCACATTGTCACACGTCACTTCGTGTCGACATCTCATTGGTGTATTTAGCCCAATTACTTCCGCGTGTCCATACGCGGCACCCACCTCGACCTTCCGCTTGTCACCTCGACTGTCACTTGCAAACAGTGCGCAGCCGAGTGTAACATCTGCGTCGGTGGCCGTTACGAGTTTAGTAGTAGGAGTCTTTGTGCTCCGAGGCGGGCTCGAGCTAGCGCCGGACGGAATTGCACCAGTTGCTTCCTTCGGGACACTGGAGCAAGTGGTTGGTACTTGTCGGAAGCAGAGCTCCAGGTCGAGCGTCTGTGACTTCGTTGGGGCTTACAGACATTGTCGGAAGCAGCGCTCCAGGGAGTGCCTGCGACTTTAAACTTTGATTGATTTGGTTGAGGAGCTTGCGCGCCCCAGCCATCTATTGACGACGTGACTAGCGTAGGCGCAAACATGGATGAAGCAGCTATGCAGCACGCGGACAGCGTGCAGCAGATGTTCGCCTCGCTCGCGGCGATGATGCGCGAGCAACAACAGTTCATGGCGCAGACAGCGGAGCTGCAGCGCCAGATGGCGGCGACACTGCAACAGCAACAGCAGCAGCAGTCTGCCTCGCAGCAGCAGCAGTAACCACCGTCGCACGACTCTACTTCTCAAGACACGCGCGAGTACCGTGCCGAGGGCATCTCCATGCCGAAGTTCTCCGGCACCAAGGACGACGACGTCGCGGACTACCTCTTCAGTGCCAAACTCTACTTTGAGTCGAAGAACATCAAGTACGGCGCCGACACACCGCAGCAGCGCCCCCTGTCACTCTTGGTGGCGAACTTGAAGGGGCCAACAGCAGCATGGTACCGCGAGTACGTCTCCCACGACGGGAACTTCCTGCACTCGGTCTCGCAGTTCGAGGAGCTGCTGACCAGCGAGTTCACGACCCCCGATCACCAAGAGCACCTGCGCGACCAGCTCCTACGCCTACGCCAGAACAACTTCGCCTGCCTCGAAGATTACGTGTCGGCCTTCCGGCACATCATCTGCAAGGTAGAGGACATGAGCGATATCAACAAGGTCATGCATTTTCAGAAGGGGTTGGTCGTAGAGATCAGGCAAGAGGTCAAGCTGCGCCAGTTCCGAAACACGACGGACGCGATTTCATTTGCACTGATGTACGACCGAACGCACACTGTAGGATCGCGTCGTACCCATGCGAACCGCGGAGGTCAAGGTGGCCAACGCCTTCAACAGTCGTTACATCGCATCGAGGAGCCAACACCGATGGAGATTGGAAGCTCGCGCTTCGTTTCTCGCGACGAGTGTCTGCGCAGTAATCTGTGCTTCTACTGCAAGGAACCCGGGCATCGCCTGGCCACGTGCCCAAAGAGGCCAGCGCGCAACAACCCCCGGGGTGTATCTCGTCCTCCACAAGGGCGCGGGTCATTCCGCGCTAACCAGGGCTCGTTCCGCCGCATTGTCGAAGACGACGTATCCGACGAAGACGAAGACGACTACGTAGACAGCCGTGACGACCACGTCGAGGTCATTGACAGCTTGCAGTTGAACATGGTGTCCATCGCCACCGAGCCGTCACCCAATCGAGAACTGTTGCGATTCGAGGGGGCGATGAACGGGCGGGCAGTGGGAATCTTGATCGACAGCGGTGCAGAGCGCAACATTGTGCGCCCTGGCCTCGCCCAAAACTGCGTTGAGTCCGCCAAGGTCACGGCGGAGCGCTTTTACGGTACGACAACGCCGGCCCGTACGGCGCAACAATGTTTGGAGACTATCCGCTTTGCTGGCAGAGACTTCAACGGATTTTCCCTCATTGAGTGGGAAGTGTCGACAAATCAAGACGTGATCCTCGGGCTTCCATGGCTGGTGCAGTTCACCCGGTTATCGACTGGCAAACCGGAGTGATGCGGTTCCCCAACAAGCGCTAAGTGCATGATTTCAGTTCGGTGAACGACAGTCTCGAGGTAGCGGGACCGTCAGTGGCTTCAGTGGAAGTGAAACCTGAGTTCCTTCAGCACCCCCTGCCCCCGAATCTGCGGCAGCAGCTTGACGCTCGTGTAAAGGCAGGCTACTTCAGTATGCCTTTGGGGCCAAGCTCGATAACAGCGCTAGAATGTCAGCCATTGCAACGCATCTTTGACAACGAAGGCGATGACGACACGGAGGCATCGTCGTTGTGTGTCCTCTCGGCGGCAGAGTTTGAGACAAAGGTGAAGGCCGACGAGTACGCCGAACTGTATAATGTCACGGTGAAGACGTCGCCCAAGGTGAAGTCGGTGCCGTCGCAGCTTCAAGCAGTACTTGACGAGTTCGCCGATGTCTTTCCGTCAGAGTTGCCGCCTGGATTACCACCGAGCCACTCAATCGAGCACGAAGTGGTCTTGAAACCAGGTGCGACGCCCAGCAACCGCGCCCCCTTCCGTCTCTCGAAGGTTGAGCAGGAGGCATTGGACATCTTTGTGGCAGAGCTGCTGAAGAAGGACTGGATCGAAGTGTCGGACTCTCCATGGGTATCAAACATCTTTGGCGTGCCCAAAAAGGATCCCGCGACTGGCAAATTCCCATCACGCTTGGAGTGGCTACATTCGAACAATCCGCACATGCCCATTCGATGGGACATTGACTATCGCTTGGTGAATGCGGCCTCAGAGGTTGCCAATATACCGCTGCCGCACATCGAGCAGCTCTTTGATCGGATGGTGGGAGCAGTGATCTTCTCGATTCTCGACCTCGCCAGTGGATACCACCAGATGCGTATGTCTCCGACGTCCAAGCAGTACACGGCATTCAGGACAAACCATGAGATATATCATTGGAACGTGGCGCCTATGGGCCTGGCCGGCATGCCGGGCACGTGGACGCGCCTGATGCGCAAGCTGCTGAGCCATCTACTGTTCGTGGTCGTTTATCTGGACGACATCTGCATCTTCTCGCGGTCGATGGCCGATCACGTCGAGCACTTACGGCAAGTCTGTGAAATCCTTCGGGCTCACAAGCTTTACGCTCGTCCGGATAAGTGCGACTTCGGTCAAGCTTCGGTCGACTTCCTTGACCACACCATCTCAGCTGATGGCTTGCACGTGGACGCTCGCAAGACTCGAGCCATCGCCGAGTTGACAGAGCCCAGCAACATCAAGGATCTACAGCGCTTCTTGGGTCTCGCCGGATATTATCGTCGCTTCATTCATCAGTTTGCGACACTGGTACTTCCGCTGAGCTCTTTGGTCAAGAAAGATGTGGCGTGGGTATGGGATGACGGTCAGTGCCAGGCTTTCAATGCCATCAAGCTTGCGCTCCAGCACGCACCGGTACTACGTCTGCAGACTTCGACAAGCCGTTCATTGTGACAACGGATGCTAGTCACGCGTGCATTGGTGGAGTCCTCTCTCAGCTGCATGGCGGCAATGATCTCCCCGTGGCATTTTTCAGCAAGAAGCTTGGTCCGCATGAGCTGAACTGGCCTGTTCACGAGAAGGAACTCTTTGCGATCAAACAAGCGCTCGCCCGTTGGCGCCATTACCTCCATGGAGTCTCGTTTGAAGTGTACACGGACAACTCGGCGTGCAAGTGGTTTCTACAGCATCCCCGCCTGTCTGGTCGCCTGGCTCGCTGGCTGGACTTTTTTGCGTCCTTCCTGTTCACGCTGCACCATCGTCCAGGCACTTTGAATGTCGTCGCCGACGCGTTATCGCGCCCCCCTGATGCTTCTTCAAGTCTGGGGGAGGAACTGGAGGCTGGTGAAACCGAACCCGAGCCGCTGGCAGTGTGTACGGCGTGTTTGACGTCGCCGACATGCACGAACATTTGCGACGCGGCATCGCGTCGTACTAAGGCTACGGAGAAGCTCCAAAGCATACCGACTCGTGATCAAGCCGTGATGCTTGCCGTCAAACAGCCAGCCGCAAGGGCACATGTTGTAGGCACGGCACAGTGGCGTATGAGATTGATCGCAGCATCGATGGAGGACAGCACGGTGATAAGCTCACTTCAACTGGATAACCAAACGAAGCGGGCGTTTCAGAAGGCATACAGCAAAGATTCAGTCTTCAAGCCGCTGTGGAAGTCCGGTCGCCCGTCGGAAGAGTACGAAATCATTCGCGGGTTGATCTATTTGAAGAGCAACGACAGCCTACGCCGCCTCTGTGTGCCAAACAACCGGAAACTTCGGTTCGATGTCATTCACAACGCGCATGATGCGGCGACCATGGCGCACCCATGCATCCGTCGCACTCAGCTTGCTGCGGCACAGTGGTACTTCTGGCCGAGCATGGATCTGGACATCAAAGCCTACGTTCAGAGTTGTGAGTCATGTATGAGGTACAAGTCAAGCACCGGACGAAGAGCAGGAAAGCTTCAGCCGATCCCGTTGCCCGCTGCGTGTTGGGATGTTGTCTCGACTGACTTCATCACGCATTTGCCTGTGTCCGACGGCTTTGATGCGATCATGGTCGTGGTGGACAAGTTGTCAAAGCGTCCAGTCTACATCCCGACGCACACCACGGCGACTGCGGAAGACATTGCCAAGCTGTTCTTCAACAACGTCATCCGGTATTATGGTATCCCATCGACCATCATCTCCGACCGGGACCCGAAGTTCACGTCGAAGTTCTGGAAAGCACTGGTACAGCTGATGAAGATCAAGACAGCGATGACGACTGCCCACCGAGCGCAGGCCAATGGCCAAACTGAGCGTCAGAATCGGACTCTCGAGGACTCGTTGCGATGCTCTGTTTCGTACCATGGCAACGACTGGAATGAGCACCTGCCCATGATTGAGTATGCGCACGCAACACTGGTGTCCAGCTCGTCGAAGCTGTCGCCCTTCTTCGTCGACACCGGTCGTCACCCTAAGAACCCATTGGGTAGTTTGGAGAGCGATCAGCCGGTGGCGAGGTCTCGTGTGGAGTACGCGTCTCGATTTGTTCAGCATCGTCAAGAGGTGATCGAACGTGCTCGGAAGAATCGGTTGGATGCGCAAGAGGCTCAAAAGAAGTTCTACGACCGGCGTCGTGCAGCAAACCCATTCAAGGTCGGTGAGCTAGCCTTGCTGTCGACGCAGGACATGAACATCTCGCACGCCACCGCGGAAACGACGCTTCGCTCACGGAAGTTCATCCCGCGCTTCATCGGTCCGTACCCGATCCTGGAACTTCACGGCAACGTTGCGCTGCTCGATCTACCGGCCAACTTGAAGCACATCAGCCCACGCTTCAACATCGACAAGCTCAAGGTATACAACAGCAACCCTGATAGCTTCGTCGGCCGTGTGATCCCGAAGTCGACTCCCGTGATTTTCGACGACGATGGCGAGCCACTACACGTTGTCGAAGCTCTGATCAAGAAGCGCATCTTCAACAGCCAACCTGAGTACTTGGTCAAGTGGCACGGGCTCCCTCACCATGAGAACACGTGGGAACGCGAGCGCGACATCAAACACATCAGCCACTGGCAAGCGCTGCTAAAAGATCTTCGCCAACGCAATCGAGTGGCACGGGCCTAGTGGAATTCTCTTGAACAGATTTTTCACGGTACTGTTCCTTACATCGAGGGTCTACGGTACTACAAACTTCAACTTCGGCGACTTCAACGTTCAAGGTGCCGGGACTCACTCAAGTCGGGGGAGGGGTGTAATGATCTGCACGTGCAAGAGCAGAACCCAACCGCATCATCAGTTGAGTCCGCACGCAGAGAGCCCAAGTCGTCGTCTGCATACTCACCGGTTGCGCAAGCTCCTACTCCGGCACGCCTCAGCCAACCACTTCATGTTTAGGACCGAGCGCCATGAGGGCGCCCTCGGGTAGATGGATAGCAGCAAACAGACAAAGACATCAATTCAGTTTCCATTTTACTCGCAACACAACAAGTACAACCAGAACCTTACAGACCTGACCAACGGAAGTCTAAATCTGGGTGCACGGTTCAAGCGGTAGTGACGAGGAGGTCGAGTAGGTGAGCTGCTTCATTCGGTCTTTCGCTCAGCGCTGAGCGATTGGGCCA